>NC_053041.3:405089219-405392249 GCF_002575655.3 Aegilops tauschii subsp. strangulata
AGTCAAAAGCTAGGGCGGGTGACAACCCAAAAAATATGTAGTCTTATACTACTGAAAAGATCATAACCAAGGCTATCCGAGCCAAAACATACTGGCAACTTAAAGTCAAAAGCCAGGGCGGGTGACAACCCGAGATATTCAGATATGGGAAACATCCGGAGCCTCACGATCCGAGAAATAAAAATATGCACAAAAGCAAAAGCTTAGATAAAACCATCCAAAAATCCCAAAAGAGAGATATACAAAAAGACTCAAATGCTTGTTAGGCCAGCTTTCAAGAAACAGTCAAACAAATTGGCTCACAGGCCTTGTGCTTTCAAGGCCGCATAGCCATTGAGTTTATCCTAGCTCACTGTAAGCCGGCTCTCACATGACACAAGCCGCCGTTTTAACCTTAACAAGGTCAGGGTCTTAAAAAAGATTGATTGTTAAGAGTTCGGCGGGTCACCTGGCGGAGTGATTGCGGCTTGAACTATGTCGGTATTTCCCCAAAGAGGAAGGGATGATGCAGCACAACAATGGTAGGTATTTCCCTCAGTGATGAGACCAAGGTTATCGAACTAGTAGGAGAATCATACAACAATGCGTAAACAACACCTGCACACAAAGGACAAATACTTGCAACCTGACGTAAAAGAGGGGTTGTCAATCCCTCCCGGGTAAAAGATAGATAAAATTGTAGTAGATTGGATAAATAGATCTCACGGGAAAATGAGATATTATAAATAACAATAAATTGCAGCAAGGTATTTTTGGGTTTTTGGATTAATAGATCAGAAAATAAAAGCAAATAAAAATAGATCTCAAAGACAAATATAATAAAGAAGAGACCCGGGGCCGTAGGTTTCACTAGTGGCTTCTCTCGAGAAAAATAGCATACAGTGGGTAAACAAATTACTGTTGGGCAATTGATAGAACTTCAAATAATCATGACGATATCTAGGCAATGATCATTATAGAGGCATCACGTCCAAGAATAGTAGACCGACTCCTGCCTGCATCTACTACTATTACTCCACACGTTAACCGCTATCCAGCATTCATCTAGTGTATTAAGTTCATGGAGAAATGTAGTAATGCAGTAAGAACTATTACATGATGTAGACAAGATCTATTTATGTAAAAATAGACCCCATGTTGTTATCCTTAATGGAAACGATACATATGTGTTGTTTCCCGTTCTGTCACTAGGATCAAGCACCATAAGATCGAACCCATCACAAAGCACCTCTTCCCATGGCAAGAAAAATCGATCTAGTCCGCCTAACTATACCAAATATTCGAAGAATAAATACGAGGCTATAAGTAATCATGCATATAAGGGATCAAAAGACTCAAATAATTTTCATGGATAAAAACATAGATCTGATCATAAACTCAAAGTTCATTAGATCCCAACAAACACACCGCAAAAAGAGTTACATCAAATAGATCTCCAAGAGACCATTGTATTGAGAATCAAAAGAGAGAGATGAAGCCATCTAGCTACTAAATACAGACCCGTAGGTCTACAATGAACTACTCATGCATCATCGGAGAGGCACAAATGAGGATGATGAACCCATCTGTGATGGTGTCTAGATTGGATCTAGTGGTTCTGGAACTTGCGATGGCTGCAATTAGTTTTCGTCGACTCCCCTAGGGTTTCTAAAATATTGGGGTATTTATAGAGCAAAGAGGCGGTGCAGGAGGCCACCGAGGTGGGCACGACCCACCTTGGCGTGCCTAGGACCCCAGGCGCGCCCTGGTGGGTTGTGATCCCCTCGGAACCCCCTCTGGTACTTCTTTGGCCCAACAGTTGTCTTCTGGTCCAAAAAAATCTCCAAAAAGTTTTGTTGCATTTGGAGTCCATTTGGTATGTGAAGTAAAAAACAAGCAAAAAACAGCAACTGGCACTGGGCACTATGTCAATAGGTTAGTCCCAAAAAATGATATAAAGTTGCTATAAAATGATTGTAAAACATTCAAGATTGATAATACAATAGCATGGAACAATCAAAAATTATAGATACGTTGGAGATGTATCATGGAGTAGCAAGTTGCAAACAGGCAGGTATAACTCATAATATGGCAACTCAGGCTGGTCAAGAGGGTATGAAAGCTAAATCTGGTGGGTTGGAAGCCCCCAAGTGACCTTATGACCAATTAATAAAGACTCGGATACACAGAAATGAAATGACGGAGGCCCTGAATTTTTTCAGGGATGCCGGCTTTATTATATTGATCATAAAAAGATATATACATCCCACGAAGTATGTACAATGGGGAGAGCCGGTGGATGAAGTATAGTAAGGCCAAAGATGAGCAATATTCCATGGCCTATTGGTCTCTTGCATAGAGGTGTGTGACTTCTTGTGCTCACGTATATCAATGAGATAATATGAGCCATTGTTGAGGTTCTTACTAATCACAAAAGGTCCTTCCCAAGGTGGAGACAGCTTATGCATATCTGTCTGATCCTGAATCAGTCGGAGCACTAAGTCGCCTTCTTGAAACGCCCGAGTCTTGACTCTGCAGCTTTGATAGCAACACAGGTCTTGCTGGTATATTGCCGAACGAGCCACCGCAAGGTCACGTTCCTCATCCAAGGCATCAAGTGCATATTGTTGTGTCATCTCTTTACAGTTTCAACATAGGCTGCCACTCGGGGTGAGCCATGACGGATATCACTTGGGAGAACCGCCTCTGCACCATAGACCATGAAGAAAGGCGTATAGCCTATTGACCTGTTGGGGGTGGTATTGATACTCCAAAGCATTGAAGGTAACTCCTCAACCCAACAACCCGGCGTTCGCTCCAAAGGAACCATAAGCCGGGGCATGATACCTCTCAAAATTTCTTGGTTAGCCCTTTATGCTTTACCATTAGACTATGGATGAGCCACAGAGGAAACATCAAGACGGATATGCTCTCGTTGACAAAACTCCTTCATAGAACCTTTAGATAGATTAGTGCCATTATTAGTGATGATACTATGAGGATAACCAAAGCAGAAGATCAGTTTTTTCACAAAGTGAACTGCAGTCGCTGCATCACACTTACTAACTGGCTCAGCCTCAACCCACTTGGTAAACTTGTCAACCGCCACCAAAAGGTGGGTATTCTTATCCTTTGACCTCTTAAAGAGCCCACCCATATCAAGCCGCTAGACTGCAAATGACCAAGTTATTGGAATCATATGCAATTCGTCAGCCGACATATGAGCTCGTCGAGAAAATTTCTGACATCCATCACACTTGCTGACGATATCTTCTGCATCCGCATGAGCCGTCAACCAAGAAAACCCAAGACGAAATGCCTTAGCCACTAAAGATTTTTGAGCTGGCATGATGACCACAATCACCTTCATGAATCTCTCTTAAGATCTCACAGCCTTCTTTAGGAGAAACACAATGTTGAACATGCCTGCCACACTGCATCGGTGTAACTCGCCGTTGATGATAGTCATAGACTTAGACCACTGGGTTATCTGCCTTGCCAAAGTTTCATCCTCAGGTAACTCGCCCCAGGTCATATAAGCCAGATAAGGCAACGTCCAATCTGGAATAGCATGAAGAGCCACCATCAACTGCGCCTCCGGGTCAGGAATAGCAAGATCCTCCTCAGATGTTAACTTGACCGAAGGGTTGTGTAAGACATCAAGAAACACATTGGGAGGCACCGTCTTACATTGAGACACAAGCAGGCTTAAGGCATCAGCCACCTCATTCTTCTGTTGATCAAGATGATCCACTTCATAACCCTTAAAGTGACCATCAATATTATCAACCGCCCGACGATAAGCCACCATTAGCGGGTCTTTAGAGTCCCAAGTGCCTGAGACTTGCTGAGCCACCAGGTCTGAGTCGCCCAAACACCGAACCCGTCTTAAATTCATCTCTTTGGCCATACGAAGGCCATGGAGTAAAGCCTCATATTCAGCTGCATTGTTCTACAAGGAAACATTAACCTTAAAACATAGCAAAATTTGTCAGCTCATGGGGAAATCAAAATAACTCCGTCCCCTGAGCCCTCTAACTGCCTAGACCCATCAAAGTGGATTGTCCAATATGTGTTGTCAGGTTTCTCCTCAGGTGTCCGCAACTCTGTCCAGTCATTTATAAAATCCACCAATGCTTGAGATTTGATGGCTGTCCTTGGCACATATTTCAAACCATGAGGTCCAAGTTCAATTGCCCACTTGGCAACCTGGCCTGTAGCCTCTCTGTTCTGAATAATGTCCACCAAAGGAGCAGAACTGACCACAGTAATGGGATAGCCAATAAAATAATTTTTCAACTTGCGACTCGGCATGAACACCCCATACACCAGTTTCTGCCAATGTGAGTATCGTTGCTTGGACTAAATTAACACCTCACTAACATAATAAGCCGGTCGTTGAACAGGGTATTCCTTACCCGCCTCTTTTAGCTCTTTAACTATTGCCACGCTAACAGCCTTACTGACAGCCGCCACATGTAAAAAGCAAAGGCTCCTTCTCAATGGGGGCAGCAAGGACGGGCGGCTCAGCTAGTTGTTTCTTGAATGCCTCAAATGCCTCATTGGCAGCATCACTCCAGACAAAATGATTTTCCTTCTTCATCATCTGGTCTAAAGGGGTTGCCTTCTCTCCCAGGCGTCTTATAAACCGGCTCAAAGCCGCAATACGACCCGCCAGGCGCTGGATGTCATTGACACACGCCGGCTTAGCAAGTGAAATGATGGCTTTCATCTTCTCCGGGTTAGCTTCAATGCCTCTTTCTGAAACTAGAAATCCTAATAGTTTACCTGCAAGCACACCAAAGACACACTTGGCCGGGTTAAGCATCATCTTGTAGACTCAGAGATTATCAAAAGTTTCCTTCAGATCCTCTAGGAGAGTCTCCTTCTTCCTAGACTTAACCACAATATCATCCACATAAGCATGCACATCGCGCCCACTTTGATTATGAAATCAATTCTGACCATAGTGTTGGTAAGTCTCCTGAGCACTTTTGAGTCCAAAGGGAATAGAAACATAGCAGAAAGCCCCAAAGGTGTAATGAAAGATGTCTTCTCTTGGTCTCTAACTGCCATCTTGATCTGATGATAAGTTGAATAAGCATCCAGGAAACATAAGCTCTCACAACCCGCCGTGGCATCAATAATCTGGTCGATACGAGGAAGAGAAAATGGATCAGGTTGACAAGCCTTGTTAAGATCTGTATAATCAACACACATAGGCCAGGTGCCATTCTTCTTGAGTACAAGCACCGGATTAGCCAACCACTCAGGGTGAAAAACTTCAACGATGAACCCAGCCGCTAAGAGCCGGACCACCTCTTCTCCAATAGCTTTACGTCGCTCTTCATTGAAACGACGAAGGAATTGTTTAACCGGCTTAAACTTAGGATCCACATTAAGAGTGTGCTCAGCGAATTCTCCCGGTACACCCGACATGTCAGAAGCCTTCCATGCAAAGATGCCCGATTCTTACGGATGAACTCGAGGAGCGCGCTTTCCTATTTAGGATCCATATTATCCCCCAATGTGAATTGTTGAGAGGAGTCATCAGGGACAAAGTCAAACTGCTTGGTATCATCAGCTTCAAATTTCAATGGAGGGTCATGTTCAATGGTGGGCTTCTTCAGAGGAGTCATATCAGCCGGGTCAACATTATTCGTATAAAACTTGAGCTCTTCTAAGGCGCAAGCTGACTCAGCATAAGCAGCATCTCCTTCTTCACACTCCAAAGCAACTTTTCAATCACCATGGACCATAATTGTACCTTTCCGTCCTGGCATCTTAAGCTGTAAGTAAACATAACAAGGACGAGCCATGAACTTAGCATAAGCCGTCTGTCCAAATAGAGCATGATACGGACTCTTGATTTTGACCACTTCAAACCATAGTGTCTTTGCTCTATAATCATAGTCATTACCAAAGGCCACTTCCAAGTAAATCTTCCCTACAGGATACGCCAACTTACCACACACCACACCATGGAAGACTGTGGAAGACGTCTTAAGATCCTTGTCAGTTAAATTCATTCGACGAATGTTGTCATAATACAGGATATTGATGCTGCTGCCACCATCCATCAGCACTTTAATAAATTTACAACCCCCAACCTGAGGGTCTACTAACAATGCCAGATTACCTAAGTTTTCAACCCCGGGGGGGGAGGGGGGGTGATCCTCCCGAGTCCATGTGATTGGATATTCTGACCATCGTAAGTACTAAGGCACTGTCGGCTCAACGGTATTGAGTGCATGCTTATGAACCTTCTGATCACGTTTACAGAGACTTGTGGTGAAAACATGATATTAACCTCCGTTAAGCTGCTTTGGGTTACTCTGATACCCCGACTAATTACCCTGTTGCTAGTTTCCCTAACCAGATTATTAGTTATAACCGCGCTGACTGCTCTGGCCTTGATAACTAGAATTTGAGCTACCGTCACCAAAGTCGGCCCCCTGTGAACCGGATCCTGACCTGCCAGGCGGCCCGTTATTATTACCGTGATTCTGATTAAAATTAGAATTCATGTATTCTCTCATGATAAAACAATCCTTCCATGCATGCATTGCTGGCTTATCAGGCAGACTGTGCTTTGGGCAGGGTTCATTAAACATCGCCTCAAGATTAAAATTCTTTGCTCCAAAGGACGGCTTACCATTACCATTACGGCGCTGGCCTTTATATCCAGTGTTAGCCACTAGATCTGACCCGCCATTGGGGTGTCTGCGCTTACCACCGTTGCCTTGGTTGTTGCTGTTATGCCCTGTTACATTCTGCTGCCGACCCTTACCATTGCCATTCTCTTACCCTTGTTTGATTTCTCGTCATCAGATCCAGGGTCGTTGCTATCGTCAGAGTTAGCATACTTAATGAGAGCCGCCATTAGCTCACCCATGTCATTACAATGACGTTTAAGTCGCCCAAGTTTCTGCTTGAGAGGGGTGAAGTGACAATTCTTCTCCAAGACTAGGACCGCTGAACCCGCTGCGATGCTCTTTGATGAGTGTATAATAGCTGAGACCCGGCGGACGCAATGGTGGGCCGACTCATCCTCAAGTTGCACACAGTTATCGAGGTCGATAATCGTCAGAAGTAGCTTGCACATACCTTTAAAGTTTTGAATAAATCGTGCCTTCAGCTCCGCCCATGAACTGATGGAAGTGGCAGGCAAGCTTTTTAACCATGTACGGGCTGGCCCGTCCAACATCATAGTAAAATACTTAGCACAAACTGCATCATTGACATCCGACATCTCCATAGCCAACTCATAACTCTCAATCCAAGCTTCAGGAGGGAGATCAGCTGTATAATTAGGCACCTTACGAGGGCCCTTAAAATCTTGTGCAGACGTTCATTACGCAGAACCGGTACCACACACGGCACAACAACCGTCCTGGAGATTGTTCTAGCTGCCATTGAGTTTAAAGGGGTCGCTGGGGGATGTTGATAATCCCCCAGTTGAGCCGCCGCCGCTAATTGAGCTGCCGCTGCTTCCGCCTCTCGGCGGGCTCTGGCTTCATATGATTGCCTGGGCATTAGTGAGGGGCGGGTTATTTCCACGGGGCAGGTCATCATGACGGGGCGAGTTACAACGCTGTTCACTGCTGGAGACTGTCGGCGACTCGATACGCCGGCTGCAGCTTCGACTTGGGTGAGGGGTTGAATGAACACGCTCACGACTATAAGAATAAGCCGCCTTTTAGGCAACAGCAGTTTGAATAAGCTCCACCATGTTCCGGGTCTCCACCGTAACCGGAGGTTCACCCTCGATCGGAATAGCCGCCAGGCGTGTGGCTGCTGCTATCATGTTGTCCATCGGGTTAGAATAATGGCCAGATGGTGTTGAAAACCACCACGGCGGGTCTGATCCCTATGTGGCAGGCCTGGCAAGCGAGGCAGAGCTGCCGCCCCATTCCCTAGTGCCTCTACAACCCGGGTCATCGCTCGCGGGTTACTTGGTCCTACCCCAGGTGTGTTAAAAAGGTTCTGCGGCTCATACTGCAAAGGCAAACGGGTTTGGTGCCTCCTGCGAAGAACAACATTATAGGCGTTTTGATCCAAACTTAAGCGAAAAGCCTCCGCCCTGATATGCTGCCACTCAGCATCCATCTGGGCTCGTTCCTCTACCATCCTGATGTTCTCTGCATTAAGATCCTCCTGGGCTTTGAACGCCTAATCTTGCACCTTTGCAACTTCTGCATTATGCTGTGCTTGATTCGCCGTAGTAACCTCTGTTGATAATAGAGTCGTCAAAGTGCCCAAGAGTTCAGACAAAACCTGAGCCGGCGGCCGGGCTGAGCCACTAGCTCCAGCTGTCGCAACAACAGTTGAGCCGGACGTCATTGTCGGGGTGATGAACTCTGGGCAGGCAACGAAACCCCGATCCTTTTCAAAAACATCGGGGCCAACATCACCCCTCAATCCGGCTTGCACTCGGCCGGGTTCCTCAACCCGGCCATGTCCCGCAATCCGGCCAAGACCGCAACATGGCCGGGCCCGCTGGCGGATGCCGGCCGACCATGCCAAGTCAAGACTTCCTCAACAAGCAAGCACCCTCATGGGACACTCCTCAACCCGGCCACAGGTCAGCTCCCGTCCCATCCAAGGTGTACGACGGAACAAGTTCCCATGAAGATATGAGCATGGCTATAGTGGCCCACCAACCCCGCTGACCTACAGGAGCGTGGCAACAGTGGTCCACCCACTCCGCTGACCAGGGCCAGCATGGCTACAGTGCATCCCTCGTCCTGCTGACGCAAGCTGATGGCGACCAGGCGACGCGCCATAGTAGCCGAGCCGGATCGACCACTCCGTGATGCACGACAAGACAGATAACAGTGCCCCCCGGCGCACGGTCCCACATCCAGAGAACCCGACGTATCCTAGTACCCGGCGGGCCCCAGCACCGGCTTCCCAGACGCCGACATTCTGGCCCCGTGCCCGTGCATCTTTACCATTGTAACCCTGGGGGTTTGACCTATAAAACCCCCCAGGAGCCCTCCATGTACACGGGCGAACACTAGAGAGATCATCAGTAGAATACACACGCACACACTACAAAAAAAAGACACATCCGTGACATTTTGGGCCGAACAATTTTTTTCTGTCATGTTTATGAAACTTCTATGACAATAATTGTGACAAAACCTGGTATCATCATAGATGTGGTGGGTTCCTACTTCTATGACAAAAAACATGACAAAAAATGGGCTTTTCGTCCTGGGCGGGTCGGAGACGCAGCTGCATGACAGTCTTTGGGCCGTCCATGACGGAAAAATCCGTGGTAGATGCGAGGGCGAGGAAAATATCAGGGAGTTCCCGGTTACGGTAGGTGGTCGGGGCCGAGCGATGCGCGTTTCTCTCGTACACGCACGCACGTGGGTGCGAGGCGTTGGGCTTTAACTAAACACGAGCGAGGCTTTCGCCTACTGAACCCGAGCGATTGCACTACAGGCTATGCATTACTGAACCCAAGCGATCGATCGATCTGGATGTTAACTGAACCCGATTGAGCGATTCCTTCAATACTGCAGCTAACCGAAGCCGATCAAACCTTCTGCCTCTAGATGACCAGTGAGCGTTGTTGGGGGGTTGGATGAACAGTTCCCGGTGGGGGTTGGATGAACAGGACCCCGTGGTAGTAGAGGCCGTTGCCGCTGGATGAACAGGACCCTGATCGATCGAGCCGATTGGGGGTGGATGAACAGGACCCCATGGAGGGCTAGATGAATAGGACCCTGTGGAGGGCTGGTTGAATAGTAGCTGGTGGAGGGCTGGATGAACAGTAGCCCATGGAGGGGTGGTTGAACAGGACCCCGTGGAGAGGGCTGGTTGAACAGTAGCCGGTGGAGGAGCAGTGGAGGCTGGATGAACAGTAGCTGGTGGAGGCAGGAGGGAGACGTCGTTGATGAACAGTCGCAGGTGGAGGCTGGAGGACGTTGACGGTGGAGATGGAAAGTAGCCCATGGAGTCCCGTTTTACAGTACGCCACACCCCCACCCCGATGAACAGGACCCTCATTTCGACCGTAGCGCTCCAACACAAGTCTGTTTCCTCCGTTTTAAGGTACGCCACACCCCTCCTGATCAACAAGACCCCATTTCGACCGTAGCACTCCAACACAAGTCCGTTTCCTCCGTTTGTGGTATGCCAGACCCCTCCCTTTGAACAGGATCCCGTTTCGACGGTAGGCGGTCAAACACAAGGATGTTTCCTCCGTCCTGCGGTACGCCAGGCCTTGTTTCAGTTGTTCCATCCAAGCCGGTTGGCTCCCGATGAACACGACGCATTCCGTTGCCTCTCGATGAACATGAGGACGTAGTTTCTCTGTTCCGACCCAGCCGTACGTGGTGCGAGTAGGCGTCCAAGACCCCGCCCGTATGTACGTACGTGGCCGTATTTACTTTCTTGCACCCTGGCTGTACGTATGTGTACATGCTACGTCCGCGCCTCTACTATGACACGTGCCCTTCCTTACTCGGCCACGGTTCATTGTTGCAGCCTGCAGATAGATTGATCGACTAGTATGTACGTACACGTTCGCGACCAGAATGACAACGCTACGTACGCTTTGACCAGGTGGGTCCTGATTGTTAGGGAGGATAAGGAGGCACTTCCTTGCATGCGAAGATGCAGCTGGTGGGTCCCAGCAGTCAGGGGGAGAATCATTTTTTTGCGCAATACAGTGGCCTGTCCGGTGCGTCCCTGCTGTCAGGTGGAGGAATCATTATTTTACGCGTAATAAGGTTGCACTTCCTTGCTGCGGCCGTGGACCAAGCTGTCAGCCTCTCCACGTATAGTGCTCTTCCGATGGACGTCGATCCTTGACCACATTGACCACGCCGCGCCGAGAGCAGCAAGGTAGTGGACGAGGGCAAGGCCTAGGAAGGGGACGACGCGGAGGCGAGGAATACACGGCAGTGGATGCCCACGCGGAGAGGAGTACGAGGGTTGACTGGTTCGGCCGCAGTGTGAGGCTGCCGTCGCCGCAGAATAACAGGGGGTGTGGGTGAGTAGAGGATGGCCTGGCCAGCGGTGGGAGTAGTAGGGGGCGGTGAGGCCTCCGCAGCAGCACAGCTGACCACGGGTGGCAGGAGCAGGCGGCACGACCGGCGCTAGTTTGGGCGGCTGGAGCAAGAAGACCAGAGGTTGAAGAAGCACTACGGCCGTTGGATGGACATCGTACGGTCATTGGAGCTAGAATCGTTCATATTGACTAAGTTGACAAAGCCCTTCGTCCGCCTCAACTTAGTAGGCCCACAAGTCAGCCTCCCACTATGGTGGGTCCAAGCTAGCAGGGGGAGTATTCATTTTTTGTGCGTAATAAGGAGGCACTTCCTTGCGTGCGAAGATATAGCTGGTGGGTCCGAGCTGTCAGCGAGGGGAATTTTTTTTCGTGAAATACAGAGGCCCTTCCGGTGGGTCCCAGCTGTCAAGTGGAGGAATCATTATTTTGCACGTAATAAGGAGGCATTTCCTTGTGTGCGGGCGTGGACCTAGCTGTCAGCCTCTCAACGTATAGTCCACTTCCGATGGATGTCATTCATTGACCACGTTGACCACGCCGCGCCGAGAGCACCAGGGCGGTGGACGTCGGCGAGGCCTAGGAAGGGAATGACACGAAGCCGGCGAAGCCCCAACAATAGATGCCCACGCTGAGGGGAGTACGAGCACTGATTGGTCGGCTGCGGGGTGAGGCTAACGTCGCTGGAAAATAACAGGATGTGCGCGTGGGTAGAGGGATGGCCTGGTGGCAGCATAGCCGGCCACGGGAGGAGGGAGCAGGTAGTCCTGCCGGTGCTGGTTTGGGCGGCTGGAGTAGGAAGATCAGAGATTGAAGAAGCATGACGGCCGTTGGATGGACATCCAACGGTCACTGCTCTATGTTGACTAAGTTGACAAAGCCTTCGGTACGCGTCAATTTTTTTTAGGACAACGTCATCATCAACCTAATAGGCCTAGAAGTCAGCCTACAAATATGTGGAAAACAACATACAACCCATTAGCCATTATTTTCTATAATTTACAGCCCATTTGCTAATTCTTAAGGATATTTTGAAGCCCATCTTCTTTTTATTAGCATTACAGACCATATATTCTAGGCACTGCTAAAAAATTCAACAACATCTTGCATATTTCGGTGGGGTCCGAACTCTTTTAATCACAAAATTTTGAGTCACGTTAAAAATAATTTTTTTAAAATTATATCAAAATAAAATTCAAAAACAATTATGTGCAAAAAAATGAATGAAATTTAAAATCTTAACTAGCAAGAGTAGTTTATCTTGTGGGAGAAAAGGATGAACGAGGGAAGGCCGTATCTGCAAATGTGGAGAGGAGTGCAGGTAAATTGTCATAGTTTCCTTCCTATCCGTTAGATATAGATCGGACGGCCTATATTGCAGGATGGTAGGCACACCATCATCACCAACGTTGCTTTTTATAAGAGTAGAGAAATCCAGAAAAAATAATATTTTAATGTAATTGCCGGTTGGCTTTCGTTTAAAAATTTACAACCCATTTCTTACAACTTATAGCCCATTTTTTGCGGAAGCCCATTTCTTACTACTTACATCCCTCCTTGTCTTGAAAGAATTGCAGCCCAGCAGGGCTGAGAAAAGCAAGTAGGTTTTCTCCAAAAAAATGAACTGGGCTAGCCATTTTTAGAAAGAAAAAATATATCAACTGGGCTCGTCATGTGCTTAAATAAAAGCGTAAGCGTGGGCTAGATGGGCCACAGCCAACGCACAGCGCGTAATTGAGCTCCGTCTCTAAAACTAAAAAACAACTGGGCGAGCTGCTGGGTCCCTGGTGTTATCCGCTCGTTGTGTAATTTTCTCGTTTATTGATCACATTGACAATAGCGTGGGACCTAGTTGTCAAACAATTAGGAGGAAGTATTTTTTTTTGGCTTGTAATAATGAGGCACCTGCTTGCGTAATGCAATGACCCTGGTGGGTCCCTACTGTCAACCTCTCCACGTACAGTCATCTCCTGATTCCTTTCGGTTGTTGACCATGGTAACAACGTCAGACGGCGGCGAGCACAGTGAGCGAACCAAGGCGGAGAACGACGGCGAGGCCTCGGACGGGAACGGACAGGAGCCGTGGAAGGCGAGGCAGTGTAGTGGCAGGCGGAGGGGAGTACAAGGGCAACAACATGTAACTCAAGCTTACAAACGGTACAAAAAGCCCAAGGATTAATTGTTCGTCAAATTTAGACACAACGCATATTTAACATGGGAATAACATCTAACCCAACCACTCTTTTTCGCAATCACAAACAAATGGATCGGTCTGATCCATAAAATCAACATCTCGTGCAAAAAAAATTATTGGAGGATGAGTACAAGTTGTTGTAAATAGAAGCCCAGCATGTTCAGAAGCCCATTTGTCCACCTGAAACTTCTTTTTTTTTGCTGTTCAACATGTCCGTCCGTGAGAAATCTCTTACTAAAAAATTAAGCCTCATGGACAATAGTAACCTCGCATTCAACAGGAAGAATGTGACAAAGCTTCTGTTTGCCTGGTTGGATGCATATCCTTCCATCGTTCTTGTGCTCAAATGAATGTCATGAGAACTGAGAAAATCCTAGTGCCTATTACGCCACCGATTGGTTATACGTTTTTCTCCATGTGTTAGTGCCTAAGTAGACATGATGATTGAAAACAGTTAAGGTCTGAAAAAAAGAGTATGTCGAAAGAGCAACAACTGAACGGCTAATTCTAGTACAATATATACGGTCTTTCAATGTGCATGAAACCATCACCTTTATATATAAATTCTCCAGAGATCGAAAGCTTCGGAGCAAGCCAATAATTATGTCCAGATCATAACTATACATTCTGATATATAAGATCTTGACAGAATCCAGCAGCGTTGATAGGCTATCCATGGATGAACTCTTCATTGAGCATATAACATAATATTAGTACCCAAAGTGTACTCCAAGATGATATAAAACTTATGCGCACAAATGAAAAATGCAGCTTAATTATGATTACAAATGTGTAGATGATAATATACGGTACTTGAAAAAGCGAGGAGCCAAACACACATTCTTGCGATTAATAAACGGATTATGAATACACCCAATGTCTCCAGTTTGGGCGCAGAGATGACAGTTATTTGTGAAGGTTTAAAGAAATAATGAAGGAGCAACCTTCGAAGTGAAGGGGCATCTTCGATGATGAGCTGTCGTCCTTCAAAACAAATTCCAATGCTTTTAAGGTGAGGCAACTTTATTTAGAGACAACTGATAGGGATTTCTACTCCCAAAAAAATCAGCAAGTGCTCCAGGGCAGGGCAACTGGAGTGGATGATGCTGTGCAGTGAGGCCTCCTACAGATAAACCACCACAAGCGAAAGTTTTTTTAGCAGTGAGAGTCGAAGCATTTGTACCATATCGTCTGGTAGATGCACTGGGCGAAGGTGGCGGTGTGGAGAGAGGAGGAAAACCACGAGATGGACAACGGTGGTGTGGGCACAAATTCTTGGTGTTCGGTTCATGGTATGAAACTTTCGTGGTTATGGTATAACTCAAACTGCTAGAGTTTTTCGAATTCAGGGGATGTCAGCCAAGCGTCCACCGTTCCGGGTATAGACAGCAGGTAGCGTGTCGGGATGCAGAGGCGTTGAATGGGGTCCTGCTGGTGAGAGGGGACGATGGCTCTGAGGAGATCAAATTCAGGAAGGACACATATCTGACGATAGTCAAGATTGAGGGGCGCGGTACACCATAGAGGGTGCCAGCAAGTTGAGAGGACTTGTGTGTGGCAGCAATCCTTGGTGGGGAGAAGCGAGATGATCTCCCCAAGAATGTCGTCCGGGAGATCGCTGATGCGGTTCACCGGAGATTCTACGGGTTACTCAAATCCAGGTGGGGGGGGGGGGGGCTCCCCGCTTCTCCCCGCGCTGCCGGGGGCAGGATCTACAACCGGCGTCGCCGCTGGCGGGAGCCTCATCTTCTTGGCGCTGGGGCCAGCCGACTCCATTTTCCTTGCGGGCATTGTACCAAGCTCATGGGTTTGAGCAGAGTAGCCAGAGACAAGCCTAGTGGCAGTGCGAGTAGGCAAGAAGGAGGGTCAGGGTTTTCGGGAGGAGTGGAAGAAGAGGAGCAGGCGTTTTCTGTACGAGTGAGGAAGAAGGTGAGCGGGGGTTTTCTGTACAAGTGAGGAAGATGGGGAGCGGGGCAAATTGGAGGGCGACGAAAGCGGGAGAGTCCAGCGAGCTAGAGTATAAGTGGAAGCGAGGAGGAAGGAGGGTTTTTCTGGGATCGCCCCCCTCTTCAGGAAATATGGGCTTCTCCTCGCAAAAAACAAAAACAAATGGGCTTTAAGATGGATAGGCTTTTGCATCGGCCCAGTCGGTTGCCCGTGTTTTGTACTAGAGGGCCTTAACAATAGAGGAAGCCCATTAGAGACACTCTCCAGCTCTGCAACTTATTGCCCATTCGAAAGAAAATAAGAGATGCCTCCAGCTTAATTATGGCTCCTCATCGGTCAACGTACCAATAAGCTTATTTCATCTTGCGTTGGTCATTCTACCTACTCAAATTGAGTAGTTAAGAATGTAGGAATACCTGGAGCACTGTGAGGTCAGCTGACAGCAGGTTCCACTAAAATAGAGGTTTGTGCTTCCGTTTGCACAAATAGACACCATATGGAGATAGACAACCCTGTTTACACAAATATGTAACAGGGTTATTTAAGCAGTGTCATTTGTTTGCAACGGCATATGATTAACAACAGCTAGCATCTCATATGTTATCAATGGCATTATAGTGACAATATGAAAAAGTGTCTTTATCTAAGAAGTGCCATCACATCAAATCAACACTGGCACTATATTAACAGGGGCATACATTAACATGCATAACAATTGCATTATGACTATGTGATAACAAGGGCATGTGCGGTTCAAGGGGTTTTAACGGGAGGGAATGTGGGGGATTAAATCATGTACAAGCCAAATTCCCCTCCATTCCTCTCCAAACCCCTTGGGAGGAGGTTGAACCGAACATTACAACCAGCCTAAGACTAACCACAGTGGCGGTAACTTAATTCCATACGGTATCATAATATGATACTCAACCCTCTCTTTCTTCATTTAATTCTACGCCACCTCATCAAATTTGCCTACTAGTTGGCATGCATGATACTACTTATGATACTCCCATTACAACCAGCCTGGTAGAATTAATATATGTAATCTAAATGGTCGCCGCCCGATCTCTTTGTCCTCCTCCAGCATCCGGCTGAAGAAGAATCGTGCAGGACACCGGCTATAGTCGCCAGCGTCGCCTCGGCGGTGGCCTTCATGGGATACAATCGGCAGCGGCCTCCCGTGTTCTACTTCTCCTTGATGATGGCGGTGGGCGGGGACGTGCTGACCGTCACCTCATTGGCATCCACGTAGCTGCGTCACCTTGTCGACATCCGCGTACACTACAAAAAAAAGACACATCCGTGACATTTTGGGTCGAACAATTTTTTTTCTGTCATACTTATGACACTTCTATGATGATAATTGTGACAAAACCCGGTATCATCATAGATGTGGTGGGGTCCTACTTCTATGACAAAAAAACATGACAGAAAATGGGCTTTTCGTCCTGGGCGGGCCGGAGACGCAGCTGCATGACATTGTTTGGGCCGTCCATGACGGAAAAAACCGTGGTAGAAGCGAGGGTGAGGAAAATATCAGGGTGTTCCCGGTAACGGTGGGTGGTCGGGGCCGAGCGGTGCGCATTTCTCTCGTACACGCACGCGCGTGGGTGCGAGGCATTGGGCTCTAACTGAAACCGATCGAGGCGTTGGGCTCTAACTGAACCCGAGCGATTGCACTACAGGCTACGCGTTACTGAACCCGAGCGATCGATCGATGGCTGTTAACTGAACCCGATCGAGCGATTCCTTCGCTACTGCTGCTAACTGAAGCCGATCGATGCTGCCTCTGGATGAACAGTGAGCGTTGCTGGGGGGGTTGGATGAACAGTTCCCGGTGGGGGTGGATGAACAGGACCCCATGGTGTTGCCTCTGGATAAACAGTGAGCGTTGTTGGGGGGTTTGGATGAACAGTTCCCGGTGGGGGTGGATGAACAGGACCCCGTGGTGTTGCCTCTGGATGAACAGGACCCCGATCGATCAAGCCGGTTGGGGCTGGATCAACAGGACCCCATGGAGGGCAGGTTGAACAGGACCACCCCGTGGAGGGTAGGATGAACAGTAGACGGTGGAGGGCTGGATGAACAGTAGCCCGTGAAGGGGTGGTTGAACAGGAGCCCGTGGAGAGGGCTGGTTGAACAGTAGCCGGTGGAGTAGCGCGCGGTGGAGGCTGGATGACAAGGAGCCCGTGGATGAACAGTCGCAGGTGGAGGCTCGAGGAGGTCGATGGTGGATGAACAGTAGCCCGTGGATGCTGGGGGGGGGGTTGACGGTGGAGATGAACAGTATCCCGTGGAGTCCCGTTTTGCGGTACGCCACACCCCTCCCGATGAACAGGACCCCCGTTTCGATCGTAGCGCTCCAACACAAGTCCGTTTCCTCCGTTTTGCGGTGCGCCACACCCCTCCCGATCAACAGGACCCCCGTTTCGACTCTAACTGAACCCGAGCGATTGCACTACAGGCTACGCGTTACTGAACCCGAGTGATCGATCGATGGCTGTTAACTGAACCCGATCGGGCGATTCCTTTGCTACTGCTGCTAACTGAAGCCGACCGATGCTGCCTCTGGATGAACAGTGAGTGTTGCTGGGGGGGGGGGTTGGATGAACAGTTCCCGGTGGGGGTGGATGAACAGGACCCCATGGTGTTGCCTCTGGATGAACAGTGAGCGTTGTTGGGGGGTTTGGATGAACAGTTCCCGGTGGGGGTGGATGAACAGGACCCCGTGGTGTTGCCTCTGGATGAACAGGACCCCGATCGATCAAGCCGGTTGGGGCTGGATCAACAGGACCCCGTGGAGGGCAGGTTGAACAGGACCACACCATGGAGGGTAGGATGAACAGTAGACGGTGCAGGGCTGGATGAACAGTAGCCCGTGAAGGGGTGGTTGTACAGGAGCCCGTGGAGAGGGCTGGTTGAACAGTAGCCGGTGGAGTAGCACGCGGCGGAGGCTGGATGACAAGGAGCCCGTGGATGAGCAGTCGCAGGCGGAGGCTGGAGGAGGTCGATGGTGGATGAACAGTAGCCCGTGGATGCTGGAGGGGGTCGACGGTGGAGATGAACAGTATCCCATGGAGTCCCGTTTTGCAGTACGCCACACCCCTCCCGATGAACAGGACCCCCGTTTTGATCGTAGCGCTCCAACACAAGTCCGTTTCCTTCGTTTTGCGGTGCGCCACACCCCTCCCGATCAACAGGACCCCCGTTTCGACCGTAGGAGGTCCGTTTCCTCTGTTTTGCGGTACGCCAGACCCCTCCCGATGAATAGGATCCTGTTTCGAACGTGGCCGTTCGAACACAAGGCCGTTTCCTCCGTTTTGCGGTACGCCAGGCCTCGTTTCCATCGGCTGTTCCGTCCAAGCCCTCCCGATGAACACGACGACGCATTCCGTTCCGACCCAGCCGGTTGGCTCCCCATGAACACGACGACGACGCTGTTTCTCCGTTCCGACCCAGCCATGTACACGAGCCCTGGCCGTATGTACGCGCGAGTAGGCGTTCGAGACCCCGCCCGTATGTATGTACGTGGCCGTATTTAGTTTCTTGCACCCTGGCCGTTGTACGTACGTGTACATGCTGCATGCGCGCCTCTACAACGACACATGCGCGCCTCTACATTGACCAATATGTACGTACATGCACGACCAGAATGACAACGCTACGTATGCTTCGACCAGGTGGGTCCCGACTGTCAAGCACTTCCTTGCGTGCGAAGATGTTGCTGGTGGGTCCCAGCAGTCAGGGGGCGAATCGTTTTTTTTTTTGCCCGGACGCACTTCCTTGCGTGCGAAGATATAGCCTGTGGGTCCCAGCAGTCAGGGGGAAACGTTTTTTTCGTGAAATACGGTGGCCCGTCCGGTGGGTCCCCGCTGTCAGGTGGAGGAATAATTATTTTGCGCGTAATAAGGAGGCACTTCCTTGCTGCGGCCGTGGACCCAGCTGTCAGCCTCTCCACGTACAGTCCACGTCCGATGGAAGCTGTTCCTTGACCACGTTGACCATGCCGCGCCGAGAGCACCAGGGCGGTACACGACGGCGAGGCCTAGGAAGGGGACGACGTGGAGCCGGGGAAGACGCGGCAGTGGATCCCCACGCGTAGAGGAGTACGAGGGTTCACTGGTTCGCTGCGGTGTGAGGCTGCCATCGCCGCAGGGCCTGGGCAGCGGTGGGAATAGTAGGGGGCGGTGAGGCCTCCGCGCCAGCATAGCCGGCCACGGGAGGCACGACCGGCGATGGTTTGGGCAGCTGGAGCAAGAAGACCAGAGGTTGAAGAAGCACTACGGCCGTTGGATGGACATCGTACGGTCAATGGAGCTAGAATCATGCATATTGACTAAGTTGACAAAGCCCTCCATCCCCGTCAACTTAGTAGGCCCACAAGTCATCCTCACACTATACTGGGTCCCAGCTAGCAGGGGGAGTATTCATTTTTTGTGCGTAATAAGGAGGCACTTCCGGTGTGTCCGTGCTGACAGCGGGGGGAACGTTTTTTTCGTGTAATACGGTGGCCCTCCTGGTGGGTCCCAGCAGTCAGGGGGAGACGTTTTTTTCGCCAAATACGGTCGCCCGTTTGGTGGATCCCTGCTGTCAGGTGGAGGAATAATTATTTTCCGCATAATAAGGAGGCACTTCCTTGCGGCCGTGGACCCATCTGTCAGCGTCTCCACGACAGTACTCTTTTGATGGAAGTCGTTCCTTGCCCATGTTGACCACGCCGCGCCGAGAGCACCAGGGCGGTGGACGACGGCGAGGCCTCGGAAGGGGATGACGCGGAGCCGGGGAAGATGCGGCAGTGGATGCCCACGTGGAGAGGAGTATGAGGGTTCACTGGTTCGGCTGCGGTGTGAGGATGTCGTCGCCGCAGAATAACAGGGGGTGTGGGTGAGTAGAGGGATGCCTTGGCCAGCGGTGGGAGTAGTAGGGGCGGTGAGGCCTGCATGGGAGGCGGGAGCAGGCGGTCCCGCCGGCGCTGGATTTGGTGGCTGGAGCAAGAAGATCAGAGATTGAAGAAACACAACGGCCGTTGGATTGACATCCAACGGTTACGTCTGCTAGAATCGTTTGTTGACGTATATAATAACTAAAAAAATCTTGCATGGGCGTCAACTTAATAGGCCCATAAGTCAGACCATTCCCTCTTTTTTTAATAATTTATATATAGCTCATTGCGACTTCTTATGCAATTTATTGCAGTCCGTTTTTTTGGTTGGCCAGGGCCAATTTCGCATATTTCTGTGGGTTCCAAACTACTTTTAATACCGAAATGTCGAGCCAGATTTGAAGTACTTTAAAGATATATTTAAATTAGGTTAATGCCCAGTGAAATAGGAATCTGAAAATGTGAAAAAATTCAGAAATTATAAAGTAATTGCCAATTTGTCATCTGTTTTTATATTTACAACCAATTTCATATTACTTTCAAGATTTGCAGGCGTCTTGTAAGAGTTGCAGCCCATCAGGGCGTAGAAAAATAAATAGGCCTGGATTGGGTATTCTTCAGAAAAAATAAACTGGGCTCATTTTCACAAAGAGAAAATAGCTGGGCTGGTCACATGGTGAACATAAAATATAAGCCTAGGCTAGACGGGCCACAGCCCAGTTCAAACCCTGCTCTGTCTCAACAATAACAAAAAAAAATTACTGCTCGAGCAGCTACGTCCCAGGTGTCAGCCGATCTTGTGCTATTCTCTTGTCTATTGACTATATATGCTCACAATGTCGTGGGTCCCAGATGTCAGGAAAACACTAGGAGGAAGCATTTTATTTTTCCATACGCTGACATGGTGGGCCCGTAATGTCATCCTCTCCACGTACTTCTGCCGATTCCTGTTGTTTGTTGACCATGTTGACAACGCGAGAGGGCGGCGCCGCGGTGAGCGCACCAAAGCGCGTGGAGGACGACGGCGAAGCCTCGGACGTCGGCGTTAACGATTTAGGAGACGGTGGGGCGGCGATGCGTGCGCTAAGGCGCAGCCAGCCGTGGGAGGCGGACGCATGAGGCCCCGCCGGCGCTGGTTTGGTTTTGGCGGCTGGAGGAAGACAGGACTGAAGAAACACGACAGACTATAAAAGCATAGGAGTACTTAACAACCTTAACTGAAACCAGCAGGGGCACTTAACAACCATAGCTGAAAGCAGTATGAGTACTTATACAGGTTTAACTGTACAAAGCACGCCTCGAACAGTGCTACTTTGCCTACAGTTAACCAAGGGTGAGGTCGCCAAGCCCCAAGAGAAGGCCCAGTCGCCACCCTGCGCATCCACAACCTTCTGAAAGCGGCTTCATCTCGCAATGTGGTCAATAAATAGGATATTCGCTTTAGAGCCATGGAAAAGCAGGAACATAATCTTCTGTCCTATTCTCCAAGATGGACGGGCCTTAATTATTTGAGACCACCCATGAATAAGTATCTTTTCACCTCCAAGGGGAATGGAGTAGGTCGATATAAACATCATGTTGTGACCAAGCACAAGTCTGACCCGACCATGGTCAGGCATCTGTATAGGAACAATAGAACTGGGTAGTTTCTGTTTCAAGAAGATCACAACTGTAAAACTGTGTATAAGCAATAGTTTATGAACAACATATATAACAGAAAACAGCTCGTACCATAAGTTTCTCGACATAGTTGGACCTGTTCAACGAGTGCAGCAGTGGCACACATATCCCACGTGGCCTTCCACCATTGAAACGCCCCACAATGACCTCAAGACGATCAATAAAGTGTAGGAACTTGTGGATGTCGTCCCAGTCAACTTCAGTGCCATCAGTAATAGCCGAGTTGTTACAAAATAACAAACGAGCAGCCTGCTTAACTCTGAAAAAACCTACACGTGCCACCAATTATAAGAAAATATTAGTTAGAAGTAGCATCTTCGTGAGAGATTCGTTGCTACTTCTAAAGTTATATTGTGATTAGTTAGACAGAATATGTGGATTAAGAAGTAATCGAGGCAACAAGCAAGAACCAGATTCAAAACTAACATGGATGAACAATTGGAACGACGTCGCGGTGGAAGATCGCAGTGAAGATGAGACCAGGTTCTGCTATTTCCATCAACATTCGTGCGCCAACTTTCAGTCCGTAACACTTGAGAAATTTTATCCAAGTTCGGCCATAAAAAAAGCAGCGATCTTCTTGGTTCATGAACCCAACTCGGAACTTATATCCACGGCTTGTCTTCACTGTGACCATTAAACTGGTGTATTCAGTTATGGCAAGGCCGAGCATCTTGAGTACATGTGTTCTGGCAGAGCAAATAATGCACTGCAGGAAAAATAATATGAGAACACAATGTATTCCCTATCCAAATCTAGAACTAACTTCCTCCTTCACGTCAGTGTTGACCATCGTACTGGTAGTACCTTTTATCCAAATATAGCAATCCAAATTTCCAAATTAGTTGACAGCATGTTCAAAAAAACCCACCCTCCCGGATAGAAAAGAGGATTCTAGGAACATACTGTGCGTGTTTTAAAATCCTGTGTTAGGATGAGAAGGAACAAGTGTGGCGTCTCGCCGAGGGCGCAGAAACCTGTAGGGTCCTCGCACTTTGGGCACTTCAAATGAAACACACTAGATTCAGTAGGAAGAAAAATGCATCAACGGCAGCGGCTGCCGTCCTAGGATTACCCGCGACCAAGGGACTTGGATTTATCGGGGGGGGGGGATGGATGAAGAATTCGTACCTGGTTCTCCATGAGAAAACCCTATGCAATCGCCGAGAGGGGTTTTTCTCTTGAGAAGCAGATGAGGGAGAAGGGGACTCAGGCCCAGTGAAATATTGCCGCTTCGTCCGTCCAGCTTACTGCTAAAGCTGGAAGGGCGGGGGGGGGGGGGGTTGTGATTTGACGGCTCATTGGCATTACTGCGGTGCTACGACCGGGGTGTGTCTACCATGCAGTTGTGCACTCTAATTTGAGCATATGGCACGTGGACCCCGTTGCCAGATGCCCCACATATCAGCGAAAGGAAGTAGAAAGATAGGAGTAACTAGTTACACAAAAATATATTTTTGACAGAGAGATACTCCCTTTGTAAAGAAATATACAAATCTTTTATATCACCACTTTATACATAAGAAAAATCAAGGGGAATATATATAACATATATAATTATAAAAAACAGAGTTGTTTTTAACACAGTATAGACGAGTTGGTGATGATGGTGTGCCTGCCATCCTGCAATATAGGCCGTCCGATTTATATCTGACGGATAGGAAGGAAACTATGGCAATTTTGCAAAAAGGTACCCAGACACCTCTCCACATTTGCAAATAAGACCTTCCCTCATGCATCCTTTTCTCTCACAAGATAAAATACTCATACAAATGTATCTTGATGTTACGTGCAACGCACGGGCATTATGGGGGTTCAGCTGAGAATATAATACTCAGACAGGCTCACGGTTCTGGAATTTGGGCCGCAGGCCCACCCTGCATGTTTGGGGGCCCATGTGTTCTAGCTCAGCCCTTTTCATATTGCAAGCGATCGGTACGGTGGTGGTTTTAGATGCTGTCGCAAGGCGAATACACAAAATTGAATAAAGCACGGCAGCTGTTGGAATGAAATCGAACGACAGTTCCTACCCAACAATGAAAGTTGCAATTCTGTCAACGATATACCATGTCATAAATAATACTGTTGTATTACTTATAGACACAGGACACTTGTTTCACCATGCCAGATTATTACATCAAAATCTCTCGTAGGATAGATCAGCTCGGCAGTTGCATGCTGCTACTGAAGAATTTCAAAGTTGATTTGGACCAGCTCTCCTTGCCGAGAAAGTTCGATTTTGAGATCATTCCCTACCGCAAGATATGATTTAGATTTGAACCTTGACCATCATTTTGCATCAATCATCATGCGACCATCCTTTGTACTTACGATATATTGAGCAGGTTCATTCACACCAAGGCTGTGCATGGTAAGAGAAACTTGGCCGCTGTCGCCCGGATTGTTGAAAGACTCCCTCGTTGCTCTAGGAATTCTCTGTTTGCAAACAAGAAGACATACCCAAACAGTTAGATCAACACAGTGAATCATGCGAAACAACATGGAAAGAAAAAAGAACGAAACACTTGGGCGGCCAATGATGCAATATCCAAACAGTTACCAAGGCCGCACCATCACCTGCACCAACACTTACCAAGAAGGTGGAGATGTCGGTTTTTGTAAGGACTTTGGTATATGAAGTGCGAACTGCAGCCCAATCTGTTGCCGGTGCAACTGCTCGTTCGGTTGCCGCTGCACGGGCCAGAGCAGATGCAAGTGCAAGTGTTGGTGCAGGTGCCGAAGCCGCTGCTGCTGCCGAAGATGGTGCTCCTTGTAGATGCCGGTGTCGATGCCTGATCCTCCAGTAGATCAGCCTGATCCGCTGACGCGGTCGGTGCCCAATCCTCAGCTGGATCAGACTGAGTTGTTGCCGCTGTCAGTGCTAGAGCAACTGCAGGTGCTTGATCCGTTGCTGAAGGTGGTGCCGATGTGCGAGACAGCTGCGATCGTGTCTGGTCTGCTATGATCAGCTTTCTAACTTGACTAGGCTTCGTGACCGTGATCCAGTTTTTTCTTCATTTCTTTTAAATGCGACAAGGACTAATTGTGGCGTTTTTGTTAAACCAAACTGCAGTTCATCATAGGGATTCAGCTTGTACTCAGACAACAGACTGATCCAATTTTTTCCAGTAATATAAGTGATGGACAGGTGCCTTCGTTACTGACACAACATAAGAAGTGAAACCTGCAAAAATAGCCATTGTAGAGCAAACCAAACGGTTTATTCTGTGATGAATGTCACATGGCAAAACCTGCACCGTAAAGTTGCAGGAAAAGAAAGAAAACATGACATTAAATCAATAAGATTTAGACAGTAAATCAATAAGATTTACTTGATGTGACACGAGTGAATCTTTACGAGGAAATCACTATGTTGAAGTACTAAACAGAAGATTGATCGTCCAACTACGGGTGGCATGCAGGAGCCCCGCCTACTCCCACAAGCAGGACAGTCCAAAGGTCGTGACAAATCGTATGGACCGAAAATCCATGGGACTGGAAATCCTGGTGAGTGCGATAAACCCTGCAATGCATACAGATATTGGGGTGTAACCATAATTGATAAACCGTCCTCAGAAAAAAGATGATCTGGATACTTCAAAATATACAAACTGAATTGAGTGGACAGACATTAACATAGACCATTCTTAGGACTGACCACACACCAAAAGCGGCAGTACTAATAAACAATACAGGGTTCACAAACACAAATCAAGTACTAAACAATAGTACTTACTACAGACAAGCAAAGTTGCACTAATTAAACTCTGCAGACTAATTCTTGCCACCGACCTACGGGGTGAACCCCGCATAACTGACTAGGCCATTGACTTCGTGAGAGATGTCCACCATCACCATCACCATCTCGTCAACCTTGGAGAACCTAACAGAGTGGTCTTTCCACTCATAAACATGATCATGAAGACATGCCGCATCAGATTTGTTGGGAAGCTTTACAAGAACCACACCCTTCGTAATCAAAGGCACATCCAGGAAATTGTTGTGGTCAAGTACAGCCTCGAGAACACACCTGACAACAATGCTACAGGAAAACACTAGTTCAGGACACGTGGCGACAAGGACACAGCAGCTGGATAGTTTAGCAGTAGAACTCATCCTCAGGTCTTCCAGTTCACACGGCATGTCTTTGAGAACTTCATCTCCACCGCAGACCTGGTTCTAATTCAAACATAAACCATATTTTATTACTACCTCCGTTCAGAAATATAAGATGATTTTCGATATTATACTCCATATATGACAACATATACGCACAGAAATGAGTGAACAAAGACACTAGAACATGTCTTCAAAGGCATGAGAGCAGAGGGATTACTTGCAATATCCATAACACAAGTTACTGAGGCAAATATACCCTCTTCAAAGGTAGCATTGATGTTCATAAAGTACTCCCTCCATCCCAAAATTCTTGTCTTAGATTTGTCTAGATACGGATGTATCAAGTCACATTTCAGTATTAGATACATCCGTATCTAGACAAATCTAAGACAAGAAATTTGGGACAGAGGGAGTAGTTGAAAGTAATCTATAAGAAATCAGTGTCAACCTCTCGCATGTTTTGGTCAAAAGAGGAATTTAGAACCATCATTTGGCACACAAAAATCACATGCAAGATCACCCAGAAAGTTGTACTACTAGTACTAGTACCGCGTGTTAGATGAAAAAACATGATCAAGATCGAGAAAAAGATCGTCAAGAAGAGATATTACCTGGACATGCTTAATGAGGGATTCCGGAGAGGGGGGCTTGGACAGGGCGATGGCTTTGAGCTTGTCTGCGGTAGTCTCGGGGGGGGGGGGTGCTTGCGCTTCTTCGTACCATGAGCCTCGACGGTTTTGGCCAGAGCCATAGACATCACTTCGGCCAGTGCTGCAGCGTCCATCAAGAAACTTTCAAATAGAAATAAAAGAAAAGAAACCATAATCACAAACCCAAAAGAAAAAAGAGAGGGAGTTATAGGATCAGTCTCGGGGTTGCAAGACCGGGCCTTGGCCAGAATCAACACCATTGATGCGCTCACCTTTCCTTCATTGGGAGAGAAGAACAATGGCAGAAGCAGGTCGGGGTTTTTCTTGAAGAAATGAGGAAAAAGATGAGGGAGAAGCGAGGGTTGGGTAGAGAGGAAGCTGAGAGAGAAGAGTGAAATGATGGTTGCTTCGTCCGTCCAACTTACTGCTGGAAAGGAGGGGGTTTTGTGATTTGACAGCTCATTGGGCATTACTTCGGCGCTTCGATCGGGGTAGTCTACCGTCACTATACTACAGAGTAATTTAGTGCATGGCTGGTGGACCCCGATGCTGGCTGTCCCACACGTCGGCAAAAGTGAGTAATTTAGTGCATGGCTGGAGGAGGATCCGCACGGTAGAGCGTGTCCACTGTTTTTCTGAAGAAAAAAATGGTTAGAGCAAGCGTTTCCACTCTTACGACGGAGGAGTGCGAAACACGGCAGCCAGTTGAACATACACAGTGCTCCTACTACTAGGCATGTGCAGTGGTTCATACATCAGTACTACATAATCTTGTTGCTAGTGTAGTAAGATATGACGACAACAAATGATGTTGTGCGCATGTCAACTATATGAACAGTAATGTAGTAACATAGTACCGCTTTCTCGACTGTCCGGTCGAGAATGAACGGTGAGATCAATGTTAACAGAACTAGGTCTACAACGCACGGAGAGTACGGTGCTACAGTACTCCATGAAACATGAACCATATGAAGCACAAATAGTGTTAGGCAGGGTGTATGAAGGGTGCACGGGATGGGAGCAAAAGTTCCCTTCTCGACCCACTTTTGGCTGTTTGGCAGAGTGCATGAAGGGTGCATGAGTCCACACTAGTAGGTTAACACAAATACACGAAGAGGAAACAACTGCGAGCAAGGCGAAGAGGAAAACGAGAAAACTTAATGTCTTTTTGCTAATTAATAGCATTGCATGCAATGAACTAACCACTGCATGTCATGTTTATTAGTCTCAAGTCATTGAAAGCATGCACTGCCCACGTCTCTTATTGGTTGATATGTCACAAAACAAGAAACGGGGAGGGAGTTAATGTACCATGCCTAAGTGTTTTGGGATTATTTGGTTTTCGTAAGGTGACTTACACACCAAGACAGAGGAGTATATTGAGATGAGAATGCAACCAAACACACCCACACGCTTTGTGCTACAGTGACTGATCTGCACCGTCTGAGTTTGATCCAATGGTCATGTTGCGCCGAGACATGGACATGCCCATGCAGAGGGCGCCTAAACACCACCGAAGTCCCTCTACTTCTCGAGGCGCATGACGTTGGTGATGCAGGGGGCGAAACGGCTGAAAGGCAATGCAATCTACGGGAAGGCGGAGGGAGCCAGCCGAGGAGCGGGGAATCTTTTGGTTTTCACCATGATAAACACCAGTCGACGACTTCTCACCTTAGGGTGCTGTGGGTTTTACAGGCGGAGTCATCGTGACTAATTGCTGCCGCGCCTGCTCCCGTCAATCAAAAAATTAAAAATCCTACTGCACTTAAGCACCAGAGTAACGCCGCGGTGGATATTTAAATTTGCCTGTCGGCAAGTAGATAAAAAAAGGGGTGAAAAAACAAATGTGGCGGCGGCCTCACTAATCGGTCAAACTAGCCCAACTAGCTAGCCACCGTGCTTCACTGATGTACTCGGCGGGAAAAGTGGTCTTTCGTGATTTGAGGACTGATTTACTTGCTTCGGCGAAAACGCGCAGTAGGACGTCCCACGTCAGGAAGAATATATGCGTGCACCACCAGGGAGGACCACGGAACCGCGCGGTAGGGTGTGCCATGTCTCGGCATGGAGGAAAATGTGCGTGTAAAAATTTACTGTATCAGACGTAGTACCTATGGTTTGACCTCGGGACCCAGCCAGTCGGTCGAAAACACCCCACTAGCCACATAGCTTCATCATGCTAACTTGGCATGGAGGATAGGTGTGGTTAGCTCCGTCTCGACCAGCCACAATGTCTCTTGTTCTAGGCGATTCTTCTATTTTCCAAGTTTTTTTAGTTGTAATAATACCACGACAAGCTAGCGCCGCTCTTCGTGTGTGCCCGTGCAAAGGCTAGACGATGGAGAGAAGAGAGAGGTCGCAGGCCTGGGACCCACCAGTAAGTGAGTCAACGGTCATGCACGTGTTGACGAGGCACTCCCTCTACTCTACTCAACGTAATACTGTATAAAATCAAGTTATGGGACAAAGCCAACAACCGTTGTTGTTTCAGGCTATCGACTTATGCTTTGTAGTGCAGGTTGTCAGTTTGAATCTCGTCTTTCAGATTTGTTAGTTTTAGGTCCAAATTTGATTAATGACAAGTGGGACCCCCGTGTGTTGTTCCGATATTTCAGTGTAGGATGGTTTTCTTGAACAAACACTTTGCGCGGTTAGACAAGTAACGTCACAAGTTACACGTATTTTGCAAGTTTACGAACAAAAATGACAGCGGCATAGAATATCACATCCACCCTGCAGCTTAGATGCTTTGGTGATATGAGTTTTTACACCGTTGTAAGTGAGATCCAATGACTTGGGAGTAGTCTTTGTAATTATGCGCAATTTCCAAACTCTCCGAAGGTTTTTTTGCAAATAAAACATTCAGGCCTCGTGTGTGCCGCTGCATCTTGGATCCAACGGCTGCCTGTTGCTCATATTAGGTGCTCCCCGTAGCTTAATTACCCGCTACGGTGATATGAGCATCTAGGTCGTATGATCAGTGATCAGATGGCACATGCGTAGTACTTGTACTTTCTGCGCAATTCCCAAACTCTCTTAGCCGTATATTGCAAAAACATTCAAACCTCCTACTATGGGCCATTAGATCTCCGTGAACTCGTATCACC
Organism: Aegilops tauschii subsp. strangulata; assembly: GCF_002575655.3. NCBI lineage: Eukaryota > Viridiplantae > Streptophyta > Magnoliopsida > Poales > Poaceae > Aegilops > Aegilops tauschii. The sequence continues at coordinate 405,118,801 of NC_053041.3, forward strand.
ATAGAATATACGGTGCGGGAGCACCTCATATTCTCCCGTGTGAGAAAACATAAGGTGCTCTCGCAGCTTGGATGCTACGGTGATACGAGCTTCGAGGTCGTTTGATCTGAGATCCAATGGCATCTGAGTAGTCTTTGTGCTTGTAAGCAGTGGCCAAACTCTTTGGGGGCTTTTCTGCAAAAAACCATTCTAACCACCGAGGAGGTGTTGGGTCACAAATCCAACGGCTCCGAAGAGCTTGTATCACCAAAGCATCTAAGGTGTGGTAGCACATGATATTCTTACATACCGGAGAATATGATGTCCTCCTTCATCTTAGATGCTACGGTGATACGAGCTTCGAGGTCGTTGGATATGGGATCCAAGGGCATCTGAGTAGTTTTGTACAAATTGTGTGCAATTCTCAAACTCATCAAGGTTTCCTGTAAAAATATTAAGACATCATGTGAGCTGCTATATCCCAGATCTACAAGCTCCAAGAAACTCGTATCGGCATATCTAAGGTATGGGGGCACATGATATTCTCCCGGGGAGGAGGGGTGGGGGGTGCACAACCAATTGGTGGTTGGGAGGGTGGGGACAAATATAATCTAAACAACCCTAAATATAGCTTCACAATTTTATCTAAGGTTGAGGGGGTGACCCCCGAAAATCATAGCTCCGCCTAATTAAACACAACATGTCCATGTACTGTAGTACTAGACTTAATATTCATGTTTCAATTTGATGTTCGTTTTAAATATTGAATTGAGGACCATGCATGTCTTACATTTTACTCCCTTCGTTCCTGAATATTATTCTTTTTAGAGATTTCAAGTGGACTAGCACATAGAGATGTATATAGACATATTTTAGAGTGTAGATTCACTCATTTTGCTCCGTATGTAGTCGCTTGTTGAAATCTCTAAAAGACTAATATTTAGGAACAGAGGAGTATTTTTGAATTCGTGTCATACATGCATGGTTTGGAAAAATAGATGCACTATACTTATTGGATTGTTGTTGTGCTCGTGTGTGGGTGTCTCTGTGTGTGTGTGTGTGTGTGTGTGTGGTCATATGCTTGATACATACAAAGTTTTCTCACCTCCATATTGTTCATCTTTTAAATTTCAATTTGCATTGAAAAACTTACCAGGGATACCATGAAATGTGAAATCCACGTTGAGATTACTATATCACAAACTCACTCTAATTCAACAACTCGTCATAAGTCAATTACCACGTTGAGATTAGTATTTGCAAGGAAAATACGGGCATTGTAATACACATAGATTCGTTCGGCAATTTAAAAGGTTCCTTTTGTATTCTCGAATGGTAGGACCCAACGGCGTACCAGCCAGACCTTGGCTCGTGTTGATCCTAAAACAAACCTGGCTCGTGTCCTTCTGGTGGCGTGCGTGGTAGGCACATTAGGCAACCCCAACCAGTCGAGCCTCCATGTTTCAAGTCGAAATATTTGGCGGCCAGAATTCCAGCCCTAGGAAATTCCCCTCATGTCCCCGGTCCATAATGACTACCGATGAACAACGGAGGTATGCTTTACTAACTAGACAACGTTACCTACCGTGCCGAGCATGGTTCAATTCCCTCGGTCGCCGCTCGCCAAGGTCACCCGCCAACTGCATTGCCTAGTACTACTACTACTACACCAGGATGAGCACATAATTGAGCCCGTTTGTTCGTGCCTAGTACTTGAATTAATATATCAGGCAATGCACTGGTACGGAGGGATTATCCTTTTGCTCTGCATATATAACTTGTCTGAAGTCTAACTAAGCAAAATGTTTGACCAAATCCTTTCTTAAGAAATACAACAGGACAGATGTATGGCTTGAAAATTTATTGCATGATGCAGATTATGATATTGTTTCGAATCCTGGATCTTAAATTTCAGAAAATCCAAAAGTGACCATAAATTCTTGAAACTGAGCATGGTCACGTGATATGGCACAAATATTACTTCGTAATTTTTTTCTTCAATTTGAGACAAGCTGCTTATGACAAGTTGCACAAATGAAGAGCCAAGGTATTTTGGAACAAAGACCTGTCATGTTAACGCGAACGCTTTCACTATTGAAACCGTGGGCGTTTACGTGCCACCACGAGTCCCGCTTCTCATCGACAGGTGCCGTCCGAGCAAGCGTGTGAGTCGACGGGAGGCGTGCAAGCAGACCGTTGTGCCGGCTGACAAGGAGGCGTGCGAACAGACCGCTGTGCAGGCTCACAGGGAGGCGAGCCCTTTGACCAGGCTCCGCCGCCCACCTTCATCCCAACTGCTCCCACTTTTAATGTCGCCGGCGCCACAGTTTAAAATCAACCCCGCACTACCCGCTATCGCTACAATCTTCTCTCTTCCTCCCCGATTCTCCTGTCATCTACCTCCAACCAGCCTCAGCTAAACGTACGCCATGCCGCATCACGATGGTCTGCCCGTAGTCGTCCAGTTTCCTGAGGAAGACACCCAGCTGGAGTCTCAAGAACATAAGGCGCTTTGGAACGAGCTTGAACTGGCCTTGCGGGAAGACGCCACGCCTGTCCCCGCTCCCGTTCCGGCTCCCGTCACCTCGACTGCGCCAGCGCCCATCCCCGTGGCATTGATGGGCTGGGAGCCGCACATTGTCGCCGAGCTTGATGCCACGGGGTTCCACGAGGTCCCCGCCGCCTTTCACGCGCCTGTGCACCTGCCAGCGCATGCGCCTGCGCGTGCACTGATGCACACGCCCGTGCCGGTGCCCGTGCACCTGCCAGCGCATGCGCCTGCGCGTGCACTGACGTGCGCGCCCGTGCCGGTGCCCATGCACACGAATGTCTCCGCCGCACCGTTGACAGCGCCTGTCCCCGCGCGGGTGCCAGTGCCCCCCTCAGCGGCATGGATGGCCGCCGTCGACCACTTCCTTGCAGCAATGCCAGTCGCCTCCTCCCATCAGTTGACTCCCTCTGAAGTCCAGAACATTTTGGCCTTCCTTGAAGCTAGGCCAACGTCCAGGAGTACGCCAACAACGGTGCAAGGCGCCGCCGTTGCCATCGGTCAGTGGCCAGACGACACACAGAGCACGACAGAGGAGCCGCTTCCCACAGCAAGACGCCCCCACCGCCGCTGCGTAATCTAAATTTGCCATGAAAAACGTTTGTATTGCCATGCTTAAAATCCGAGCGTTTATCAATTCCGTTTATTTTAGATCGATCGTCGTAATTTAAAGACGGAGTCAGAATGAACGAAATCTATGGTTTGATCGATTGAATGTTCTGCTAGAGCCGTATCAAATTAAATATAAAACATCATCAAGCCACAAGTATTCCTTGTCATCCAACGACCTAGACTACTTCAATGTCGAGCGCTCAACACGTTTAGCGTGCAGTTAATTTCATGCCAAAAATAGTACTAATCAGATAATAACACGCAAATAGTATCCTACTTAATATCCGCATGCAATTAATATACTTCCAAATTAACGTGCATTGCACGTACACACTGACTAGTGCTGCTAGCACGTGAAACTGGTGCCGTAACTTGTGAACGCGTCCAGATATGGTCAATGGCAACATCGCCCGCGAGTTCTTCGTGTTTGCCCGTGCGTGTAAACGCAGAAGGGGAGGAGAGAGAGAGCGCACATGGAACCCACAAGTAAGTGAAGGCGAATAGTACTAAAAATAATATTACATGTTATTAATTAAATAGGCTGTGGTAATATAAAAACATTAGGTGAACAAAGGGAGGTACAACAAACATTGTTGTTTTACGTATGTTGCCTATTGTTGTGTGGCTTGAAGGCCCTGGTCGCATGTTGGATCCTCCTCCTTTATTTTTTAATTTGTATATGGGTACAAATTTGTTTCATGACATGTGGGCCCCTCGGTGTGTAGTTTGTAGCACTTTAATTTGTGGGTCGAAATTTGTTCCATTCGAAGTGGACTATCGGTGTGTAGTTTTGTAGCTTATTTATAATAATTAAAGAGAACAACAGAGTTTTTTGCAATAATACCATGGTGTGACGTTCAAGGCGAGAAAGGACGTGCGAGAGAGCGATGACCGAGCTAGAAGAAAATCAACTAGGGGAGTTGCGGGGGTTGCAACGGTGTTTCGAGTAGTTGTGGGCCGAATGCTACGAAAATATAATCTAAACCGACCGGAATAAATGCCTACACAAATTAATCCAAGGTTGGAGTGCCCCTCGCAATGTAAATAGCTCCGGCTTTGCGAGGGATGGAGAGATAGCTTCAATGTGTGGAAGATACGGCGTGAGAATGCGAGGTCAATCGAGAGACATATAGATAGAGACAAAGTGAGTGTGGTCCGACATTCATTGAACAAATATATATGCTCTGGAGAGATATTGTTCGATTGAGCTTTTGGCAAGGGTGAGGGTTGTAAGATAGAGCTTGAGAGATGATCCAGTCACAGACGTGTAGATATATTTTGTGCGTGGGAGGAAGCAAGGTCAATCTATCACATAGGGTCGTCGTGCGATTGAAAGAGTGAGACGGGTTGGAGAGAGTGACCTAGATAGACAATGTGCGTGAGAGAGTATACAATGTGAATAAGTCGAATTGGGCTCAAACATGCACTAGTGGAATCAGCTAATTTGCCATCTGCCAGCTCTTTGCCGTCTGCTAGCTGACGGCAAAGAAGCTCTTTGCCATCAGCTACCCAAAAGCAGACGGCAAAGAAAGGGCAGACGGCGAAGAAGCTCTTTGCCGTCTGCCAGCTCTTTGCCGTCGGCCAGCGGACGGCAAAGAGTGAGGTGGCCCCAACCCCCGCCCGTTTTTGAAAAACTTAACGGGCCACCTCTTTGCCATCCGCTAACAGACGGCAAAGAGGCAAAAAAGCGGACAGCAAAGCGGGGCGGACGGCAAAGAGCCTACTACCTAACGGCCCGTACCCCCCGCCCGTTACTCACTTCTTCCCTCTCCCTCGCCGTTTCTCTCCTCCCACGCCGCCGCCCGCCGCCGCCCCGTCGCCCCCGCCGCCCCGTCGCCCCAGCTCCCCGCCGCCCCCCTCGCCCCGTCGCCCCCCGCCCCGGCCCCCCGCCGCCCCGCGCCCCACCGCCGCCCCGCGCCCCGCCGCCGCCACGGCCCCCCGCCGTCCCGGCCCCCCGCCGCCCCGCGCCCCCCGCCGCCTCCTCCACTGCCCCGCCCCGGCCCCCCGCCCCCCATCCCCCCGCCGCCCCGGCCCCCCGCCGGCCGGGCCCCCGCCGCCCCACCTCCTCCACCGCCCCGCCCCGGCCCTCCGTCGCCGGCCCCTCCCCGACCCATCGCCGCCCCCCACAGTGAGCCCCTCCTCCCTTTTTTTTTCTGTTTTTTTGTTTTTTTTGTTTTTTTGTTTTTGTTTTTGTTCTGTTTAAGTTTAGGTTTAATTAGTTTAAATAGTTTAGTTTTAATTAGTTTAGGTTTTTAGTTTAGGTTAGTTTAGGTTTAGGTTAAGTAGAAGGGGGAAGAAGAAGAAGAAGAAGAAGAGGAGGAGGAGGAGGAGGAGGAGGAGAAGGAGAAGGAGAAGAAGAAGAAGAAGAAGAAGAAGAAGAGGAGGAGGAGGAGGAGGAGGAGGAGGAGGAGGAGGAGACACCCCGAAGCCCCGACCCCGAAACAGCACCCCGACCCCGACACGGCACCCCGAGACCGACACGACACCCCGACCCCCGACACGACACCCCCGACACCCCGACACCCCGACCCCGACCCCGACACCCCGACCCCGAGCCTGACCCGACACCCCGACCCCGACACTGACACGACACCCCGACCCCGACCCGGCACCCCGACCCGACACCCCGACCCCGACACGGCACCCCGAGACCGACACGACACCCCGACCCCGACACGGCACCCCGAGACCGACACGACACCCCGACCCCCGACACGACACCCCGACACCCCGACCCCGAGACCCCGACCCCGACCCCGACCCCGACACCCCGACCCCGAGCCTGACCCGACACCCCGACCCCGACACCGACACGGCACCCCGACCCCGACCCGGCACCCCGACCCGACACCCCGACCCCGAGACCCCGACCCCGACACGGCACCCCGAGACCGACACGACACCCCGACCCCGACACGGCACCCCGAGACCGACACGACACCCCGACCCCCGACACGACACCCCCGACACCCCGACACCCCGACCCCGAGACCCCGACCCCGACCCCGACCCCGACACCCCGACCCCGAGCCTGACCCGACACCCCGACCCCGACACCGACACGGCACCCCGACCCCGACCCGGCACCCCGACCCGACACCCCGACCCCGACCCCGACACGGCACCCCGAGACCGACACGACAACCCGACCCCGACACGGCACCCCGAGACCGACACGACACCCCGACCCCCGACACGACACCCCCGACACCCCGACACCCCGACCCCGAGACCCCGACCCCGACCCCGACCCCGACACCCCGACCCCGAGCCTGACCCGACACCCCGACCCCGACACCAACACGGCACCCCGACCCCGACCCGGCACCCCGACCCGACACCCCGACCCCGACACCGACACGGCACCCCGACCCCGACCCGGCACCCCGACCCGACACCCCAACCCCGAGACCCCGACCCCGAAAAGGTGTTCTTTGGCCTTCCAGAAGCCGACGGGGTCATATATTTGTGAATTATTAGTTAGGTCATATATCTTTCGATTTTGTTATGAAAAACATCATATATAATTGTGTTGATCGGGTAGTTTTAAATGTGCAGTTGTTTCATCGCTGCGAGGTTTGGTGTTCGACGACCTCGCCGTGCGTTTGACGAGCTCTGCCCCTTCGTTCGTGGGTGAGCACAAATGACATGTCCTCCTCCCCCATTAATTATTTGATCTATTCCGATGAAACTTGATAGCTAGATATATATGTGTCTTGAATCATCAGTATGCGTAACCAATATGTGTCTCCCGTTCGAAAGCGTCATAGTTATAAATATGCATGCATTTGCATATTTATAACCTTGATTCTTTCGAATTGTCCAACGCTATCCATGGACAACCCGAGTATGTTTAGATTGGGTTCGTTTTCCCATATGCTTTGCTCCGGATCAGACGCATAAATTTCGTCAGTGCCTCCCCTGTTGTTCTCCGGGTACACGCCACAATAAGGCGGATAAGGTGCCAGAGGTGTACGACCTGTATGCCATGGCCCACACTGGCTCTTACAAGAAAGTCAAGGCTTTCTCTCAGTCTGACCTCGATGATGCAAACAACTTCACCAACATCTCCTCCCACAACAAGCTCGTGAGATATAGAGATGAGGGGAAGGCGAGGAAAGGGGAGGACTTTAACCCGAGCCAGGGTCCCATTGATCCAGAGCTGGTGATGATATCTGGTGGCGGGAGGTCCCATGGCTCCATAGCCATTGGAGATGGACTTATCCGTTGTCCTAGCACTCTCCCGGAGATCAAGGCGCGCCAGTCGAGCTCCGCTCCTGAGATAAGGCCTCGTGAACGGCCAGTGCAACTCGCCATCAAGGTTAGTGATACGTACTCAGTTATCTTTCTCCATTACATTGTGTGCGCTTCCATCAATGATTACAAATGGTCATGTGAGTGGTGTTGCAGGCTGCTATACAGACTGAGAGAGATAGAACGGAGAAACTTCTGGCGGAGGCGGCGGAGAGGCAGCGGGAGATGGAGGAGAGGACGAGAAAGATGATGGAGGAGGAGAGGGCACGGAATGACATGCAGGCAAGGGCCATGTACGAGCTCCTTGTGGTAAGTTTCTTCTGCAGATTACTTGCTAGTCTTAACATTTGAGTCTCATTACTAACTAGTATGACTCTGTTCTGAAAACCAAATGTGCAGTCTGTGTGCGAGAAGTCCGGTCAGCCCGCTCCGCCGATGCCAGTGATTGCTCCTGGGAGCACGGTGAGTTTAGTTTGAATGGACATTACTTGGTAGTCTTAACATTTGAGTGTCGTAATGCTAACGAGACATTGGAAATGATCTTTGGTGCAGCTTAACTCCAGAAACGCATCGCACGATCCTTCTCCAGGTAGCGGCACTAGCCACCCCGCTCCTACACCTCCCTGATCACGGTAAGTTTCTCTAGTGTTTTGCTTAACAAATGCATAAAGACCTAGACTTAGCTTTATTTCCTCCAATATGCTTACCATAATGACCTAGAGTTAGCTTATTTTCCTCCAAAATGACCCATTTTACCTAGGTTAGCTTATAAATGATGCAGTTCATCCAAGTTAGCTCAAAAGTGACCCATTTTACCTACATTAGCTCCTAAATGATCCATTTTACCTACGTTAGCTTTAAAATGGCCCATTTCACCTAGGTTAACTCCAAAATGACCCATCTTACCTAGGTTATCTCATAAACGATCCATTTCAACTAATTTAGCTCATAAACGATCCATTTGACCTAAGTGAGCTAAAAAACGATCCATTTCACCTAAATTAGCTCTTAAATGATCCATTTCACCTAAGTTAGCTCAAAAAGATCCATTTCAACTAAATTAGCTCATAAATGATCCATTTCACCTAAGTTAGCTCAAAAACGATCCATTTCAACTAAATTAGCTCAAAAATGATCCATTTCAACAAAGTTAGCTCAAAAACGATCCATTTCAACTAAGTTAGCTCAAAAACGATCCATTTGACCTAAGTGAGCTAAAAAACGATCCATTTCACCTTAGTTACCTCAAAAACGATCCATTTCAACTAAGTTAGCTAAAAAACGATCCATTTCAACTAGGTTAGGTCCAAAATGACCCATTTCACCTTACTTAGCTCAAAAACGATGCCCTTCACCTTAGATAGCTCATAAACGACCCATTTCAACTAAGTTAGCTCATAAATGATCCATTTCAACTAAGTTAGCTCATAAACAACCCATTTCAACTTAGTTAGCTCATATATGATCCATTTCACCTAAGTTAGCTCATAAATGACATATACTTCTTGTTCTAGTCTTCTTCTTGTTCTAGTCACCTATTTCTAACTTTCTTATTTACCATTTTGCAGATTTCATTCACTTGATGGAAGCTAGCTTGCTATGATGGAGTGCTTGCTTTTCCTTTGATGAAACTTTGCATTGTATCTAGCTTGCTATCTTCATGACACTTTGCATTGTAATATATATATGGATGGAACAATGTGTATGGATGGAACTTCCTTATGTATGAACAATGTGTATGGATGAAACTGATGTGAGATGTGATATGAAACTTATGTGCTAGATATGTGTTGGATATGTGCTGGATATGAAACTTATATATGTGATATGTGCTGCAAATTGTGGGATTTAATAAAAAACAGAAAAAACAGACAATATGCAGGCTCTTTGCCGTCTGCCACCGACGGCAAAGAGCCTTTGCCGTCTGCCGCGGACGGCAAAGAAGCCACGTGGCAGCCAACTGTGCTTCCTGGGAGCTGACCCATTTGGTTAGTTTGCCTACAGTGGCAGACGGCAAAGACTTTGCCGTCTGTGGCAGACGGCAAAGAACCTGCACTTTGCCATCAGTGGCAGACGGCAAAGAATCTGCCATCTAGTGACGTGTAGATGACATCATAAGGCGGACGGCAAAGACCAAAGGCTCTTTGCCGTCTGCGGCGGACGGCAAAGGTCTGCCGTTAGCCACTTAACGGAATGACAGCGCAAATATTGCCGTCCGCCCTCTTTGCCGTCTGCCGCGGACGGCAAAGCACCTTTGCCGTCCGCCGCCAGGAAGCAGACGACAAAGCAGCTGTTTACCGTAGCCTTCTTTGCCGGAGCCTTTTGCCGTCCGCGGCTGACGGCAAAGGTCTTTGCCGTCCGCCTTTCGAGCCTTTGCCGTCCGCCATGGCAGACGGCAAAGTAGCTGTTTCCTGTAGTGATGGTGATGTATCGTTTTTGTCCGAGAAAGAGCGAGGTCAATCGAGACATACAAAGAGAGAGAGAGAGAGAGAGAGAGAGAGAGAGAGGGAGAGAGAGAGGGAGAGAGAAAGAGAAAGAGAGCATGGCCCGCCATGAGGTCGAAAGAGTGGGGGCGGCTTCGATGGACTGACCTAGATAGACAATTTGCGTGAGAGAGTATAGAGTGTGTCGATCGAGGCCCGAACAGGGAGATATATCATTTGTGTGTGAAAGAAAACGAGGTTAAACGAGACTCAGATAAAGAGAGCGAGATTGAGCGAGTGTGGCCCGCTGTGCGGAAGAAAGAGTGAGACAGTCTCGAGGGAGTGACCTAGATAGACAACGTGCGTGCGTGTGCACGAGAGGTTGGGGGGCTAGATAGGCAATGCATGTATTTAGCGCGAGAGGGTGAGAGGGACAGGGAGAGAGAGATAGGCATGGGGTGCAATGGCGTGTGTGTGAGGTAAATACATTTCGTAACAGAGTGGAAAAAGGGGGTAGTGTAGTTGAGAGAGTTAGAGATCGAAACATGGAGAGAAAGAATGGATGTGTGTTGGAAACCAATAGCTTCCTAAGGTGGTTAGGAGAGGAAGATTGACCGATACAGGAAGTATGTAGCGTGTGTGTGTGGGGGGGGGGGGGGCTAAAAACAACATTTGAATGTAGATAGTACGAGACTTAATATCGATGTTTCAATTCGGTGTACATTGTAAGATTTGAACTGAGGACCATGCATATGGGTAATTATTTCGAATTCGTGCCATACTAGGTTTCGAAAAGTTGACATTGACTCGATTTGTTGAGCTATTTTGTAGGTCATATGTTTGAATCCATCCAAAAGTTTTCTCACTACCATGGTGTTCATCATATACATATGATTTTGTATTAAAAAAGTAGTGTGGATACAGTGAAATGCGAAATGCACGTTAGAATTGGAGATCGCTATGTGACACACTCTAATTCAAATAACTAATTATGTGACACACACTCTAATCCACGTTAGCGTGGATACCATTTTGATTTTTTTTCAAATAACTCCTCATTAATTCATTTATAGTATCTCGTTTCGAATGATTAATTATTGCAAGGAAAACACAGACATGGTAATACATACAGATTCGTTTGTAAATGAAAGAAGATTCGTTTGCATTCTCAAATGTAGGCGCACCAGGCAGACCAGGCTCGTGTCGTTGTGGTCGCGTGTGTCGGACGGACGCTTAGCACCCAGCCACCCCTCCCTCCCTCCCCTTCCACCCCAAAAAGGACGACAACAAAATAAGTTCGCGCTTCCACGTTTCGGATTGAAATATCTGGCAGCCCCAATTCCAGCCCTGCAAAATCTCCCTTCTCCACTGTCCCCTTCCGCGCCTAGATTGCTCAAATCCCTAATTCGCCGCCAACCCAAGCAAAGTTCGAATCGCCCCTTGTCTTGTCTCTTTCCCCACCTCTGTGCCGCACGACGACGACGAAGACGACGGTCGCGCTTCACCACCGCACCGGAGCTACCTCATCTACGCCCTCGTCCACTACATCGGGTGGTCCACCGACAACGTCGGCCGCCGCAACCGACGTGCCTCACAGACACCAACTTCCACCGCATCAGGTGCGCTTCACCGACGCCGTCTCCCGGCTCACCGGAGCTACTTCACCGAGCACATCGTCGCGCCTCCGCCCCCCGAGGCCGCTGGGGCTTCACCAACGGTCTCGTCCACCGCATCGTAGCGCTCCGCTGCCACTCAAGATCTGCATCCGTGCACGGCCAGCCAATGCCAGCACATCACCCTCAATGGCTCTGAAGTGACCCGCACTCTAGCTAGGCGAGCATGCCCAAACGCTGGCCCGAACTAGGTATCCACACATCACTCCCTTGTGCACTGTTCCGATGATGTTTGGATATCCTTTCACTGCTCTCTTAGCTTACACGCCTATCCAACTCTGACTTTAACTCTTATTTCTTCTCGAGATATCACCTGAAACAAGCAAATCCATTTTTTAGCAAAGCATGACGGTGCTATGGGGTCTGGTACACATCCTGCACACCCGTATAACCTTGTAAGTATCTGTCCTCCGGTACAACAGCAAGGTCGATTCGTCTTATTTGATCAGCCATTCTCAGTGTCAAAAATGCAGAGGGGGATGCAAGGAGCACAAGGCCTGCACAACCAAGCAAGTGGTAACATGGACTTGTACATGGAACATCCCAAGCGCAAGCAGAGCTGTAGTGAGCCTGTACAACGAGCTAGCGTGAGTCCCTGCATTTCATTTAATTCGTACTGGCATTCGTGTATGATTTGTGTGCAGTGGCGGATCCACGAATTCAAGTTACCAGGGGCGAACATTTAACTTAAAAAATACGAAGGCACTTGCACTCCGAAAATCAACATAACTTGAGAAATGTGAAGCTACATGCACTTTGAAAACCAGCTAATGATCCAAAGTAGTTTAGATTATAAGCACTAAATGGTTCAAGCACCAAAAACACAAAATGCAACATGGTGTACAAGGACTACAAACATGGTATGTACCTGCTTGAATTATTCGTTCTCTGGCTGAAAATATCAAAGTGTAATTGCACCTATAACCAGTGCGCAAACTGCATGTCAATATATCTATCCTGCACAAGTATGCCAATAGTTTCAAACAACAGATTATAAAAGTATTTATGCTACATTGTCATGATACGGGGACTTTCTGGTAGAAGGCCTCGACGTTTCCTCAAGCCATGAAAATGCACTATAATTTGCTTGTCATCAATGCCTGCAAATCTCTATGTCTCTCTCAACATAGCAGATCATCATTAGGCACTAAATCCTTCAATGGGTGCTTGCAAAATGCTTGCATTAGATGCCTCATTAGACACTATATGTTCATCACCAGGAGCATGTAAAATGTTTGCATCAAATCCTTCATTACCAGTCTGTTCATTAGACACTTCAGGCTCAAGAACAACATGAGCTTGGATGTTTGCACCGGAAACATGATTAGATTCATCAGATTCAGTCAATTCAATACAAATTGGATTCATTTTCTCATAGATTCCCTACATACAAGCAGTTTTACAACACCGTCAGGTTTAACTATTGGCCAGAAATTGAAGAGTTGAATTAAATATAATCAGGGATGTGATGTACCTGCTCGTTGCGCATGCTACTCTTGCAAGCTGCGACTGTCCGTTTGCGCAAGCTCGATGCCACGTATTATTAGAATGAATTTGTTATTTCGTATAGAAATAACTGAACGCTGCCGCTGCTGCCTCCCACTCAGGCTACACCCAGGGTTGGATCTTCATCTTCTTGTCCTTCCGTTCGCTTGAAGCCCGGCGACCACCCTCCAACGAGGGCACGAGGAAGTGCTGTGCCGGTCTGTCCAGCGGCGGCTAGGTTAGGAGCGAACCAGACTGGAGGCTGGAGCAGATGAATTGGGATTTTTCCTGCTGTCAATCGATATGGGAGGCGCTCGTTTGGGCCGCGAGGCTGCTATAGGGCCTGCCTTGCACTTATGTTATTGGCCTATCCAAATTGAAACATTTTTCTTCATTTTTTAAATTGCCTGCTCGTGCGTTGGGACGAACAAAACTAGCCTGGGCCAACCTGGACGACTCAAACTAGGTGCACACTTTTGAGCCACCCGAGGCGGCCGCCCATACTAGCCCCTTTGGTGGCGTCGCCCCTTTTTGCATGTATGATAGGGGTCGTGCAAAATATTCCAGTGGCGCTTTTGATTTACCAACAGAACGGTTGAATTGCTTGTTTCTATGAACTGAGTTCGCCAATGATGTGAAGGATGCCAGTCTTTTCATCCTATTGTAGATTGCTTAGATCTCGATATGCCAAAAGTAATCACATGAAATATACAGTAAAAGCCAGTGTGATGTGTGTGGCTACAACTAGTCTGACTACACGTCCTCATATAACATATCAAGGACGCACCATCTTACCAGATTAACCATTCGAATTACCAATGCAGTGTGGGAAGAAAGAAGTATTGGGACTGTGTATCCAAGCAATTGATGCCATGGACTCCTTCGTACAACCTTGTAAGCGAAAAAGAAGTTGCAGTGTGCCTGTACAAAGAACTAGCGTAAGTTCAGTTACCTGCTTCTCGTAATTTTAGTTAGCCACTTATTGCAAAATTGTTCAATTATGTTGCTTGGCTTAATTTAGTTTGCTACTGATTACATACTGCCACAGCCTGTTAATCCTATTATAGACTGCGCCTATCTATGTGTTTGATACTTACTGTTAAGAATTACCTGTTTGCCTGAACTTAAATAGCTACTTGTTTGTTTAACTGCTTTGCTGCTGCAAGAACGGGTTACAATGATGTTAATAACTACTTTTCAGCATCGAATTGAAACTCTTTAATTCCTCGTTTGTTTATCTGGTTTGCTGTTATAACTCCCAGTTGAGATGTTTTGCTAACTTCAACTTTTCTGAATCCAATCGGAACTTTAATGGCAAAACAGGTTAGCCCAAGATCAAAGAGCGAGGTTCCCATGGAAGTTGTATCATCCCACAGCAGTGGCACCGGCCCAATCGTGCATTATGAATTGCCAACTGCTGATGCTCTACAGGCTAAACTAGTGGTAGAAAGAGATTCTGCTTCTGCACTTAGATATGAAGTTGACATGTTGAGGAAGCAAACAGCACAATCAGTAGCAATACTCAAGACAACCATTAAATATTTGGTGGATTTCAAAACGAAGCAAGCAGAGACTGACCACATTGTTAAGGTCCTGAAGGAAAAAAGGAAATTAAATTCCCACTTGGTAAATCATTGGTGAAATGTTCTTTCCATCGTTGAATAACCTTTGTGTTGTTTGTTCATGTAATCAATCAAACCATTTGTTTTAGAGATCATGTAATAATTGTTTTTTGTTTTTTGGTTTGTAACTTTATTTGAGCACAAGTCTGTATTAATTGATAAGACTCGGAGACATTTCATTTTGATTGCTGTGCCAGACCTACAAATATGCCAACCGGGCTGAATGTGCATTCAGCCATAATAGTAGTATAGATGGACCATAAGTGGCACGCATCAGAAAGGGCCAAGATGCTGTAGTAGCTTGGCTCAAAAAAGGATGTTGTTGTAGCAAAGAAAAGTACAGCGGCCTGGCTTATGTATGTTAGTTGATATTATTGATCCATATACTCTATAAGTGTTTATATGTCTGTTAGTTCTGTACATTCTTGGTTGATTGACTCGGTATTTGATTTTTGATACATCGCTTGTGTACATATCTAAATGGGAGTACACATTATGCTGCGTGTGACATTTGAGTTGGACATGAAGTGTTCCAAATATTCGAATTCAACTTAAACTGGATTCTAGCTTCTGAATTTGAGTATTGGAATTTGTAAACCATATTCATATATGATAGTGGAATACATCTTTGTCGTCCTTTTGAAGATATATAAAAACACATAGAATGATTTATAAAGATTCGTATAGGAATACAAAATGGATTCGAATTTAGTTGTCAGGGTAAACGTTGATGCTTATTGTCCCAAAATTCGAAAGAAGCGGCAAAATGTCCACTCCCACGTCGGCTGCCCGAAGCCAAGTGTTTGGGAGATGGAAATTACTGTCTACCCATTACAGGGACAATCCATCGGCCCGATTTCCACTGCTCTAAATAGGGGTAGGATAGTAACTTCAATTAGACATGACACGACGACCTCTAAGCCCATTCCGACACGGTGGGCGCCAAACATGGGCGGCAAAACACATTTGATTCAAGCTCGTCTGAAAGACCTCTGTTTCTCCCTCCATTTCCCCATTCATACACGGTGGGCGGCAAAACAAACTCGACTCGGCCGAAATCGATGTAGGCAAATATTTTCAATAGGGGCAGGTTTGTAACTTCACTCAGACGTGACACAACCGCCCTACCTGTCAGCCCCGTTCATACACCGTGGGCGCCAACCATGGGCGCCAACCACCCTCTCCTCGCCCGAAATCGCTCTGGGCAAATATTGGCGAGATGCGAGATTACCGTCGTATCCCCAACCGACGAGACGTCCAAATTTTAAACGGGGGCTAAGTTCGTAACTTTCCCATATTTCAGACAGGCGCATCCCAAAAACATGGTTCCCCGTACCTCTCCCTCCATTTTCCCATTCATACACCGTCCGCGCTAGAACACCATCCCAACACCAGCCTCCGTCCGCCACCCCATCCATCGCCGCCGTCCTCCACCACACCCATCGCCGCCGTCCTCCACCACATCCATCGCCACCGTCCTCCACCATGCCAGAGCGCCTACCAAGACCGCGTCGTCCACTGCTAGAGATGGACGTTTCTCATCCACGGCGACGGACCAAGAGCCTTACATCACGTCCTCTCGCTTCATCGGCGGCGTCGTCCTCTTTGCCGGGGCCACTCACATGACCTTCTCTTCCACCGCAATGGGACATATCCCCCGATGCACCCGTCTACCGTCGCAGATCTGCTTCAATGCCACCGACAGCCATCGCACCCCCGATGCCTACACGGCGCCGCAAGAGAGGTGGTACTTCATATCTCCTCAACTTTTTGATCTCAACCAGAAAATAGATCTTAACTTGATTACTCTACTTTCTTTTTAGCTCTTAGAATTTAGTTCTTAGTTCGAAGCAAACAATGGCTGCTAAATATCATTTCTCCGGTTTCCCCCTTTTATGATCACTGTACGATCAGAATACGTGCTTCGTGTCATAATAGCACTGCTCGATCCATCAAGCTAAACAAGCTTAGTTGTTCAAATACGAATCTGATATTACTAAAGCAGATTCGTTTAATTGGTCAGCTAAATGTTCCTAAATTAGTTTCAAAAATGCATGTTCGCCGCTCTGTTGTGTATCTCTACAGGGTGCCCAATGTGGGCCGGCCCACACTGGGATTTTGGGTCATCCCAGGTCTCGATTCCCCTCTGTTCTGCTACGCACTTTCGATCTCTACTCGCCCCCAGCCGCCTGCCTCGCCGGCGACTTGCCGTCCCCGGACGGCATGACTCTAGGAGGAGACGCCGGACTAATAGGAGGTCAGGAGCCGCTCGCCCAACAGCGTCACCGCTGCCCGGGAGCGCCGCCGTGCCTACCTTCCCAGTCCGTTCAGGGCTCAGGCGTGCAGCACCCACTAAGCCAACCCGATTTATCCAGAGATAAGTCCTCAACACTCAGCAGCCACTCCTCATCAACCATTTTCTAATTGATTCATTGCTCATTAGGAAGGACTGTCATTAGGGTTTGTTGTGTGCTCAGCGCTACCTACACTTAATGGTTCAGATGTATTTCGCTAATCTTTAGTACCGGTAAAGTTCACAGGGTTTTCAAAATTCTGGCCCTAGGAACAGACACTAGTCATTTTGCATTGTTGGTCGTAGTGACATCGACCCAGATTACTACTGCAAGCCAGGTTTGTTGACAATTTTACTTGTCTTTCTTACTCATTCGATATAATATCCAATTATTCACGTCGATTAGTTGCAAACAATAAATGCTAGACAAACTTCTTGATTCAGATTTTGGACGGCCTCTTACTGCAGTTACAATTCTGCATACTTGTCCTAGTAAGCTCACAAGTAAATGATTGATTCACTACATCTATGCCTGCCTTGTCATATTTGTTGTCAATATTCTTTTAGGGTGGACCACCTGTTTCTAAATACTGCAACCGTAGACATGAGTGAATAGTATTTCTCTATGTGATCTCTTCCATCATGTGTGGGCAATGAACACTGTATTGTATAGAAAGAAAGTGTCATTTCCAGCTTTTACATAGGCTTCGATCTTTTACATGGAATACAATCTGCCTACTTGCTTTATATCGCACTACCAACACTCCACCCTTGAAGCTAAACATTATGCCAGTCATAATTCCTTAGTTTATTTGTTCAAATATGAATTTCATACGATTCTAGTGTTCCTACTTCAGTTTTGAAATGTGTGTCTACCTGTTATAGAGATATAAGGGGTTTGTATTTCTGTGTGTGGTCTGGTCAGCACGGTTGGGGGTGAACTTTGCATATGTAGGGGTTTATAGGGAGACACTCTTCGAGTTGAATCTGCAATGCATTCCATAGATAATCTGACTACTTTTTATGTTTTCATGAATCTCAGATTCTGACCAGCATCATCATGAATGAGCTTGCACGCATGAAAAGAATAAAGCAGAACAATGCCATGGCTGTCAAACTTGGCATTAAGGGACTGAAATCAAGTATGGATGCAATGCAATGCAAACGCTCTCCACCTGCAGATTCATGCTCAGAATATGATCCTAATAGTGATTCTGAGCTAGAGGGAGACCTAAGTCAATGTAGCTCCCTAGTGGAGGATTCATAGGAAGATGCCCTATCTTATTCACCCATCAAGGTGCTTGCTCTAACTTTCCAAGGTTATATTTGTCGCACATATCTTGCAACTGATGCTTTGCATTGCTTCTACTTTGTTGAACTGCCATTAGCTTAGTTTACACATCATGTATGTGAACACGCCTTGCCTATCCATTTTCAGTACATATTCCATCTATCATCATACCATATTTATCCATTCAAATGTTGTTCTTGTGTATCAGACGTTCAAAAGGAAGAGGGTGATTGCTGATCGTGGAGGAGCACAAGCAAAGTATTTGGAAAAGTTAGTGGCACCTAATAAATCAAATAGCCCATTAGGTGTAGTTGCAATATCACCTGACCCACAAAACACCCCAACTCTAGCAGACTCTAGCCCTACTACACTGGTCATTTCTGATGCCCCAACTCAGCAGACCCCAACTGCAGCAAACATTATGATTATGCCAGTTGACATAGCACCAGCACTACGATGCAAAACCCCCCTTCCAGCAAAGAGTACACCAAATCCAGTTGCCAAATCCCTTTTCGAACTAGAGAGAGCCCCAATTATAGCAAATAGGACCCCTGTTCCATTTCTTCCCAGTTTAGAAGACAAAGCTTATATTGTTGTCAGGAACTTTGTGCGCATCTTTCCTTCATGGAAAGATTATACCACAAACACAGAACAATTTCCAGTCTTCCTCCGCAACTTACGTGTAAGTAATGTACTAATGTTATTCATGGTCATTGTTGTATATGTTTCTGCTGACAGAAGACACATGATTTCATTCTTTTAAATAGGCGAGGACCAAACTAGATTGTGAAGACGAGCAAGGGTTGGTTGCGCTTTTCAAGCACTCATTGATGAAGTATCGTTCCTACCTGAGGCAAGCACACTTCGATGGCAAGCCTCTAAACAAAATTTCTGTAAAGTCTCCGGTGCTACATTTATCCCACGGTGACTGGAATAATCTTGTTACACATTGGTCTCGGCTGCTGCGTAAGGTCCAACCTATGATATCACATCACAATTTGAACTACATTTCTGCATTTGCCTTAACGTCTCACTTGTACGAAAATTGTTAGCAGAAGAACATTCATTCTCAAGGGACCATAGAATCTCGCAACTATACTACACACTGCATTGCTCTTGTGAGTACCTCTTGCCCTGTATGACCATAGTTACTTTCATAGCTGTTTGATTATGTAGCATCACTACACATGTTAGCCTTGTTATCGTCCATTTGGTGGACATTATAAGATCCGTATGGACTCTTACATAAATTTAGAATCAACCCAATGCTTTTGAAGAGGTTTAGCTCTGCAGTCCTCTTGTAAGGACTGAACGTCGTCTATCACTGTATTTACATTAACAGCTACTCCCTCCGTCCCATAATATAAGAACGTTTTGTACAGTACACCAGTGTTCAAAACACTCTTGTATTATGGGAAGAGGGATTGGTTCATTGTGTAGCATTCTGCATCTTATCTCCCTCGCCCACCATTTACTAAAAAAGATCAAATCTATATTTAATGTTACCAAAAAGTAGAATACACAGACAATGCTAGTGCAGAAGTGTAGCCCATTGCTCTTGTCAGTACATTTTGTCCTGTAATGCTTGTACTTCCAGGGATTGGTAGTTGATTATGTAGCATCAATCTTCATCTTATCTTCATTATCCTCTATCCCTTCCAGTATTATCATATCTATAATTACTCTCTACAAAATGTAGAGTACAACCAATACTTATGAAGAAGATTCTGTGCTGAAATTCTTGAGTTATCCTTCCCTTGACATGGAGAAGGGCATTATAAAGCCGGTGTTAACTATTAATGTAAGTCAGTCCTTCTAAAGCCTTTATCCTCAACTGCTGTTTAATTTGCTCATACTCCCTATCGTTTACTGTTGTTTAGTTTGCTGTTTCTACCAAAATGCATGTTCGCAAGAACCGTTAGTTCTAAGTTTTACTTGTAAAACCACCTTATTCATACCATGCACATTACTCAATACTCCCTATATGTATGCTTGTTTTTGTGGATCTATAATCCAGTGTGTGGTGAACAAGCCCACATTTGCACCTTGTCATCTCCTGTTTTATCTTACTGATGTGGCTGATGATATGAACAACATGCCATGCACATTAACCAAAATAGATACAGTGATTTTCTTTGCCCTTCATCTATGCTTGTTATGTTGACATGGTAATCCAGTAGTGTGGTGAAGCTCCCCGCATTATGAACAATGCCAAATTATGCTATTGATATTTTGAACTTACTCTTTATTTTCTAATTTGAAATTGGATGGAATTGATAGCATAGTTATCATCTTTGTTTATACACGTGCAAAACCTGTCATCTCTCTGCTTTGTTTCAGGGTGATATGCCTGATGGCATGCACAAGTCTGCTGAAGGCTGTGAGACAAACCCAACATATATTGCAGCAAAGAAGGCAAAACATCTTGAAGATAGCCAGACAAGCCCAAAGTCTTGTCTTGATGCAGTGTTCAAGTTACTCGAGACTAGCAGTCAGACAAGATCACATAATTCGTTGTCTGAATCAGTTCGACTTTTTTGGTCCCAAGTTCTAGCAGAAAGGCATTCTGCAACTCAACTTCGACTTGAATTCCTATCTCTAAGAAAGATTGCGGAGAGCACCAATGAGAAGCTCATCGCTAAACAGCTACACCTGGAAGCTTGTGCAGCAGTTCCCATGCAAGGCTAACCTTTCTTGAACTGTCTTGGAAGTGGTCTCGGTTCAGTATTATTTTGTTACGCTGCAATGGTGCCCAGTTTTTGTAATCTGCTTCTTCGTTGCGCGTTATGATCACTAGTGGCGAACTTCGATGCCCAGTGGATGTAATATACCATAAATCCTTTATTGTATAGTGTAGGTTTATTCTCAGTTACTATGCCGTAATTTCTTTATTGTATAGAGTAGGTTTGTTCTTAATTCTTACTAGTTACTGCCATCATTCACTATCTGAAAAAAATCAGATGTAGTCGACCGGGTCGAAACATTCGCCTCTAACGGGCCTGGTGTTTAGCGGGCCACAATTGGGCTGGCCTGCATCTTTCTTGGGCCCGAATCATTGGGGCCTTCACACTTTGCGCGAGGCCCACAACTTACACCGACCTGTATTTTAGTTGGGCCTTTTGTGGACCCAGCGCTTAGTTTGGCCCAGGTAGCGTTGGGCCATTAACAGGCTGAATATTGTACTGGCCTGTTACGGCCTAGATGAAACCATGGGCCTTTAGCAGGCCTAAATGCATATTGGGCCTCAATTTTCACTAGTCGTCGACGGGCCTTCAGCAGGCTGAAATGTAGACGGGGCATTTTTGGGCCCACTTACATCACGGGCAGTTACCAGGCCGAAACATATCTCGGGCCTTAGTTGGCCCACTGATATCATGGGCCTTTCAGAGGCCGAAAGCTTAGTACAGACATCAACGGGCCGAATTATGTGACAGGCCTTTAACAGGCCCAAAGTCACGTTGGGCTTAACTGTTGCCACCTTTATCATGGGCTGTTAGTGGCCCGATGTCTTGTCGGACCATATATGGCCCATGGCAGCACGGGCCATTCCCAGGCCGAAAGTCATACCGGGCTGAAATGGGCCCATGTCTACACCGGGCCTCTAACAGGCCGAAAGTCACTGGGCTGTAATTGGGCCTAAATATTCGGCGAACAATTAACGGGCCAGATATGGCTTCGGGCCGTACATGGGCCCAAATATTAGGCCAACAATTAACGGGCCAGATCTGGCTTCGGGCCGTAAATGGGCCTTTATTAAGCAGGTCGTTATTGGGCTGGCCCACTAGTACGTGAGTAAGTACTATAGGCCTTTGACTGGGCTGGCCTTTTTAACCTATATGGGCCTTTGTTGGGCCGTGCCACGTGTCGACGTATCATAAGCGCTTTGGGTCCAATGAGTGGATGACATCTGTCCCAACTGTGAGCTGACACGTGTTTCCTCCAGCCAATGACGATTTTACACGTGGAAAATCCCCATTGGTCGGGGCTGTTAACGGGTTATCGGATCCAAAACCGGACCCGATAGCTTAATGGCGTTCCGTTATGGTGGACGCCACGTGTCGGTCACCCTTGACGAAATCACTTCTATGATGCGCGATTTATCGTCGTGGAAGTGGACACTTTCGTGATGATAATTTTGGTAATGTCATGGAACACTTCTACGACAGCACAGGTATGACTATCTTGATTCTGTCATAAATTTG
This sequence comes from Aegilops tauschii subsp. strangulata, assembly GCF_002575655.3. Classification (NCBI taxonomy): domain Eukaryota; kingdom Viridiplantae; phylum Streptophyta; class Magnoliopsida; order Poales; family Poaceae; genus Aegilops; species Aegilops tauschii. The sequence goes on from NC_053041.3 coordinate 405,141,183, forward strand.
TCATGGATGTACATGCATGACAGAAAACGTGACCTACTGTGACAAACACGTATCATCACGGAAGTGTATTTTTTTGTAGTGGTAGCCGCGTCACCTTGGCGACATCCGCGGTGGCTTCTTTCTCTGCCTGGATGGTGCGGCTACGCGCGCGTCGACGGCGGATGGCGCAGTCGCAGACACGGGAGGCGTTGTATGACGCGGCGGCGTCGAGGGCGGCGACGATGCCCGTGCCGCCGTGCTCCCTGACAAGCCAGCGTGGAGCAAGTCGGCACTCTTCCTCGAGCTATATTGGAGCGGCCAGCTGTGGAACCACGCGCTGGCTTAGTGCGGCAACTGCCTCCGATGGGCTAGGCGAGGTAGGTGGAGCAGCAAGCAGCCTCGCTTTTAACTGCCGGGCTCGGCAGGCCACCCAGACGGCTTTTATGCCGGAGAACTACTCTTCCTGCTCGTCGGATGCCACCGAAAGAGTGGAAAAAATGGTGGAAGGAGGAGCTTGTTTGGCGTCCTGCTCCTGAACGGACGTGTGTGGCCGGAGTGGGTTTCTCGCATTCCACACGGGTTTCTATATCTATGTCTATACTCCTATCTAGTGTATCAATATGAACGGATATAGACCATTGGATCTTTGCAATCCGACGGCTCACACTCAATTGGTTTAGATAGAGGACTATGTGGCCACATATAGACCGTTAGGTGGAGTAATCGGACGGCCCACGGTGGAGGGATTCGCGTGCACATCTTTGCTGGCAGACTACCATTGCAATAGAGAGTACGTGTAGGTTCGTGATTCTTCCGCCGGACAGAGTGTCCTAGAAATCTCTGGTAGGCTCTCATGAGAGTGCTACCCTACAGTACTCCTAGCAAGCCATTCCACCATGCAAACTGCTACACGTGATGGGAGAGAGAGGGAGAAGTGCATGCAGCACTACAGGCATGGCAAGGGAAAAATGTTAACTGAAGGGATTTTATTTAGTACAAATAGTCAGAAGCTTAATACTACTATTCACTAGCTTCTTTTTTTCAATTGATTGGTCCTCCTGGTTATCAAATTACAAACACAAATAAAGTGAAAGCTTAATATGTGTAGTAATTAAATAGCTTATTACCTTCTCTTATAAATTCATTTTATAAATATGATCCAGGTTTTTCCATTGTCTCCACTAATAATCCCTAAATCCACACGTGCATGGCACGTGCCATGGACTAGTAAATGTAGGTTTTTGAATGCAGCGAGGAGGCGGGTATAGCTGGGAGTGCAGTGGGCGGCGCCCTGGGCCAGCGCGCCGCTTCAAATGGCGGAGACAGTGAGAGGTTGTGTCTGCCCTGACACCCTTGACCGTGAACCATGATGGTGTATGTCACCTTGTGTCCAGATCTGAGATGCCACGTGTACCAGATGAATGGCTCCAAGTTCGACCACTGTGATTCTAGGTGTGAGCCGAGGAACACGGTTGTAGACACCCCCCTCATAATTTTCCTATTCCTGCGTTTTAAGTTCCTACGAACAGAGTACTTTCTCTAAATGATGTGCCGCTGCAAGAGCCACCTATATTAATTAACCATGCTCTAAAAAGGTGGACCAGCTTTGGCTATAGTATACTGTACTAGGTTAGTAGGCGACCTTGCGCTTGGCTCTTCGCCTCTTTTGGAAGTCAAACAATAATGATTGTACTACAGTAGTACTCTACTACTTCTGGCAATCTGGCAACAATTGAACTGCTGCACGTCCACCGCTTGTAAGCAAAAGTTTCTCCTCGTGCTGCGAGCAACCATGCACGCGTTGGCAAGGGAGAAGGCGTAGTAAGCAAGCTTCTCGTCGTTCTGCGAGTTGACAGGACACATCAAAGTTATTTAGTACTCTCTCCTAAAAGGGCCGACCATGTCCATGGCTACCATCCCGTGCTCCGTCATTGAGTACGTGCATTATTCACGTGCCATCGAGGAGAAAAAATATCGCGTAGTACTAGGTGCCATCGAAGTGCGCGACTCACTTACGCACTGCTTATCTCCATTTTCTTGCATGACACGTCCACCTTGATGCTAGATGTCCCGTGTGTTGGCAAAAGGATGAACAAAGCTCACGTCAAAAAAAGTGGAAGAACATAGATTCCCGATGACCGAGCAGGAGCAAGGAACTTCGCGGTGGAGCATCTGCACTCAATATTTTATATTATTTAGTGATATAAAATCAACCAAATCTCTCCACATTCCTATACTGTTCTATAGTGAGAATGACTTTGAATGTTACCTCCATGGGACAGCTAGTTATAGTATGCAACCCATATTGCTTCTCGCTCCTCATCCTTATAGCCTGCCGACTGTACCTTATATACACTTGCTCTTTGAGCAAAGGCCTCGCTAAACACGCATTAATTTCCAAGGCATGCTTCTTTCTACTCAATGTTGCGTGCACTTTAAGCATGTTGGCAACTTCATTGCTGGCTTGCTGGCTCATCTTGCAATTGACGCTAACACATTGCAGCACTCCTGCAAGGGCTAGAGGTTAATTTGAGAACAAGTACCTCGAGGTTAATTTGACAGACATGCCTTATAGGTTGACAGATGTCATATCACTTTTTTTGGAAAGAGGCCATGAAGTAACAGGATAGACCTTCTTTTCAAGCCAATTAACATGTGTTCACAAAACAAAAATTATCTTAAAGTAACATGATAGACCTTCGATTAACATGTGTTGAAAAAACAAGTACTCCTGCAAGACCCAGAGGTTAATTTGAGAACAAGTACCTCGAGGTTAATTTGACAGACATGCCTTATAGGTTGACAGAAGTCATATCACTTCTTTGGAAAGATGTCGTGAAGTAACACGATAGACCTTCTTTCAAGCCAATTAAAATGTGTTAAAAAAACATCAAAAAGTAATGTGATAGACCTTCGATTAACATGTGTTCAAAAAACAAGTAGTCCAGCAAGACCCAGAGGTTAATTTGAGAACAAGTACCTCGAGGTTAATTTGACAGACATTCCTTATAGGTTGACAAAATTCATATCACTTTTTTGCAAAGATGTCATGAAATAACATGATAGACCTTCTTTCAAGCCAATTAACATGTGTTCAAAAAACAAAAATTATCAAAAAGTAACGCGATAGACCTTCGATTAACATGTGTTCAAAAAACAAAAAATGTCAAAAATTACAAAACAAAGACCTCGAGGTTCAACTAATAGGACGGAGGACTATATACATTTAAGCCAGTTAAATGTTTATACTAACCCATCCCATTAGTTTAACATCGAGTCCACTTCCCATTCGGTCACCCATCTGATGACTACTCCAACCTCATCACAGTTAACTTGGGAGTTCTATGGGATGAGCAATCGGTAGGGAAGTTGGTCCTTGCCGATATAGGAAGCCTCTTTGCATAGTGGTAGTAACATAGGTGTGGTAACATGTAAATCTTCATTTATTAGGTTATAGACTCATATTGCATTGGGACATGTGATGTTACAGTAACTAGCTAAGTTACTCAAACTACCTCTCTCCTCATTAACTCATTGCCACATAAGCAAATTTGCCGAGTTGGACTTGATGTTACTGATGAAGTTATTCCCACTGTGGCTAGTCCTACAGTACTAGCAAGATGCCCGTGCGTTGCACGTAACATCAAGATGCATTTGTATGAGTAGTTTATCTTGTGAGAGAAAAGGATGAACGAGGGAAGGACTTATGTGCAAATGTGGAGAGAGGTGTGGGTACCTTTTTGCAAAATTGCCATAGTTTCCTTCCTATCCGTCAGATATAAATCAGACGGCCTATATTGCAGGATGGCAGGCACACCATCCTCCATTATAGGCCGTCCAATTTATATATGACGGATAGGAAGAAAAGTATGGCAATTTTGCAAAAAGATACCCACACCCCTCTCCACATTTCCAAATAAGCCATTCCCTCGTTCAATATTTTCTCTCACAAGATAAACTACTCATACAAATGCATCTTGATGTTACGTGCAACGCACGGGAATCTTGCTAGTACGTTAAAAAATTCAAGCAAACATGGCCGGTTATACTCTGAGTAGGTGACCGTGCGCTTGGCTCTTCGCCTCTTCCGCAAGTCAAAAAATGATGATGATACTACAGTATATATACCTCTAGCAATCTAACCCCGAATGAACTGTTGCACGTCCACCTGCTGTATTAAGCACACTATCATAAAGAAAAATCTTCTCCTCGTCCCGAGGGAGAGGTCGTACTAGTAGTAAGCAAAGCTTCTCCTCGTTTGCGAGTTGACGGGACACATCAAAAGTAGTGTAGTAGTAGCCAAAAAGGGCTGACCATGTCCATGGCTACCATCCCGTGCTCTGCCATTCAGTGCATGCACGATTCACGTTCCATTGAGAAAGTAATGTTGCGTACGTGCCATCGAATAGAATAACTTAATTGATAAAAAGCGCGCCACCGCGTCATGATCGAAATTTGATTCCTCCACGCGTGGTTCCCATGAACAACTACTACACTCGCCAAATTATCTCGTGAGATGCCTCTTCATACAGAAATGAGCTCACCGTGTACCTGCGCGTGAGTATTAGGGAAAGAGGCAAAGAATACCTGTGTCAGTGCCTGCACCTCTTCTCATCGTGCTCGTATTCCTTTTTTTTCAGGTGATTCGTGCACGTACTCCAGCTACGTTCGTGACCGTTGGTGAGTCTCTCCTACTATACTTAACTCCATTTTCTAGCATGACATGTGGACCTGGATACTGGATGTCTCACGTGTCGGCAGAACTTAGAAGTACGCTTTTCGACGACCGAGAAGGAGCAAGAAACCGCGTGGTGGATTGTCTGGACTCTTTAATATTTTTATTCGGCGATATAAAATCAACCCAATCTTCTCCACAGTAGACCGAAAGAGTCTGAAACACGGCAGCCCTGTGTACTTACATCATACATGGCCAACCCACGCTATCGCAAATATTTCTTGGCCTCCGTGCGACACCTAGCTTCTCGCTCCTTGTCTCTCTCAAAGTGTGGCAGGCTGGTGATTTTGCCACCTATTGAGGTCGGTTAACTCATCACATGTTAGCGACATGCCAAGAGCATTCTAAAAAAAGTAATGTACTCTATTGTTATGCCAAGAAGAGGAAGCACTTTGACCGACGGACCAAACGAGACATGCGTGCCGTGCCGTGAGTGGGTCCAGTTTATCATTTTAAACTTGTTTGGTGTAGTAGTAACACTTGGTTTTGACTATTGATAAGATTTTATATAGGGCCTAATGTATTCTTCGAGGTTGCCTTTGACTATTGATAAGATCTTATATAATTTGAAAATTATATCATTCGAAGATCCTTTCATGTTTTGTTTCAAAAAAAGATCCTTTCACGTACGAATTTGATGGTATGCTTTGAGCAACTTGCATGTCCTATACTGCTCCTGTTTTGATGACAGTGTTAGATTGACAATAAATGCACTTGATGGAAAGAGAAAAGTGATTTTTCAGTGGGCCCCACGAGAACTAGCTCTAATTAGCACCACTTGGCTGGCGGGATAGAGAGAGAAAAGTGATTTTTCAGTGGGCCCAATGAGAATTATCTCCAAATAGCACCTCTTGGGTGCGATAGTTTTTTTGGTGGGTTTGGTGCAACTTGCTCCAAATTGACCCTCATGTTTGGATACTTTAGGGATATTTGAGTCCCAACTAGCTCAATCTAAATCTAACCCATGGATCCAAAAAGGGCCAAAGTTAGTCTCAGAAAACACATTAAGTCCTATATACATGGACAGATGGAGTACATGATACTAGCAAACGCTCACCATTAGTAGTAGTTCCTTGGTTGGTTTCGATTTTTGATTTAGTTGTTGTGCTGCTACCGTCCAATATTCGCGTGTGGTTGTTTCTAGAATAAAAAAAGGAGGTAGTACTTACTGTGGGAAAGGTGAAGTGACGGTTGTTTTGCCCGAGCAACTTATTACTCTGGGAATATTGGAGTACCCGCGGATTCAACGAAGAGAGAAATGATGGTTGCTTCGTCCGAGCAACTTACTATGGCGAAGGTGGGGCTCTGGGATTTGACTGCTCACTAGTCATTATTACTGTGGCGTAACGACCGGGGTGAATCTTTCCCTAAAGTTGTGCACTCAATATTGCTGCATGGTAGGTGGAGCCGGATGAAGGATGTCCCACATGTCGGTGAAACGAAGTTGAATTGTTTCTGGCATTGCTATCAATCCTTTAGGATTTGTTTATATGTGTGCATAATTTTCCAGCATAATGAAATTGTACTGTGATGCTATGAAGTTTTCAACTTTGGTTCCCGCAGAAAAAAAAGGTTTCAATTTAGGATTCATGTGTCCTCCTGCCTCAAGATTGTCTCGTTGCAACATTCCATCAAATACAAATGAAACTACCATGGCTGCTAATGCATCTCAATGGTTCGCAGATCAGTGCCAGTATTCACATCACAACTGAAGACAAAGTTGTGAGAAGGTGTACAAATAAAGAAAATATATAATTCATCGATGCTATTCGTAGGCATGGCACCATTTCCTGGGCACAATGTATTGGTTGGCAGCTAGTTTCACCCAGCTCTGTAGCCAAAAAAGAGGTGTATGGAGGACATCACAATCCGATCATTTTGTGCAGCTCCACTAAAATCGAGCTGATCATCCCTATTTGCAAAGATATTCAGTCAGTGTGATTACAATAATAGTGGAACTAGATGATGAAACATAACACACACAAATAGAAGTCGATCACGTCTGCGATCTCTCTTTAGGACTAACTACTTGTTGGAGAAGATTAGGCACGGAGTTGGATGAGGAGGATAACAAAACCAATCTCCCTTTCTGCAATCCCTCAGAAATGTAAAAACGTTGCCGTGTGACATTTTGGCGGAACTGCACAAAACACTCTTAAGAAAAAAGTGATTTGTGCCGTTCACCAAAAGGCCGCAATAGCAACAAGGTGAAATGGATAGCCCTGTTTGCAAAAGGAGGTAGAAAGGAAACAATTACTGCCCAATAACACGACTTGAAGACACATACGCTGACAAAAAAGAAGCATATTCCATGTAATAAGGGAAAGATAGCAACTTGGTGGTTTAGCAAAAATGGTTTGAGGACGAGATTGCAAGATGGAAAGTACGTTGGCCGAGATACATTTTAAGCAAACAACTAAACAAGATCCACATGCAGCAACATGGGAAGATGGGCAGTGGAGCAAGGCCGGAGGATGTTGTACCTGAGGGTCGTCAGGATGTAACTAGGAGGGTACCGACGGTCGGGATCTGCCCATACTGCGGCAGCGAGCAAGTGGCGAAGGCCCTACCGCGCTGGAGCTTGGTCAGAGAGAACAGCGGGTACCGCCGATCGGGACGTGCTGCCTCAACGCCGTCGAATAGAGAAACGATGCACATCCTCCCTTTCTGCCGGCGGACGGGATGCGGCTCGATCAGTGACCAGCGGTGAGAGGGAGAGGCCACTGCCGCCTTGTGTGAGATAGTGTGAGTAGAGACAAACCCCGGCAGGCAGGCTCCATTGTATATAGTGGAGCGGATTTTTCTTTTTTCCCTACGACAATCGTTTTGTATTCTGTACGTGCCATTGAGGAATATAACTTTATTTAATACTAACACGTCAAGTCGGACTTTGTTCCGTCTACGCGTGGTACACGACCCTCCTTCGACTTAACAACCGCTACACACGTCAAATTATCACATGGGCTGCCTTTTCGTACAGAAATGAACTCCACCGTGTACCCACGCGGGTGTGGCCGGGAACGAGACGTGAGTACGTGCGTCGTGCGTGCACCTCTTCTTTAGGTGCAGGTATGTACGTGGGTGGGTGTGAGAGAGATGGTTTGTGCGAAACAGAGGCAATGTGTCGATGATATCTCAAACAAAAAATGTAACATATGCAATGTGTGTGAAACAGAGTCATGGATATATAATATATACAGGGAGCAATCCATGAGAAGAGAGTGGAGGGATCATCGGTGTGAGATATCGATAGAATCAAAAACAGGGATGAAGTGTGTCGGTGCGCGATCGATAAAGAGTGTCACCGAATTTATGTTTGCCCATGTCAAAGATACAGGGCGACTGCCCTACTGGAATGTGAGAGGGTAGAGGTGCAGTTTTTCTCTGTGGCATGGATACCTACCTACAACGTTCAACTATCGGTGTGGGGGAGGGGGGGAAGAGACCTGACTATAGAGAGGTAGATCGACTAGTATATGTGTGGAGAAGGAGAGATACCTAGCTATGTATTGAGGGAGATCGATCGGCATCCATGCATATGTGTAGCAGAGGAATTAGGTTGGGAGAAAGACAAAGGTAGAGTGTCAAAGGGTTGGTGGTGGAATTGCTTCTCACAGATGGTGGGAGAGGCTTGCTAGACAAACGGAGGGTATGAGTGCAATATCAATAAGAGAGGGGATGTCTGCCTGTCTATGCACGTGCGTGTGAGAGACGGGTCGGGAGGTATGCAAGGATGATGAGGGTGGGCGATATGGTTGTGGTAAGTAGACGTAAATACATTGGAAGATCAATCGTCGTGTATCCAAGAAAGGGAGAGACATAACTAGTGAGGTAAGTTGATCGGCGCATGGGGAAAAAGAATTATAGTCAACCTAGCTATATGTAGGAGATCGGTACGTATACATGCATGCATGTGTTTGAAGCAAATAAGGTCCGGAGAGACGGACAGGGGGAGAGGGGTGCGGCTAGGTTGTGGTGCGAAAGGCCTACTATGTCGAGCGGGGAGGAGTGTGCGAGTATGAGTTGGATGAAAATAGGGGTGGGAGTGTGCACCTGCGTGGAACCGTATTGGACATAGGGGGCATGGACGGTGAGAAGAGAAGAGGGGAAGTGTGTGTTTGTGGTAGGCACACTTGGCTAGAGAGGTATATCGACCGGTGTGTGCCGGAAAAAAGGAACCGGGGGGCCTACACATACCGTGGGTGAACGAACTAAAGAGAAATAACGAATGTGCGCGATGGAGGGGACACTGCGGGAGGGCGAGAGGGAGGAGGGCGTGTGCATGCACGATAGGAAGTTAGCTCTAGCTAGCTACAAAGAGAAGAGGATCGTGTAGGTGTAAAAGACGAACAAAGATCATAATTCATTATAAAAAAGTGGATTCGGATATTTGAAGAAGATATCACAATGTAGAACATTGATTATAATTTGGGATAATGTGTGGCTTTTGCAGCTTATTATAATGTAGGGGGCGGGGCACTATACTTTGTGTGATAAACACGGTGTACGTATGGAACATGGTTTAGATTGTGAATATCTAGTTAGTACATCAAATGTAGTATTATTTGGAACCAACATCAAGTGTATTCAAAAAGATTGAATTCGAGTTCATATAGTACACATAGTTCATATCTATCTCTATAGTAATCATGTCGTGTGTTGTTAAGGTAATACACGAATGCTGGTTTAAGTTGGCAACAATCATGATTGTAGATTCTTATTCAAATAGAGAAACGAATTCAAATTTAGTTCGAATTGCAGTGATGGTATAGACATTTGGAATGCACTAAAATGTTGGTATGAATAGGTTACATGCATTATACAGCCAGCGAAAAAATTTAATTGGACATAACATGGATTCATAGCTTTGAATGGTATTTGTATAGTAAAACGGGACAAGACTCTCTCTTTGTGTGGTGTGAATAGTTTTATTTTTTTTGTTTTTTCGTTGAGGGAAGTGCGAATTGATTTGGTACGTACAAGTACAATATTACAGGTTAGGCTTGTCCCTAAAATTCAACCCGCGCCTTGTTATATCCTGAAAAATAAGGTATCGTGCTCACAAAATCGCGCCTTCACAACCCGCGCCTTGCTATCCCGAAATTACAACGTGCGCGAAAACTCCCTCCAGCTGCCAAATCCCGACACGTGAAATCCCCCTTCTAACCTTGAGCCGAAAGAGGCGCTAGTTCAAATCGGTGGGGGTACTTTTGTAACACACCCTACATTTTGGAAGAGCGCGTCCCTAAGTCATGGTTCCCCTTTCCATCGCCTCCTTTTCGCCATTCGAAAACCCAGGCCGCCATAACCTCTCTGCTCCAGCCGCAAAACCCCACCCTCCTCCGTCTACCACCTCACCGCTGCTTAGCCAGAGCCTCTTCCCCGATGACGTCATCCACCGCAACAGCTCAACGTCCCTCATCCACCTCCCCGGATGAGGATCTGTCGTCCCGCCGGTTCAGCCGCCCCGTCCACCACCTCCAAGGAGCTACTCCGACGATCGCCTCATCTATCGCAGCTGCTCCATCCCCATAGTACCGCCTTAACCTGCTCCACCGGAACCACAACATCCTCACCGACTCCTCGGACGAAGCCGAGGCCTACTCGGCACCACCAAAGAGGTTGTATACTCATCGCATCGCACCTTCTCCATAACTCGACATCCCGGCGTTGACGGTGCTCCATCCCGCAACTCCATGGCGCGGCTACCTCGAAGTCGGCGCCGCAAGCGACATCTCCATGGTGGCTCTCCCCTCGTGCGAGGCCCCTTCGGCGACATCGGCCGTACCAGCCGGATCTGCTACTGCTGCTCTGGCTCTCGCTCGCTCGCGATGCTGCTCTGCTCTCCCCCTCGCTTGTGCTGTTGCTCTACTCTTGCTCTCGCTCTCGCTGCTGATGTTGGTACACGGGGTGCTGCAGCTACATGAGTTGTTGCTCTGGCTCTAGTTCGCACTGCTCCTCCAGGCGCTACTGCTCCGGCTACTATCTGCTACTGTGTTCCCCATCGATCGCCTACTGATTTAGCTCATTGTTTCTCTACTACTAGTTCTTGAGCGGCCTAAACTACATGTAAAGTGCCTCTATGCTACTAGTGCGTTCAGTTTCGACAGTAACCTTCAGATTCCACAGTAAATTTCAATTTTAACAGTTAAGTCTAGAGTCAACAGTTTTTACCTCATCTATTGTAGTCAGGTGTTTTTTGGTGATGTAAATTTTACATCTATCAGTTTTTGGTAATGTATTTTACATAATCTATTGGAGATGCTATTAGAATCCCACTTGAGATTAACGATGTATGTCTTGTACTGCTTCAGCCTCGACGTCTTACGGCTCGCCGAAGCTGCTCCAACGACGGGACCATCCATCACAACAGAGCAGTGCCCTGGACGCCGTCTACAGATTCTTCAGATCTTCCTCCACACCTCCGATAGCCACCTCTGCCTCAACTTCTTCGGTGACCAACCCAATGAAGCCGAGGTCGACACGGCTACGACAAAGAGGTTGTGCACTTGTCGCATCACTTATTACTCTACCTTCACGTCGATCCATTATGGCTATTTTGGTTCGAAGGAAAAACTGAAGGAAAAGCATAGCAATAGGGAATTTTCCTATGGCACTATACTATTCAATTATTCATGCATTTTGTTGAAAGGAATGGAGCAAAACATCCACCCGAACCTACTTTTCAAAATCCTATGCATGAAAACCAGACCAAGTGCATTAGTGGCAGAATAACATTCTAGCTGTACACGCTTTCATATGGTTTCACTTCATTTTGGCCATGTTTCTTTGCATTCCTCTGCTCTTCCAATTCGTGTGAACCAAACACCCAAGTTGACAAAAATCCTGTGTTTACAAATGCTCTGTTTCCCACGTGCATTCCTATCCTATTCTGGTGTTTTTCCTATCCCTGCGTTTTTATAATCCTGCAAGCCAAAGGACCCCTTACAAAATTACTTCAGTTATAGGTAGGTGTCGAAGAAAACTTTGTGTGGTTTGTCCTGCTCCTACCGCGACGTCGTCCACCTTACTTGAGCTACTCCATCGACAGAAGCATCCACCAAACCATACATCACGACTCCTGACCATCTTTCGCCGCCTCAGATCTACTTCCCTGTCGCCACCACCCACCGCAACGACATCACCATCATCGACTTAGCAGATGAACCTAAGGAGTACACGAGTCCACAAGAGAGGCCGCACTCTTTTGTTACTGGTTATGTTATGCATTGCTTAATATTACCTGCTACTTTATCGTCATGTTCACCTCTTAGACTCCAAGTCAGGTCCAAATTAATGTTCAAACTTGAGTTTTAAAATTAGTTGTGGGGCACATATCGAGGTAGCATTGAATAGTATCTCCGTCTATTATCTGGTTCACCTAGGGTATGCCTATGTTGTTCATCTTGGGTGGGAAACAAATAGTAAAGCAAACATCATCTGTCTTTTTATGAAATTAAAGCTATCATCAGCCTGCTATCATTATTTTTGGATCCATCCACTGGTTGTTACCACCACTCTAGATTTCTGCATGCTCTTCTTACATAATCTCACTAATTTTTTTCCGTATGCATGTCAGATATTGTATACAGTCATGTTGAACATGTAGAGAAAAAGAGAAGAGTTTTGTGCGGCAATACAATGCCATGCAGACATCGCTCCATGGTGGGTTCAATGGCAACCCTCCCCCCTCCAGATTGTAATCCAGAGGAAGAAATCTGTTCTGAGGCGGATTCAAACGTAGCTGACCACTCCTATTTACCCCCAAGGTGTTTGCTCTAACTTGGCATGATGATGTTAGTCATATCATGCATATGTTGCCTTGAAGTGCCTACTTTCGACATCATATATGCCATCTGCTTAGTTTAAACATGTTCTGTAACGCCACCTGTTTAGTTTCTATATCATATATGCGAATTATGCAGTCTAATCTCTTTTAGCTAGCCATACTATATGTGAAATATGCAATGCGATCCTGTTTAACCAGGCATCATATATTTGAATGATATCTTGCCCATCCTTTTCTTCATTACATTTCCATTTGTCGACAATGTTTGTAAATTAAACTACTCTTCTATGAATCAGCCATTTGAGTGGGTGATGGAAAAATCTGGAGTGAAAACAAGGTCTTCAGAGCAGACAGTGGTACCTGTCGAAGCAGATCTCTTGCTGGGTCCTGATAGCTCCTCAGAGATGGATTCAGAGCAGATGACCAGTCCTATTCCCCCACCGAGGTGTATGCTCTAACTTGGAACGGTTATACTGCTCATATCATGCATATGGTATCTTGCATTGCATAGTTTAGACATCACATACACAATATTCAACACCATGTTCTTAGTTCAGACATCATATATGCGGATTCCCTCTGCTTAGCATATAAACCACATATGTGAATTAAATCATGCGATCCTGATTACTTAGATAACATGTATGTGAATTATGTCATGTGAACCTGTTTACTAAAGACATCATATAATTATCTCATGCCATCCTGTTTAGTTAGTCATCATATCTTTGAATTATCTCATGCTATGCTATCCAGTTTAGATAGACATCATATATGTGAAATTATGTCATGCTATCCTTTTTAGTTAAACAATATACATGTCAACTATTTCATGCCCTCTTTTTTCCACACTATCTATTGCATCTGTCTCTCATACGATGTCTGTACATTCAACTATGTTTCCTGTTTATCAGCCATTTGAATTGGAGCGGGTGATGGCAGTATCTAGCGGAGTAAAAACACGGTCTTCAAATAAAACAGTGCTACCTCTTGGTGGACATAGCACCCCGGTTGTACATGCACGAGAACCAGCCCTACCACACATAACCCAGACTCTCGCAGATTGTACCCCTACTGCGATGGACAAAGAACCAACTTCACCCAATCTAACCCCAACCCCAGCAGATAGTAACCCAGTTACTGTTGACACAGCACCATCTCCACCACAGAGCTCCCAAACAAGAGCAGTTAGTAAGGCAGCTCCAGTGCCCAAAGCGCCAGTACTACCACGGCGAACCCTAACTCCACCAGTTAGTACACCTATTCCTGTGGAGGAAGCACAACCAGCCATTCATAGTTTAGCATCTATCGCATTTGACGTTGTTAAATCCTATGTGCATATCTTCCCATCATGGAAATATTATACTGAAGATGAAGGAAAATGCCAGTTGCAGGTGTTTGTCCAGGGGTCATGTGTAAGTAATGTTATTCATGGAAATTACTTTGCTTTGTCCCATACATTCTACCTCCATCATGGTTATAATATAGCAAATTTTCCCATTTTTCTCTATAGAGAAGGACCGATTTGGAAACTCAGGATGAGCTAACCTATGCTAATACCTCTACTATCTTCAAGAATGCTTGGTGGCAGTATCGGAATTACCTGTAGAAAATGTACTTCACTGGCAAAGAATCTCATCAAATTCCCTTACGTTCTCCTGAGACACATTTACTTGACGATGACTGGGAATGACTTGTTCTGTACTGGTCCCGAACCAAGAATGTGGTAAGGTCTATGAGCTCATTCTTTATTTTTAAGTACTATATGCTTGTGTCTTACTGTACTCTGTTCATGTAGAACAAGTGCTTAAACCTAAAGAACAACTGTTCTCATTTAATATTCCATTGCTATCGTGCATACTGTTTTGCTCTTGTATCACTGTATTTACTCATACAATGTTATTTTTAAATTTAGGGATCCAATCGAAACTCCAATGGCACAATAGGTATGTTTACGCATGTTTCTTTAACACGTTTTCTCTTATAAATAGCTCTGTTGATTTCAAATTCAATTGTGTATACAGTTTACTTCTCATATCATGCACATTACTAGCATCACAACATAGCCAATAGTGTTGTTGTACATGTAGACCCGTGGTACCCATCTGAAATCTTGGTGTGCCGTGTAGTTTCCCACGCTTTGTATTCTTTCAGTGTTGCTTTTGTCTTGAACTGATATGATTTGAACCGTGTCTCTATTTTGATTTGGCAAGACAATGCAGTGACCATAGGACATAGATATATGTTTGTTTGATGCTTTTATTATGTACTACTTGGCAATAGAAGACTTGGTAGTTTAATACTGTCCACCTTACTAATGAACTGGTTCACCAAAATGAGTTTCATATACTAGTACATGCTAAACTTGTTATGTGTTTGCTTGTTTCTTCTTTTAGAATGCTGACAGAATATTGGGGAAGAGTGCCTTATTAAGCAATGGTAATGGAAGTAATGCAGATAAGATTCAGGATAGTTGGACATCCTTGTTGGTCTCCAACAAAGCTGATAAAACAGCTATGGAAAACTATCTTGAAGACAGTGAGACAACCCCAAAGTCCTGTCTTGGTTTAGTGTTCGAGTTACTAGCCACTACCGCTGGCACAAGCTATTCAAACTCACTGTCTGAATCAGTTCGGTTTCTTGAGTCTCAACTACAAGCTGAAAGGCATCGATCGGTTGTGCTGCGACAAGAAGCTGAAGGACTGCGGAAGTCCCTGGAGCATTCAGATGCATACTTTCTGGTGCAACAGCAAGCGTTGGAGGATTTTAGCGCCAAATAGGACAAAGCTAATAAGCTTGCTAAGCTTATTGCCAACATGGTGGATACCCAGGATAACGTTTCTTGAGCTCTTCTGAAGTTGTTTCAGTTATGGACTTGTTTTGCTGCCGCGTTTATTTGCACTGGAGGTCAATTTAGATGGCCCGGGTATGTAATATGCTGCTTTGTTCCCTATATTTGCACTGGTGGCGAACTTTGATGCCCAGTGGATGTAATATGTCTAATAGCCGTAATAGCCTAGCGTTAGTTACTTGCTTATTTATTTCCTTATTGTCTTGTTTAGTTGTTTGCTTGTAGTCACTGCAGTTCTTTTTCCGCGTTTTCTAGTGGCCACAATAACCTATTTTTATAACTAGGCCACAATAACCATGGCAACACCCGGACTGTTGTAACCATGGTCCTGCTAACTACTATAGTGACCATGGGCCTCCTACGGGCCGTAGGATCCATGGGCCTTCTACGGGCCGTAGGATCCAGGGGCCTTCTACGGGCAGTATGATCCATGGGCCTTCTACGGGCCGTAGGATCCATGGGACTTCTACGGGCCGTCTAATCAATGGGCCTTCTACGGGCTAGAGTGGACGGTACTATTCGTGGACCAATAACGGGCTAGAGTGGAAATCGTCTGTTTTATGGCCCGACCATAACGGGTCATTAATAGGCCGTATTTGATGACGCTATGAAAACAGCCCAACGGGTTAAGGGGCCACAAACAGGACGAGTGTAACCACGGGCTGAATTTGGCCCACGAGCGGAACAGGCCAGTAACGGACCGTAAGTAATCAAATTCTGGAAATGAGCCCAAGCATAAATGGGCCCTTAGAAGGCCAAAAGTTAACACGAGCTGGAAACGGCTGACGGAATAATGTGCCGTTAATGGGTATAAAGCGATACACTGTTCATTATGGGCCAGTTTCAACTCGGGCCTTTAATCGGCCTAGAGTTACAAAGGGCCTCCTATGGGCCGAAGGACGTCATGGGCCATACATGGGCCGGAAGTTACACTGGGCTGGAATCATATTTGACGGTCTAGATGACACTACTAGGCCAAATTCCGAGAGGCCGTAACGGGACGTGAGTTAGCGGGCCGTAAATGGGCTATATACGAACATGCCATTAACAGGCTTTCCGTGGGCTGGCCCGCTACCTTTTGACCGAGTCAAATGGGTCCGCCTTTTCACCGGAATGGGCGTCTGTTGGGCCGTGCCATGTGTCGACGTATCGTAGGCGCCTCCTGTCAAATGAGTGAATGACATCTGTACGAACGGTGAGCCGACACATGGTTCCTCTGGCCATTGAGAATTTTACACATGGAAAATCCGCATTGGTCGTGGCTGTTAACGGGTTATCGGATCCAAAACCAGACCCGATAACTTAACGGCGACCCGTTACGGTGGATGCCACATGTCAGTTACCCTTGACGAAAGCACTTCCATGACGCGCCATTTATCGTCATGGAAGTGGACACTTCCGTGATGATAATTTTGGTAATGTCATGGAACACTTCTACGACAGCATAGGTATGACTATCTTGATTCTGTCATAAAATCGTCATGGATGTACATGCATGAAAAAAAACGTGACCTACTGTGACAAACACGTATCTTCACAAAATTGTATTTTTTTGTAGTGACATAAGGATAGGGAGCAGCCAATACTCTGTCCTGTCTTCCTTCCTCCCCAAAATAGCTCTAGGAGCAAGCTTGTAACATCCACATATAAACCACACTTGCCAGGACTAGGGGTGTTATCTCTCTGGAAAGTCCCGAACCTAGGTATGTCTTGCGTCCCTTGCTCGCTCATACCGACCTCGCCTCTGGAGCACATCGGTGCCCTTGAGCCTGTCCCTCTCTTTAGCCATCCTTTGGCATCTATCGTGTGCCCACCACGACAGTTGGCGCCCACCATGGGGCGGCTCGAGGTCCCGGCCGGAGACATGTTCCAGATGGGGCCATTCGTCGGTTTCGGTGAGCACATCGCGCACTGCGCGTCCCCTGCGCCCGGCGCGCTGGTGGCCGACGTCATCGACGCGCTCACCGCCTCCTTCGTCATGCTACGCATCTCCGACGCGCCCACGGCCGATGAGTACCCCAACGGGTGCTCGATGTCTCTGACTCGCCCGTCCCCCTCGGCGACGACATCTACGCCGGGGCGGCGGATCTCTGCGTCCGCGTCACTACTAGGAAAAGGGCTGTAGACAATATGCACACTAATGGCGCACCAGACATGCGGTGCGCCACCACTATATAGCAGTGGCGCACCGTGTGCTGGTGCGCCATTAGTGTGATAGACACTAATGGCGCACCACAACCATGGTGCGCCACTACTAATTTTTTTCCTTTTTTCCAAAAATACTAATGGCGCACCAGTCACCCCGTGCGCCACTACTATCATTTTTTTTGCAAAACTACTAATGGCGCACCGCCAGCTAGTGCGAATTAGTAACCAGGGTTACTAATGGCGCATTTGTTTGTGGTGCGCCATTAGTAACCTGGGACCAGCTAGATATTTTGGACAGACACCTACACACTCACTTTCCCCACTTCATTCTCTCCACCTCCTCCTCCAAGCTTGTATCGGCTGCCTCCTCCTCCTCACCTCATTTGCACCATAGATTCATCCAAATTAAGTGGTTAAATTACCTTTTTTTGATAGGTAAGTAAGGGGAAAGCTTTCTTTATGTTGTAGATCTACTTTTTTCTCCCTCCAACAACGTGCACATGCACTTTTTATGGCCTAGCTAGATCTATGTATGTTTGTGGTGTTGCATGTGTTTACAGGTACCGGTATTTGAAATGCGATATTTGCCAATATTTTGCCGGAATGTTGATTCATTTCCGTTTCGGCAAGAATTTTGGCACTATGCATTCTTTTTGGTCCTATTTTTTGGGAAAGTCATGCCAAATTTTTTCTTGGTTCTAAAATATTGTTTTGCTCTACCCCGCAGGCGACCATGGTCCGCACGATGACCAAAGGCATCATGAATAGGTTTTTGAGCTCCGCGAAGGCCGAGATGCTTCAAAAGAACGAGACGGAGATAAGATGTCCATGTCGAAGATGCAAGCTGAGGAGCCTTATGGACCCGGATTCCGTACAGGTGTGGGACCACCTGCTCTTGCGTGGTTTCATGGATGGCTATCGGTGGCAAGGTGATGAAGATGATTATGAAGTTGTCCATGGGGGCCGGCCGGCAAGAAATGAGGAAGGGCAGCAAGACAACTGCGGCGAGGGCGGGCGAGAAGACGAAGAATCTCCAGGACATGATCACGAAGTAGATGCAGTACACAGTCATCATGTAGAAGATGCTGGACATGATGATGAGGAAGATGCCAGAGCAAACGAAGGGCATGATCATGAAGATGAAGATGCCGGAGCAGACGACGATGGACCATCGATGGGCTGGGTGCAGGACCCTCATATTCAAGAGCTGCTTCTCAAGCAGACGGATAACGCAAGAGCTGCCGCCCGAGAGAAAGCCAAGCTGGATCAACTGGAGATTGACGCGGTTACTCCATTGTATGAAGGATGCAGGCCCGAGGATACCCGCCTGAAAGTAATGCTCATGGCTATGGAGATGAAGGTAAAACACAAAATGACCGACACATGATTCGACGAGAACATTTCATTCTGGCACGAACGTCTTCCCTAGGGGAACAAGTGCCCGACCAGTTTCGAGGAGGCGAAGAAAATCGTGTGTCCTCTGGATTTACCGCACGTGAAATACCATGTGTGCATGACAATTGCATCATTTATCGGGACGAGCACGCGGAGTCTACCATATGTCCGGTGGGCGGCGTCACTCAATACAAGAAGAGGAAGAAAGCTCCTCGAAAAGTGGTGTGGTACTTTCCGATCACTCCTCGTCTGCAGCGGTATTTTGCGGACCCTAAGGTTGCAAAGCTCTTGCGTTGGCACGCGGATAGGGAGGAGAAGAAGCGAGAAGATGACGCAAATGATCCGGAGATAAATGAAAAAGACAAGATGCTGAGTCACCCTAAGGATGGGAGCCAGTGGCAAGCGTTGAACTCGAACACCGAAAATTTGGGAACGATCCAAGGAACATCGTGCTGGGCGCGAGCACCGATGGAGTCAATCCGTTTGGCAGCCAGAGAAGCACACATAGCACCTGGCCTCTGTTTGTGTGGATGTACAACCTTCCCCCCTGGTTGTGCATGAAGAGGAAGTACATTCACATGAGTATGCTAATTGAAGGGCCGAAACAACCATGGAATGACATCAATCTGTATCTGGGGCTGCTGAAAGAGGAGCTAGAAACGCTGTGGAAAATGCCAGCCAATACGTGGGACGCCACAGAGAAAGAATATTTCCCGATGAGAGCTGCACTGCTCACGACGGTGCACGACTATCTCGGTTACGGATATGTCGCGGGGCAGGTGGTCCACGGATTTTCTGGATGCGTCAGGTGCATGGATGACACAACGTATCGCCAGCTAGATAGAGATCCCGGGTCTTCGAAAACCGTGTTCATAGGACATCGAAGGTGGCTTCGCGACGATGACTCATGGAAGAAACGCAGGGATCTGTTCGATGGTGAAACCGAAACCCGAAGACGCCCGCGTACGAGGAGCGGCGAGGAAATGGACGAGCTGTTGAAAAATTGGAAAGATTGCCCACTGCCGGGAAAGAAGCAAAAGGCGCCAGAGCAGGGAAAGAAGCGAAAGGCGCAAGAGCCGCTGCTGAAGGTATGGAAAACGAGGTCTGTTTTCTGGGACTTGCCGTACTGGAAGATCCACCGTGTGCCTCACAGCCTTGATGTCATGCATATCACGAAGAACGTGTGCGAGAGTCTGCTTGGTACCCTGCTCAACATGCCGGAGAGGACCAAAGATGGGCCGAAAGCAAGGGCAGACTTGAAATCAATGGGCATCAGGGAGGAGCTTCACGCTAATGATGATGATGATGAGGCGAAGCAGGACACAAAAAGTCGTCGCAAAGGCAAAAAGGCCAAGAAGACCGGAAATGACTTCCCTCCCGCGTGCTTCACTCTAAGTCAGGAGGAGATCGATCAGTTTTTCACCTGCCTCGTAGGCGTAAAACTTCCTTACGGTTACGCGGGGAAGATAAGCAGATACCTAGACTCAGCGAAGCAGAAGTTCAGCGGGATGAAGTCTCACGACTGTCACATGCTGAAGATGCAGATACTTCCAGTTGCAATCCGTGGGATCATGGACGCGCTCGTCCGTGAAACGCTATTTGGCCTATGCAACTTTTTCGACGTCATCTCTCGGAAGTCGGTTGGCGTGAGGCTACATAGCATTGGTTTTGTCTCCGACCATCATGTCGTGATGATATTGTGGGGTGTTGTGGGGTTGCAGAGGCCCTTGAGTTTGCCGGAATGTCGATTAACTTCCGTTCCGTGCAGTAATATGTTTTGTAACCTGTGCAAATATTAGAAAAGAAAAAATAATAATCCCTAATATTCATACTAGTGGCGCACCACCCAGAACTTTAGTGGCGCACTGCAAAATGCATACTAGTCGCGCATCAGCAAGCAGTGCACCATTAGTAAGCCAGAGACATGGTTAAATATGGCCACCTGGGAGGCATTCTAATGGCGCACCATAGGGTGTACTAATGGCGCACTACATGGTGCGCCATTAATAATAAAATCTAATGGCGTGGTGCTAGTGGCGCACCTGTAGTGCGCCATTAGTAGGCAAAATAGGTGCGCCACTAGCAGCCCTTTTCCTAGTAGTGCGTGGAGGTGTTCGCCATCGACTCCGGTTCCACTTCGCCTAGCGCCGCAAAGAACGCCGCCGCCGCCAGGGCCGCGGCGGAGCGCACCCGCGTGCTCGAGCCGCTGCGCGCCATGATGCAGAACCTTAGCGTCCCCATCGGCACTGACGCCAATGCCACCAATGCCGCAGAGGCCCTGGCCCAGCTCGAGGAGGGCCGCAAGCGCTTGCTGGACGAGGCTGCGACGCTCGCTGCTATGCAGCGCCGGCTGGAATCCGCCCAACGGGAGCATGATGCCGCGTACGGCTTCACCCCAGCCGCAGGCGAGTCTAGCCGGGTGACCGAGGTGCAGAACCGTGGCGCCGGCATCGGCCGCCCCGAGGGCGCGGTCCCATCCATCTACGACACCCCTGTCAAGAACATGCGCGCTGCGCAGGCAGCCGCCGTCGGCATGGAATGGCTGCAGGAGCGCCTGCAACATGTGAACGAGCTTCTCGGCGTTGCGAACACACAGCAAGACCACCTCGACCACAACACGGGATTCGACTCGCGGCACAGCAAGGACCCCGAGCAGCCGAACACGGCGTCCTCGCCACCTCCCACCGAAGCTCAATCCGCCCGCACCCGAACCCGGTGCAACCGCGCCTTGATGGCCGGAGATGGCCTAGGCGACGAGCCGGCCCTGGAGGACTGGCGCCGGCAAGATCTCCCCACGCAATCTGGCCGACGCGCCCGTCCGGCTTAGGTTGACTCTGGCCCCCCGCGGGCGGTCGCAAGCTGGCTAAGCTCACGCGCCATCGACGACACCGATGCTCGCCTTCGCCTCAACTAGATCGCCCTCTTGTTCGAGCTGGAGGAAGACAATGCAGTCGGGCCGGCTTGTTTCGGCCGGCACATCCGGGATGAGCCCTTCCACAAAGTGTTCACGCTACCCCGTGATACCCCCAAGTACAATGCCACCATCACGCCGGACGACTGGCTCATAGACTACACCACCACCATCAGCATTGCGGGCGGCAACCGCAGCCTTGCCGTGCACTATGCCCCGCTCATGCTCCTGGGTTCGGCCCGGAGATGGCTCAACAGCCTGCCAGCTGCTAGCATCGATGCATGGGTCGACTTTGAGCAGGCCTTCGTGCGTAACTTCACTGGCACCTACAAGCGTCCCGGCCGTCCCAGCCAGCTCGCCATGTGCGTGCAGGGGCCGGCTACAACCGGCCGCGAGTACCTCGCATGCTGGACCGAGCTCCGGAACAGCTGCGAGGGCGCCATGAGGTTCAAGCCATTCAGTAATTCGTGAGCGGCTGCCGGGATGGAACCCTCCTCAAGCACAAACTCCTGTGCTCCGAGCCGACTACCATGCCCGCAGTCATGGTCATCGCAGACAAGTATGCCAACGCCGACTCTGCCATGAAGATCCAGGTGGTGCTGGATGAAGCCGGCAAGGCGATGCCGGCACCACCCCCAAGCTGGCTGGCGAGAGCGGCCGCCAGCAGAACAACAAGCGCAAGGCCGATCAGCAGGCCCCACGCTATGACTCTGCCATGAAGATATTTTGTGTAGCGTCTCACACGGTTGATGATAATAAACTGTGTGCGATCTACTTGATTTTTTGTCTTGATTAAAATTACATAATGGGGTCACGGCTTCAAAGGATGTTGTTTGAATTGCTAGAACTTTTATCTACAGTGAACATGCAACTATAGGTGTGTCGTAAAAAATTGCAATAATTCAGGGTTCATTTGGACATTTTTATACATTAACTTGGTTTTCTAGGCATTTCAGGTGCACAATTCAAAATTAAACTACATGCACATGCTCCGGTGCACCAAAATGGGTTGTAAAATGATATATGTGTCCATGGGTTGAAGCTTATGTCCCATGCAAGAAATGGGGATGAATTTCAAACACCACGGCATCGTGGCTCACCGAAAAACATAGAGGTGCTTTCTTTTGTAATTCTAGTAAATCCAAAACTCGTCTGAAATTCGTGAACCTTGGCAAGCTATCATGGAATGCCACCAACATGCTGGGCTAAAAATATTGCCCCATTTGGGGTAGGTTATGCTATAACCTTCTCACAAACCAGAGCTTCTCACCAGAAGCCTCATGGTTCCGATAGGGAAATGTGTCTCCTTTGTGGACGAAAGCCTCTTCTTGCTTTCAAAACATTTCTAGTGTCAATGTAGAACAACAGGAGTGTTGTGTCATTTTTTTTGGATTTTTCATTGTTTGCTTCGACATTTTATACATTAACTGAGTTTTCTATGCGTTTATGTGCATAATTCAAATTTGAACTACAAGCACATGCTCCAGTGCATATAAACGGGTTGAAAAATCAAATGTGTGCCCATGGTTGCAACCTTAGGTCCCATAGAAGAAATGGGAATGAATGTCAAACACCTTTGCCACCGTCGCTCGCCCGCTAACATTGAGATACACGGTTTTAAAATTCTAGTAAATCGAAAACTCATCTGAAATTCATGACTTGACATGCTATCATGGAACGACATCAACATGCAGTGGTAAAAATATTGTCCCATTTGGGACAGGTTGGGGTATAAGCTTCTCACAAACCAGAGCTTCTCGCAACAAGCCTCATGGTTACGGTAGGGAACGTTTCACCTTTCTGGACGAAACGATATCCATTGCCTCTTCTTGATTTCAATTTTTTCTCTAGTTCAACATAGAAAAACAGGAGTGTTGTGTTAAATTTTGGAATTTTTCGGGGTTCATTTGTACATTTTTATACATTAATTGAGTTTTCAATGCATATATGTGCATAATTTTAATTTGAACTACAGGCACATGCTCTAATGATATAAATTGGTTGAAAATTCAAATATGTGTCCTTGGTTGCATGCTTAGGTCCCATGCAAGAAATGGGAATGAATGTCAAACACCCTGCCACCATCACTCGGCTGCAAACATTGAGATATATGGTTTTTAAATTCTAGTAAATCCGAAACTCGTCTGAAATTCATGAAACTTGGCATGCTATCATGGAGCGGCATCAACATGCCGTGGTAACTTTTTTGTCCCATTTGGGGCAGGTTTGGGTATAACCTTCTCACAAACTAGAGATTCTCACAACAAGCCTGATGGTTTCGGTAGGGAATGTGCCATCTTTGGGGACAAAACGATATCTGTTGCCTCTTAATTCTTTCAAAAAAATTCTAGTGTCAACGTAGAACAACAGGAGTGTTGTGTTAGATTTTGGAATTTTTGGGGGTTCGTTTGGACATTTTTATACATGAACTGGGTTTTCTAGGCATTTTATGTGCATAATTCAAATTTGAACTACATTCACATGCTCCAGTGCATATAAATTGGTTGAAAAAACAAATATGTGTCCTTGGGTGCATGCTTAGGTCCCATGCAAGAAATGGGAATGAATTCAAACACCAGGGTGCCGTTGATTGCCGGCAAAATGTTGAGATACTTTGTTTAAAATTATAGTAAATCCAAAACTCGTCTGAAAATCATGAACTTGGCATGCTATCATGGAACGGCACCTGACATGTTGTGGTATTTTTCGTGTCCATTTTGAGAGAAGGCGCACTCGAAGAACAGCCAACAATGGCATTTTGAAACAAATAGCTGCCACTGCAACATCTCAGACGTTTTGTATAATTTAAATTGTGTGTGTTTTGTTAACCATTCACATGATGCCACGCCTCACTCTTTTAATGGCTAGGAGGTGCCATGCGAACAGGTGCTTTGCTAAACAAGAGGCGTGCGAGCTGTACTCCAATGCGCAGGCTAATCGGGAAGCGTGCGAGTTGTACGCCGTGCAGGCTCTCTGGGAAGCGAGCCATTTGACTTCCATGGCTGCCCACCTTGCTCGCATCCTCTCCAATAATGGCGCCCAAGCCACAGTTTAATATGGTTTTTAAATATAAAACACTCATCGCAAACGTTTTAGTTAGAACATCCGTATGCAAACCGACAGCTTCCGCAGGAAGCCTAGCGAATATGTGCCGAGCATGATTTGTGCAGCTCTTGATCGCAAACGTTTTAGATAGAATACCCGTATGTAAACCGACAGCTTCCCTAGTAAGCCAAGGGAAAATGTGCCGAGTAGGATTTGTGCAGCTCTTCATCGCAAACGTTTTAGATAGAACACCTGTATTCAAAGTGAGATCTATCGTCTTCCACAGTAAGCCAAGGGAAAATTCGCCGCGCTGGATTTGTGCATCTCTTCAACGCAAACGGTTCAGATTGAATAATGTATGCAAAGCGAGACTTCGGCCCTAAGCCAAGAGAAAATCTGGCAAGTAGGATTTGTACCTCCCTTCAACACAAACGGTTTTTTCGGATGACCCGGGTGCAACCGCGTACAGACAATTTGGTAAGATTTGCATCTGTCATATTGGGTATATTGCCATTTGTCAAACTGGAAAGCTTGACATCTGTTGATCTAGTAACATTGCCATTTGTCAACCTTGTAACACTGTGATTTGTCAAAATATGCAGCTAACAATCACTAGCACTATCTTATTTTTGCAACTAAAATTCAGTAATTAAGCATAGATTTCATTCATAGATTAAGCAGCCAACAAACAGTTCAACTCGACAGCTGAGCAGACAAACTTTTCCCAATTGTTGCCAACAACATACTGAAATAGCTAGTTCAACTATATATAATAGCTAATTTTAAGTACGTTGTACAGTTCCACCACATCTATAGTCAGATGAACTGAACAAAATAGCCGCTAAACACTACTACTACGGAGGGGCTTTGTACTACTTCCGGCAACCTCTCCTCTGCCGAGCGTGCTCAATAAGAGGAAGAGGAGGAGGAGGAGCCTACCGATGAGCTGGACAACTGCAATACGCTGCCTACTGCTGCTGCACCTTCAGCGACGCTCAGCTCGAACGCCCTCTGCCGCTCCAGACGACCCCTCTAGAAGCGGCCGGACTGCTCGTAGATATCCTGATTCCTCGCCTCTGCGTCGGCGTGTGCTGCGGCCACGGCTGCGGTAAGGCTCTTTGCATGCTCGACGAGGCGCTCCTCCTCCTCGCATAGGAACTCTATGTAGTGCGGAAGGTCGCTAATGCACATGCGGGCCTCTACCTCCGCCTCCCGCCTTCAGGCGGCGGTGGCGGAGCGGGTGATGATCCCGGCGGTCGACAGTGGGCTGGCGGCCACGGAGGAGGACGATGGGTGGTGGCCACAACAACCACCTCCTGCCTTCGGGCCGCGGTGGTGGAGCGGGTGATGGCCACGGTGGCCAGCAGTGGGGTGGCGGCCATGACGGCCACCTCCCGCCTTCAGGCCGCGCTGGTTGAGTGGGCGATGGCCCTGGCATTCGACAGTGGTGTGGCGGCAACGGCAGCCGGCAACAGCTGCAGATGGGCAGCAACGGCGGTGCCTGTGGGGGGTGTTCCGCGCACACCCAACAAGGAGGCCACGCGCACTACACTACGCTGGGGATTGCGCCGCCACCGCGGTGTAGCCCCCCAGCTTGAGTTGTCCTCTAATGATGGCGGAGTGGCTGAGCGAAGACGACGGACCGATGGCATTGGAGATTGTGGGAGAAGCAGATGAGATAAGCTACAGGGAGGGAGGGGAAAATGCGACGCAGGACTTGCCGGCCGTGAGGGTTTATATAGTAGGCTGGTAAGCATTGGGATTTTGGGGGATTTCGCCGAGTTAGGCTGGAAGCTTTTGCGGGAACCGACGCGGTTGTGCGGGAACGGGTTCACCACCGTTTGGCCAAAAGAATGCCCCCGCGCGCTGCTCAAGCTTGCTTGAAGCCGTCTGCGGCAGCGGGATGACAAGACGTGCGAGAGGAGGACGAAAGGACAGGTAGACATACGGTTAATAAAAAACATTTGCGATTTAATTACCTACCATACCCCTGTCCTGGTTTATAAGTAGGATTTAGCTAATAAAATACGAATGCATGCCACCAAAGATTATATCGTTGGATTCGTATTTGAACATAGTTTCCAATTATATAATTTTTGTAACATGCATTAACATTTTGTTGGTTAAATTTATGGTCTAAATATGGCACAGAATATAAAGGGGACTAATAGACAGAGCAAATCACATGGCTTATTAGTAGCAATCGTCTGTGTTATTATTGATCTTCGCACACATTTCTGATTACAGACCTGTTTGCCGCGTATCCCACACATCTTGTTCAGATGAACCGTTTCTATTATGTTGCCTAATCACGCACAGTTCATCCTAGTTAACTATATGCCGTATATCGCACACACCCTCATCTGGCTGCCCGTTTCTGTTGTTCTGCATCATCGCAAACAATTCTTCTAGATTAACCGTTTGCGACTCATCCAAGGAGGGAAGCTTCTACATTTGTGGGGGACATGGCATTGACCATTGGGCGGCATAGTCGGTCATCCAGGTGCACAATAAAGGATGCAAAGAGGGATCCTACATCAGCAAGGACCAGCTTCCCTACTGATAGCTCATGTAACAGAACTCCCAAGTTAACTGTGTTGAGGCTTTTGTACTCATCAGATGGGTAATCGGATGGGAAGTGGCCTCGATGTTAAATTAACTGATGGGATGGGTCACTGTAACATTTAATTGTCTTAAATATATATAGTGCTCCGTCCTATTAGTTGAATTAACCTCGAGGTCCTTGTTTTGTATTTTTTGACATTTTTTGTTTTTTGAACATAGGTTGATTGGCTTGAAGAGGGTCTATCTCATTACTTTTTGATAATTTTTGTTTTTTGAACACATGTTGATTGGTTTGAATGAAGGTCTATCCCATTACTTTGCGACATGTTTCCAAAACATGGACCTTGAGGTTAATTCAACTGATAGGACGGAGCACTATATACATTCAATGCAATTAAATGTTTTCCAAAAAAAGTGATATGATTTCTGTGAAACTTATAAGTAATGTATGTCAAATTAACCTCTGTGTACATATTCTCAAATTAACCTCCGGGCCTGTTTGTCGCGTATCACACACATCTTGTTAAGTTGAACTGTTTATGTTCTCTTCCCTAATCGAAAACAGTTCATTCGAGTGAACCGTGTGCCGTATATCACACACACCTTGATCGGGCTGACCATTTTTGTTGCTTTCCCTAATAGAAAACAGTTCATGAGAGTGAACTGTATGCCGTATATCGACACACATTGATATGGCTGCCCGTTTATGTTGTTCTGTCTAGTCACAAATAGTTCGTCTGGATCAACCGTATGCCCAACATCGCACACGCAAGTAAAATCTGAACCATGTTTGATGTACCCGCCGTTGCAAATGTTTTGCATCTTTTTTGACGGTTTTTACATCATCGTTAGAGATTAATGCATCGCACATAGTTTTGTCAAAGGTCTCTGATAGTAGTGTCGCGTTAGCAGCATCCTGCGGTAGTGGCAGCTCAAAGGTGTCCGTTGGCACCACAACACCGTCTTCGGTCAGCTCTACCTGGAACTCGTCGTGCAGCGCAAACGAGGCCAGGTAGCTGGCCCGGGCGGTGATTCGGCCTGCCTCCGCCTCTAGCCGCGGCTCCACGTCGGGTCGCTGGGTCGCGAGCTGGTCCAGCGCTAGGTCTGGATACCAGGACATGACGAACCTCAGCGCCATGTCGGCGCTGACACGAGCGCCAAAAACATGCCACGCGTGAAGCCGCGCCGGCCCGGCTTCTAGCCACCGCGCCAGCCGCATGAAAATGTTCGGCACAACGGCACTGGGCCAGAGGGTCGCCGTCATCCCCACGCCGGCTTCGGACACCCGCGCCATCTACTCGCCCAGGACCTGCAAACGAGCCTCGGCGGCATGCATGATCTCCGAGAAGCTCCCGGCGACGTTCGGGTCAAGCCCAGCACCCGCGTCCGCCTGGGGCGACCGTTGAACATGAATGGCATCCTCCGACATTCCCTGCATCTCTGGGACGTGCCCTGTTAAGACGAAAAGCAAGATAGTCAGCAACGAAAAAGCAAAGCCGGCTTCACAACCCCGCGAAGTCAACAAAGAAACACTTACTGGCGAAGGCCTCGTCCAGGTGCTGCGCTTCGAGCAACATACCATGCCGCTCTAGGTTTGTGAACGGTCGCGTGCTTCGAGCGCCTTCTCCAGCTCAGCGCACTTGTCCACGACCGCCTTCAGCTCGACGTCCTTAGCGGCGGCCGCCTCCTTGTGCCCCCCTTGAGGCGGAGGAGCTCCGCCCGATGGGCTTCCGCTGCCTTGGTGGCCTCCGCCTTCAGGCGCTCCACCTCGGCCTGGAGCTGGCCCTTGTTGTCGGCCAGCTGATCGCGCTGCTGGCCAGCTTCGGCGAGCGCCGGCTGGGCATCTACCACCTTGGCCGCCTCCTCCCTGAGGCGCTCTACTTCGGCCAGCAGCCGGCTCTTGTCGCTAGGCAGCTGCTCGCGCTACTGGACGGCTTTGACGAGTGCCTGATGGGCCTCCGCCACCTTGGCGATTTTTGCCCTCAATCGCTCCACCTCGACCCGGAGCTGGTCGGCGTCGGCGATCACCTCATAATGTTGTTGGCCGGCTTCGCAGGTCTGGCACCTCGGACGCGGCGACTGCACGACAAGGATTCAAAGACAAGACAACGAAACAAAGGACAAGAACACTTTAAGATTCGACCTAACTACTACGTAGTTGGCCCGAATCTAGGGGGCTACACCTAGTGGGTGCACTAGGGCGCCCCCACTTAGAGCACGCAGGACGTACCTTCGGCAAGGCGGAGCGCCTCCTCCTTGAGGGCAAGCCGTGCCAAGACCTGCTGGTGCTTGTCCAGAAGCAGGTTGTAGATGCCGACTCTTAGTGCATCTAGGTGCTAAATAAAAACAAGAATCAATAGATGACAAATCATTTGAAGATTTGACCCAACTACTACATAGTTGACCCGACTCTAAGGGGCTACACCCAGTGGGTGCGTTGACACGCCCCCACTAAGCCGGCTACCAGAAGAAAGCCAAAAGGAGAAACTTACGAACAGGGGGCGCTCCAGCTCCCGCGCCCGCTCCATCAAGGCCTGAGCGAAGCCCTGAACCCGCTCCGCGCGATCGCAAAGATGCCGGCGCACAGCGGCCATCGACACCTCCTCCTGCATCAGTCGCCCATAAACGGCCGCCGTGCTCGATCAGGCCCGCGCCAGCTGTGGCACGGCCGCATGGCGGCCACTCGGTGCCACTTGTGGCTGCCTGACCACCAGGGCATGCTCGTTGGCCTCCGACTCATCGCCGGCCAGCGTCGACTCCGGCGCACCCGCCGGTGTTCTTTGCAGTGCCCCGGCCGGTGTCCCTGCTCGCGCCCTGTGCGGCATCCCCTCCGGCGCCCCAGCCGGTGTCCCCCACGGCACCCTGGCCGATGTCCCCGCCGGGGCAGCCCCACCTCCGCCTCCTTCCACCTCCACCCGCTCGACCACATCGGTGTGTGGGTGCGGTGTCGTCGTTGATCTCCATGACCTCCCGATCGTCCACCGCCATCTCCACCCGGTCGTCCAGGTCGTGCCCCTCCTCCGTTGGCAGCACGACGACTGTCTCCACTCCCTGTGCCCGTCGGCATCTCCGGCCATGCGGGCTCTGCGCCGCTCCTCCCCCCCCCCCCCCCGCGGCCCTGGCCCAGGCTTGGGCCGAGGCCGCCGCCAGCTCCTCCTCAGCCTTGTTCCGGGCCCGGCAGGCACAACGCTCCGTGTCCTTCGGATCCAAGCCGAAATCCTTCTCGGCCGACCCCTCGGGCAGGTCGATGGTGCTGCTCCGGGACATCCCGAACGAGAAGCTGCCTCCAGACGCGGCATCCGTCACCGCCAGCACCAACTCCAACGGCAACTTGGATCACAACAAGAGAAGCATGAGAAAAGAATGGCTCGACAGCACGCCAGAGCCAGCAAGAAAAACTTACCCGATGCCGTCGGGATAACCGGCCTTTTCGGCGCTACCGGGATGACGCGGCGCTTCTTCTTGGCGACCGGCTTGCCTTCCGTGGCCGGGTCCGCTGTGCGCTTCACGGACGGCTTCTTCGGCCCTACATCCTGCTTCCCGTGTGGCCGGTTTGCCGCAGCCGGCGCGCGGGATGACACACCGTCGGCCGTCTTCCGCAGCAGCCTTGGGGGATCGACAATGCCGTCTCCTTCCCTCGGCGGCGCTGCACAACCGGCATGTGTTAGGACCACCGTGTCCTTGTCCGACCAATCCCACAGGGGATCTGGGCGCGGATACTTAACCGTGCGGCGCACGTCGCCGACTTCGCTCTCGGCGAACGATTCCGCTCCGTCCGAGCGGTCCCGTTTGACTCCCAGTACATGCGTCCTTGTTCCATCACACGTTAATCGAATTGCGTTTAGTAGCACTTCCCTCGTCGCCTCAGAACGAAGGAGAAGTTGAGACATTGCAAAGAAAGGAGACCAAGGACTAACCGCTGGCACCGGGTGCTCGGCGTTGTAGGGTGCCTTGCCGAAGCACCAGTCATCGGTCAGCCCGGCCTTGGAGATGGCGTCCATGTTGTCCGTAACCTGCGTTAGAAACAGCTTCCCGGACAACTTCCGGGTAGGATCTTGTTGATCGCCCATATGTCTGATGATGTGTGATCGGCGCTGCAGTGGTAGGACGCACCGCCATCTCTTGGATCCAGTTGTGCAGGTTCACCAACCCCTACGATGGGTTCTTGAGCGAGCAGCCCCAGTTCATCTTGGCGGTCAGCCGCTCATTGATGAACGGGGCTAGGTTGATGGTGTCGCCCCCCTGCCGATGTTGTGCACGTAGAAGAAGGTGTTCTGCCACTTTTTGGCGGAATCCTCCAAGGGCATCTTGGGGAACACCCCATTGGGCCGGATCGAGACGACGGCGGCTCCGCAATCGGCCATGGCCCCAGCCTCCGCCCCCTGTTGTTTGAGAAAGAAGAGGTGTCGGTGTCAAAGCCGGCGGATCTTGGGTAGGGGGTCCCGAACTGTGTGTCTAAGGTTGATGGTAACAGGAGACGGGGGACACGATGTTTACCCAGGTTCGGGCCCTCTCTATGGAGGTAATACCCTACTTCCTGCTTGATTGATCTTGATGAATATGCGTATTACAAGAGTTGATCTACCTCGAGATCGTAATGGCTAAAACCCTAACAGTCTAGCCTGTATGACTATGATCATGATTGCCTCTACGGACTAAGCCCTCCGGTTTATATAGACACCGAAGGGGACTAGGGTTGTACAAAGTCGGTTACAGAGAAAGGAATCTTCATATCAGGGCGCCAACCTTGCCTTCCACGCCAAGGAGAGTCCCATCCGGACACGGGAGAGAGTCTTCGGTCTTGTATCTTCATGGCCCATCAGTCCGGCCCACGTACCATAGTCCGGACGCCCGAGGACCCCTTAATCCAGGACTCCCTTAGTAGCCCCTGAACCAGGCTTCAATGACGAGATGTCCGGCGTGCAGATTGTCTTCGGCATTGCAAATCGGGTTCCTTCTCCGAATACTTCAAATTGCCTGACTTAAAGAGCAGTATTCGGCTTTCCATTTAATGTCGCGACCATCGGCTTCCATGCCTTCATAAATTCAGCTTCCACGTGTCGAGCGAATACGAGAGGTCGTGGTATTTTTGCACATATCACCCTGACCATATAAGAAAGGCATCTATTTAAAGAGATTGGGATCTTCAGATCCATTCCACACCAAGCGAGGGATCCTCAGAGCTCTCTAGGAGAAACCATTCCAACATAGCTAGCGCTCCCAGCTCTTCCTCCCATCCCCACGGCACCGAAAAAGGCGATTGGGAGAAATGTTCGTATCCCACGGTCGGCTCGTGAAGCTGCAAACACAGGGATTTCTTCCCCCCGCGGATCTAGTCCCCGTTTGAGCATGATGACTTCCTTCAATGGCGGGGCTCAGGTGGAGAATTTCCCCAATCCATCCAGGCGGGAACGAGTGTGCTTCATTCCCTACTTGTTGAGAGGCGTTGGATTTCAAATCCACCCGTTCCTTCGAGGACTTCTGGAGTATTATGGCCTCCAACTGCACAATTTCACTCCTTCCTCCATCCTGCACATCGCTGTTACGTTGCTCTTTGTGAGCTATTCCTGGTTGTGAGGCCCATTTTGAATTGTGGATGAAGCTATTCTGCCTCGTTCCTCGTAACCAAGAGGGATCAATATTTGAAGTGGGCGGAGCCGAGGTAGGGCGCATCGCCGGGACCGGATACCTATCCGGCACGCCGAAGAAGGCATCCGAAGAGTGGCCTTCCGAATGGTTCTATATCGAGGACGTCGCCCTTCCCAACCCAGTCCGAATGGGTCTTCCCGAATTTACAAGTGTTCCATTGAAGAAACGCCACAGCTGGCGCCCTCGGAGCCTCGAGGAGGAAGATAGTGCAGAAGTCCGTCAATTGATGAGCAAGATAAAGATGCTTGCCCAGTCCGTATTATCAATAGTCGAGATAATGGCGACTTCCATAGTACGAGGGGTTCAACCAATCCAATACAGAGGGCTTCCCATGTGGCACTATAATGGGGAAGATGACGCCTCCCGCTGCGGTCGGAAGGGTCCGGACACCCCCGCCGCTTTGGCCAAAATATTGGCCGAACTATTCAAAGGGTAGAAAGAGGAATTCATTCATATTAAGCGCCACGATGGATTTTCTATGTACAATCCTCCTAGCTGGGTGAGTTCCAATCCCACTACTCTACTCAATCTACGCCCTGAGTCACTTTTAATGAACGTAAATCCGTCCATTTGTAACAGGAATGGTGAAAGATCACCAAGGGGCTCCACATCCCCGCCCCACAGCCAGAGGACCACAACCGGGACCTTGACCCCGGATTCGAAGAGGATCCGGACATATTCGTGGAGCTCGAGGATGGGGTGTTCTACCAGGCGAGCTATGACGGCACGAAGGTGGTCATCACCGCCGACTATCCCAGTCTTCTCCCTGCCTCACACGTAAGAAATCAGGAGACATCCCCTCCAAAAGAGCTTCCTCATTCTGCCTCACCCACTGCATTATTTCGTGCTCCAAAGGGGAGGCGTTCGGCACACCAAAGAGGCACTTTGTCACAAATGACACCGTAATCCTTTAAAGTTTTCCTCATCCATAGAAGTTGAGCACAACAACTACCGGCGGCCACATACTCGGCTTCGGTGGAGGAGAGAGACACACAACTTTGCTTCTTAGAAGACCAACTCACCAAAGAGCAACCAAGAAATTGGCACCCTCCGGAAGTTGACTTCCTATCCACTTTGTTTCCAGCCCAATCCAAATCCGAAAAACCCACGAGATTGAAGTTTGCTCCTCTAGGGTACCATAAGCCAAAGTTTGGGGTATGCGCCAAATATCGAAAGATTTACTTGACCGCCACATAGTGGCTTTCCATAGGTGAGGCTTGAAACCGTGCATGAATTCCCACACTCAACATGATATCCGGTCTAGATGCACAAAGGTAAAGCAAGGAGCCAATCATAGAACGATATACCTTTTGATCCACCGCTTTACCATTGGGACCAATGTCAAGTTGGAATTTGACAGGCATTGGAGTAGAAGCCGGCTTGACATCACTTAATTTGAATCTCTTGAGGATGTCTTGAGTGTATTTGGCTTGGTTGATGAAGGTTCCTTCTCTTCTTTGTTTGATTTCAAACCCGAGAAAGAACTTCAACTCTCCCATCATGGACATCTTGAACTTCATGGTCAGGAGTGCGGCAAACTCCTCATTGAAAGCTTTGTTAGGAGAACCAAAGATAATATCATCAACATATAGTTGTCATACAAACAACTCCCCTTTGACCTTCTTAGTAAAAAGATTGGGGTCGATTTTCGCAATTTCAAACCCGCGATCTTGCAACAACTCGGTAAGGTGCTCATACCACGCACGTGGGACATGTTTAAGGCCATAGAGCGCCTTATCGAGTTTGTACACATGATTGGGGAACTCGGGATCCTCAAACCCCGGGGGTTGTTTGACATACACCAACTCATTAATAGGACCATTAAGGAAAGCACTCTTCACATCCATTTGTTGCAACTTGAACTTATGATGAGAAGCCTAATCAATCAACAAACGAATAGATTCAAGGCGAGCAACGGGAGCAAAGGTTTCACCGTAGTCGGTACCCTCGCCTTGTGAGTAGCCTCGTGCCACCAAACGAGCCTTGTTGCGAATGATAATCCCGTGAGCATCTTGCTTGTTCTTGAATATCCATTTGGTTCCAATAATATTATGGTTCTCCTTTGTCCTTGGCACCAATCTCCACACCTTGTTGTGCTCGAAGTTGTTGAGCTCTTCATGCATGGCATTAAGCCAATCCGGATCCTCGAGCGCCTCATAGACTTTTTGGGGTTCAACAAAAGAAACAAACGCATGATTTTCACAATAGTTTGCTAATTGTCTACGAGTGCTTACCCCCTTTCTTAAGCTTCCAACCACATTCTTCATGAGATGATCTTTCATAGTGAGCTTGGATGCAATCTTGGCGGCACGATGTTCCAATTGGTCCTCAAGAGAGAGTTGAGGAGCAGTAACTTGATCATCATGAGTGTCGTCTTGAGCTTGTTCTTGATCTTGAGCTTGTTCGGTGGCAAGAACTTGACCTTGAGCATCACTTGGTGGATCACCACCATCTTGAGGTTGATCTTGCCCTTGATCTTGTTCATTTGTTTGAGGGCCTTCACTTTGTTCTTCGGAAGCGTGTGGGTCTTGGGTTGGTGATGGTTCCACTTGAGTGGAACATTGTCCTTCTCCTTCGGCCACAAGGGGTTCCTCAATGGGTAGGATATGGCCAACACCAATTCTTCTTATGGCTTGGGGAGGAATTTCATCACCTACATCACAAGTACCACTTTGCTCCACTTGGGAGCCATTATTCTCATCAAACTCCATGTTACGCGTCTCCTCAATGAGTCCCGTGGACCTGTTGAGGACACGGTAAGCATGAGAGTTTGTAGCATAACCAACAAATATGCCCTCATAAGCTCTAGCTTCAAATT
This sequence comes from Aegilops tauschii subsp. strangulata, assembly GCF_002575655.3. Lineage (NCBI taxonomy): Eukaryota > Viridiplantae > Streptophyta > Magnoliopsida > Poales > Poaceae > Aegilops > Aegilops tauschii. Next base: position 405,177,068 of record NC_053041.3, read on the forward strand.
TAGACAAACGAACACCTTTCTTGAGAATGAAACACTTAGAACCGAACACCCGGAAGTACTTGAGGTTGGGCTTGTTGCCGGTAAGTATCTCATATGGAGTCTTGTTCAAGCCTTTGCACAGATAGAGCCGATTGGATGCATGACAAGCGGTGTTGATGGCTTCGGCCCAAAAGTTGTACAGAGACTTGAACTCCGCCATCATGGTCCTTGCCGCATCCATCAATGTCCGGTTCTTCCTCTCTGCTACACCATTTTTTTGAGGGGTGTAAGGTGCGGAATATTGGTGCTTGATCCCCTCATCACTAAGAAACTCATCCAAGGTGTAGTTCTTGAACTCGGTGCTGTTGTCACTTCTTATCATCAGAATCTTTGCATTGTGCTGACGTTGAGCTTCATTTGCAGAGTTGATGACGCTTTGTTGGGTCTCACTCTTCCTCTTGAAGAAATATACCCAAGTGTATCTTGAATTATCATCCACAATCACCAAGCAATACTTTCTACCCCCAATACTATCGAAGGATGGAGGCCCAAAGAGATCCATGTGAAGGAGCTCCAAGGGCCTTGCCGAGTAGATGATAGTCGTGGGAGGGTGAGCCTTCTCATGTAGCTTTCCTTCGATACAAGCACTGCAAGCACGATCTTTGGCAAAACTAACATTTGTTAGTCCACGAACATGGTCCCCCTTGAGAATACTTTGCAAAGATCTCATATTGACATGGGCTAAACGGCGATGCCAAAGCCATCCCACGTCAACTTTAGCCATTAGGCATGTCGCGGTCTTAGTGGGTCGCTCCAAAAAGTTAATCACATAAAGACCGTTCTCGACATGCCCAACAAAGGCTACTTTAAGAGTCTTGCTCCACAAGAGGGCCACGATATCAATATCAAAGAAAGTGGCAAAGCCCATGAGTGCAAGTTGACAAACGGAAAGTAAGTTGTATGCAAGGGACTCAACAAGCATGACTTTCACGATCGTGAGATCATGAGAAATGACAACCTTGCCAAGACCCAATACCTTAGAAGATGAGGCATCACCCCATTCGACATTGGTGGGCATAGATGAAACCTTGTGCACGTCCACCACCAAGTCATTGCTTCTGGTCATATGATTTGTGGCTCCACTATCGAGCAACCATGATCACCCACCGGAGGCATACACCTCCAAGAGATCAATGCTTGGTTTTAGGTACCTGATACGTCTCCAACGTATCTATAATTTTTTATTGTTCCATGCTATATTATATTCTGTTTTGGATGTTTAATGGGCTTTATTATACACTTTTATATTATTTTTGGGACTAACCTATTAACCGGAGGCCCAGCCCAAATTGCTATTTTTTGCCTATTTCAGTGTTTTGCAGAAAAAGAATATCAAACGGAGTCCAAACGGAATGAATCCTTCGGGAACGTGATTTTCGGAACAAACATGATCCAGAGGACTTGGAGTAAATGTAAAGAAATCAACGAGGCAGGGGGCGCGCCTACCCCCCCCAGACGCGCCCTCCAGCCTCGTGGGGCCCACGTTGCTCCACCGACGTACTTCTTCCTCCTATATATACCTACGTACCCCCAAACCATCAGGGGCATCCACGAAAACCTAATTCCACCGCGCAACCTTCTGTACCCGTGAGATCCCATCTTGGGGCCTTTTTTGGCGCTCCGCCGGAGGGGGCATTGATCACGGAGGGCTTCTACATCAACACCGTAGCCTCTCCGATGATGTGTGAGTAGTTTACCTCAGACCTTCGGGTCCATAGTTATTAGCTAGATGGCTTCTTCTCTCTCTTTGGATCTCAATACAAAGTTCTCCTCAATTCTCTTGGAGATCTATTCGATGTAACCTTGTTTTGCGGTGTGTTTGTCGAGACCGATGAATTGTGGGTTTATGATCAAGTTTATCTATGAACAATATTTGAATCTCCTCTGAATTCTTTTATGTATGATTGGTTATCTTTGCAAGTCTCTTCGAATTATTAGTTTGGCTTGGCCTACTAGATTGATCTTTCTTGCAATGGGAGATGTGCTTAGCTTTGGGTTCAATCTTACGGTGCTCGATCCCAGTGACAGAAAGGGAAACGACACGTATTGTATTGTTGCCATCGAGGATAACAAGATGAGGTTTATATCATATTGCATGAGTTTATCCCTCTACATCATGTCATCTTGCTTAAAGCATTACTCTGTTCTCATGAACTTAATACTCTAGATGCGTGCTATATAGCGGTCGATGTGTGGAGTAATAGTAGTAGATGCAGGCAGGAGTCGGTCTACTTGTCGCGGACGTGATGCCTATATACATGATCATTCCTAGATATTCTCATAACTATGCTCAATTCTATCAATTGCTCGACAGTAATTTGTTCACCCACCGTAATACTTATGCTTTTGAGAGAAGCCACTAGTGAAAGCTATGGCCCCCGGGTCTATTTTCCATCATATTAATCGTCCAACACTTAGCTATTTCTATTGTCGTTTATTTTACTTTGCATCTTTATTTCTCTTTATTAAAAATATACTAAAAATATTGTCTTATCATATCTATCAGATCTCACTCTCGTAAGTCACCGTGAAGGGATTGACAACCCCTTTATCGCGTTGGTTGCGAGGTTCTTATTTGTTTGTGTAGGTGCGTGGGACTCGAGCGTGGTCTTCTACTGGATTGATACCTTGGTTCTCAAAAACTGAGGGAAATACTTACGCTACTTTACTGCATCACCCTTTCCTCTTCAAGGGAAAACCAACGCAGTGCTCAAGAGTTAGCAAGAAGGATTTCTGGCGCCGATGCCGGGGAGATTCGCGCCAAGTCAAGTCAATATTTGACTCCCAGCAACGAGCCATTTCTGGCGCCGTTGCTGGGGAGTCTACGCACAAGTCAAGACATACCAAGTACCCATCACAAACTCTTATCCCTCGCATTACATTATTTGCCATTTGCCTCTCGTTTTCCTCTCCCCCACTTGACCCTTGCTGTTTCATTCGCCTTCTTCCCATATGCCTTTCTGTTTGTGTTTCCACGTGCCTTCTATTTGCTTGCATCTTTGCTTGCTAAAAATCTATTGATATGGATCCACTTAAAGTGTTCTACTTGGATCATCTTCGATCCTTATGCGCTCGTGCTGAAACCCCAACTAGCCTAGTTGATGGGAAATCTTTGGATGAGCATGCTCATTTTGTGCGTCACCGTTTGTCCGAAAAAGGGAATCAAATAAACAAATTGCTGTGTTATGCTTGGAATCTTTGTGAAATTTGCAATATTACTTGTTGCTCTAAGAACCCTAAAAATCACCTCCCCTACCTATGTGAGTTTAAAGAAAATGAAATCTTATCTTCTTATGCAAAGGGTGTTTATAGCTACTATGATATCGAACAAATTGAAGAATTTGTTGCTTTTAAGGGTTCTTATGAAGTTGCTTCTTTGATTGAAAAGTATGATATTACTCTTTACGAATCTGAAAATTTTGACATACTTGAATATTGCTATGAAAACGATGCTCATAATGTCTATGTCAAAGAATTTATTGAAAGAATGACCGGTGCTTCTAAAGAAAATAATGATACGCATGAATCTATAGATAATTATGATTTCGATGATTTGATTGAAATATCCCTTGATGAACATGATGCTTGCTATCCTTGTGGCCATGATGCCAATATTTATGAAGATGAATTTGCTATAGTTCCTTACGTTAAACATGAGATCCTTGCTATTGCACCCATACTTGGTAGTTCCTTCGATAAAAAGCATGATTGCAATGATTTTACTATAAATTTTCTTGATGTCAATTGTGCTAATTATATGAAAAACCCTAAGCTTGGGGATGCTAGTTTTGCTATGTCTACTACTTGTTGCAATGATCATGATTGGGGTGATTCTTCTTATGATCTTGAAAATTTATTTAAGCCCCATGATAAATATGAGATCGATAATAATGTTTGCAATAATATTGAAAGTGGGTTTGGAAGAGTGTCAACTTTAGATCCCACATATTTGGAGAATGTTCAATCTTATGGTATTTTTGATAAAATTGGGTTTGGAGAGGTCATGACTTTAGTTAATGATATTCCCACTATTTTGGAAGAGTGTCAACTTTGCATGCATGTGGATTATGTAGAGAATATGTTATGTGATAGCTATTTTGTTGAATTTTCTTATGATCCTACATGTAATTATTATGAGAGAGGAAAATATGGTTGTAGAAATTTTCATGTTACTAAATTACCTCTCATTATGTTGAGATTGCTATTGTTTCTTTCCGCTTCCTTGCATATGCTAGTTTTTGCTTGCCTTGATAATTTGTTTGCTTACAAGATGCCTATGCATAGGAAGTATGTTAGACTTAGATGTGATTTTCACATGTTTTATGATGCTCTCTTTGTGTTCAAATTACTATCTTTTATGTGAGCATCATCGAAGTCTCAATGCCTATCTAAAAGGGCGTTAAACGATAGCGCTTGTTGGGAGGCAACCCAATTTTTATTTTATTTTTTTGCTTTTTGCTTCTGTTTAGGAATAAATATTTTATCTAGCCTCGATTTAGATTTTTTTATGTTTTAATTAGTGTTTGTGCCAAGTTAAACCTATAGGATCTTCTTGGGTGATAGTTATTTGATCTTGCTGAAAATTCCAGAAACTTTCTGTTCACGAAAACAATTGTTAAAAATCACCAGAACGTGATAAAATACTGATTCCAATTTTAGTAGATCAGTAAACAAATTGTCTAGGTCGCGTTGGTTGCGAGGTTCTTATTTCTTTGTGTAGGTGCGTGGGACTCGAGCGTGGTCTCCTACTGGATTGATACCTTGGTTCTCAAAAACTGAGGGAAATACTTACGCTACTTTACTGCATCACCCTTATCTCTTCAAGGGAAAACGAACGCAGTGTTCAAGAGGTAGCAGTACCCATTTTGTAATGGGTCCTTTGATGTTAGCAACAAGGGTCTTAGGAACCCAAATAGACCATTCAATGTACTCATAAGAAGAACCGACAAATTTGGCATAAACATGCCCATCACTAGCACGGCACAACACAAAAGAAGGGTTAAAGTCGTCGGCTTTGTTGGAAGGAGTGGCATTGCCCTTCTTGGCACCACCACCCTTCGCATTGTTCTTCTTCTCTTTAGGAGTACCCTCTCCCTCCTTCGCAAACATTTCTTTGAGAGGAGGAGGTTGTTTGGTCTTGTCATTCTTCTTCTTCTTCTTCTTGGACTTGGGTGCAAACCCAATCCCCTCCTTGCCCACAACTTCCATTTGATTGCTCAAAAGGTCGTTGAGGTTCTTCTCACCTTGTATGCAAGATACAAGGCCTTTCTCAAGTTGCTCCTTCAACTTGGCATTCTCGTCCACAAGATGCACATGCTCACAACACGGGTTAGTGGCATTTGCATTATCAATTAGAACCATATGAGGAAATATGGCTTTGTCCTTGGTTAGCTCCACTTGGAGTTGATCATGAGACTCTTTGAGGTTAGCATGAGCACTCTTCAAGGCCTTGTGAGCCTTGTCAAGTAGATCAAACTCCTCCTTGAGTCTAGCATGGTCAACCCCAAGTTTGGTCTTCTTGGAATTGAGCACACGAGAGAGAACAAGAGCATGATCAAGATCTTTCTTTAATTTAGCATGATCATCGTTGTGTGACTCCTCAAGAGCCAAACGATGACCACGCTCTGCCTCAAGCGCATTAGAAAGATCCAAAATCTCATCGGCATAGTCACGACTATGCCCTTCCATCTTAGAGATGATCTCTTTGTGAGCCTCGATCATGTCATTGGATTCACCAAGTTGTTCCAAGAGAGCAATGAAGTGCTTCTTGGATTTACCTTTGAGCTTACTCATGAAAGACTCAAATTCATTCTCCTCCTCCTTCGTCCCCTCACTTTCATCAATGCAATCCATCATGGAAGGATTAGTAGTGATGGTAGTTTTTATATTGGGGGTTACCTTGTTGGTGGCTTTAGCCATGAGGAACTTGGCGGTGATGTTCTCATTGGGTGAATTGAAGAGGGACACCCGTGGAGTCATTGCAATGGCAACGGAAGCCATGGCAACCGTCTCACCATCTTCATCATCATCATCATCCTCATTGTACTCTTCTTGTGCCACCAACCCCTTGGAAGGAGTCTTCTTGGTGAAGTTGTTCTTGTTGGGGAAGGACTTGGCCTTGTCTTTTCGGATAAGCTTGCCACCATTGTCTTCCCTCTTCTCATAAGGTCAATCCACAACAAAGTGACTCACATTGCCACAATTATAGCACGTCCTCACATGTTGCTTGCCCTTGGTGCCACTTGAGTTGTTCTTGTTGAAGTTGGGCCTTGTGTTCTTCTTGCCCAAAAATTGCCATGAAGCAAGAGCCATGTGCTCATGAAAGGCATACTTGGTGTCTTTGGGGCAACTCTCCTCTTCTTCCTATTCATCCTCTTCTTCCACACTAGCCTTGGCCTTCGGAGCAAGGTTTGACTTCTTTGATCGTTGAGCACGCAACACCGCATTGTCAGCGGTCTTGTCCAAGATTCTCATCGCAACAAACTCATCCAACACCTCACTTGAGGACAGGGCGTAGAAGTGCGGCCTTTGACGGATGGCGGATGACATGGCCTTATGGTAAGGCATCATGGCCTCACTAAAAAAAGACACATCCGTGACATTTTGGGTCGAACAAAATTTTTATTCTGTCACACTTATGACACTTCTAGGACGATAATTGTGACAAACCCCGATATCATCATAGATGTGGTGGGGTCCTACTTCTATGACTAAAAAACATGACAAAAAATGGGCTTTTCGTCCTGGGCGGGCCGGAGACGCAGCTGCATGACATTCTTTGGGCCGTCCATGACGAAAAAACCATGGTAGAAGCGAGGGCGAGGAAAATATCGGGGTGTTCCCGGTTACGGTGGGTGGTCGGGGCTGAGCGATGCGCATTTCTCTCGTACACGCACGCGCGTGGGTGCGAGGTGTTGGGCTCTAACTGAACCTGAGCGAGGCGTTGGGCTCTAACTGAACCCGAGCGATTGCACTGCCGGCTACGCGTTACTGAACCCGAGCGATCGATCGATGGCTGTTAACTGAACCCGAACAAGCGATTCCTTCACTACTACTGCTAGCTGAAGCCGATCGATGCTGCCTCTGGATGAACAGTGAGCGTTGCTGGGGGGTTTGGATGAACAGTTCCCGGTGGGGGTGGATGAACAGGACCCCGTGGTGTTGCCTCTGGATGAACAGGACCCCGATCGATCAAGTCGGTTGGGGCTGGATGAACAGGACCCCGTGGAGGGCTGGATGAACAGGACCACCCCGTGGAGGGCAGGATGAACAGTAGACGGTGGAGGGCTAGATGAACAGTAGCATGTGGAGGGGTGGTTGAACAGGAGCCCGTGGAGAGGCTGGTTGAACAGTAGCCGGTGGAGTAGCGCGCGGTGGAGGCTGGATGAACAGGAGCCCTAGGATGAACAGTCGCAGGTGGAGGCTGGAGGAGGTCGGCGGTGGATGAACAGTAGCCCGTGGAGGCTGGAGGCGGTCAACGGTGGAGATGAACAGTATCCCGTGGAGTCCCGTTTTGTGGTACGCTACACCCCTCCCGATGAACAGGACCACCGTTTCGACCGTAGCGCTCCAACACAAGTCTGTTTCCTCCGTTTTGTGGTACGCCACACCCCTCCCGATCAACATGACCCCTGTTTTGACCGTAGGAGGTCCGTTTCCTCCGTTCTGCGGTACGCCAGGCTTCATTTCCATCGGCTATTCCGTCCAAGCCCTCCCAATGAACACAACGACGCACTCCGTTCCGACCCAGCCGGTTGACTCCCCGTGAACACGACGACGACGCAGTTTCTCCGTTCCGACCCAGCCATGTACACGAGCCCTGGCCGTACGTATGCGCGAGTAGGCATTCGAGACCCTACCCATATGTACGTACGTGTCCGTATTTTCTTTCTTGCACACTTGCCGCTGTACGTACGTGTACATTTTACGTGTGCGCCTCTACTACGACACGTGCGCGCCTCTACATCGACCAGTATGTACGTACATGTTCGCGACCAGAATGACAACGCTACGTACGCTTTGACTAGGTGGGTCCCGATTGTCACGCACTTCCTTGCGTGCGAAGATGTAGCTGGTGGGTCCCAGCAGTCAGGGGGGCGAATCGTTTTTTTTTTGCCCGGACGCACTTCCTTGCATGCGAAGATGTAGCTGGTGGGTCCCAGTAGTCGGGTGGAAGCGTTTTTTGCAAAATACGGTGGCCCATCCGGTGGGTCCCCACTATCAGGTGGAGGAATAATTATTTTGCGCGTAATAAGGAGGCACTTCCTTGCTGCGGCCGTGGACCCAGCTGTCAGCCTCTCCACGTACAGTCCACGTCCGATGGAAGCCGTTCCTTGACCATGCCGCGCCGAGAGCACCAGGGCGGTGGACGACGGCGAGGCCTAGGAAGGGGACGACACGGAGCCAGGGAAGACGCGGCAGTGGATGCCCATACGGAGAGGAGTATGAGGGTTCACTGGTTCGGCTGCGGTGTGAGGCTGCCGTCGTCGCAGAATAACAGGGGATGTGAGTGAGTAGAGGGATGGCCTGGCCAGCGGTGGGAGTAGTAGGGGGCGGTGAGGCCTCCGCGGCATCGCAGCCGGCCACGGGAGGCAGGAGCACGAGGCACGACCGGCGCTGGTTTGGGCGGCTGGAGCAAGAAGACCAGAGGTTGAAGAAGCACTAAGGCCGTTGGATGGACATCGTACGGTCAATGGAGCTAGAATCGTGCATATTGACTAAGTTGACAAAGCCCTCCGTCCCCGTCAACTTAGTAGGCCCACAAGTCAGCCTCATACTATACTGGGTCCCAGCTAGCAAGGGGAGTATTCATTTTTTGTACGTAATAAGGACGCACTTCCGGTGGGTCCGAGCTGACAACGGGGGGAACGCTTTTTTGCAAAATACGGTGGCCCGTCCGATGGGTCCCAGCAGTCAGGGGGAAATGTTTTTTTCGCCAAATACGGTGGCCCGTACGGTGGCTCCCTGCTGTCAGGTGGAGGAATAATTATTTTCCGCATAATAAGGAGGCACTTCCTTGCGGCTGCCGTGGACCCAGCTGTCAGCCTCTCCACGACAGTACTCTTTCGATGGAAGTCATTCCTTGACCACGTTGACCACGCCGCGCCAAGAGCACCAGGGCCTTGGACGCGGCGAGGCCTAGGAAGGGGACGACGCGGAGCTGGGGAAGACGCGGCAGTGGATGCCCACGCGGAGAGGAGTACGAGGGTTCACTAGTTCGCTGCGGTGTCAGGTTGCCGTCGCCGCAGAATAATTGGGGTGTGGGTGAGTAGAGGGATGGCCTGGCCAGCGGTGGGAATAGTAGGGGGCGGTGAGGCCTCCATGGCAGCATAGCCGGCCACAGGTGGCAGGAGCATGCGACACGACCGGCGCTGCTTTGCGCGGCTGGAGCAACAAGACCAGAGGTTGAAGAAGCACTACGGCTGTTGGATGGAGATCGTACGGTCACTGGAGCTAGAATCGTTCATGTTGACTAAGTTGACAAAGCACCCCGTCCCCATCAACTTAGTAGGCCCACAAGTCAGCCTCCCACCAAGGTGGGTCCCAACAAGCAGGGGGAGTATTCTTTTTTTGTGCGTAATAAGGAGGCACTTCCGGTGGGTCCGAGCTGACAGCGGGGGGAACTTTTTTTCGCGCAATACGGTGGCCCGTCCGGTGGGTCCCAGCAGTAAGGGGGAAACATTTTTTTCACGTAATACGGTGGGCCGTCCGGTGGGTCTTTGCTGTCAGGTGGAGGAATCACTATTTTCCGCGTAATAAGGAGGCACTTCCTTGCTGCCGTCGTGGACCCAACTGTCAGCCTCTCCACGTACAGTCCATGTCCGATGGAAGCCGTTCCTTTACCACGTTGACCACGCCGCGCCGAGAGCACCAGGGCGGTGGACGACGGCGAGGCCTAGGAAGGGGACAACGCGGAGCCGGGAAAGACGCGGCAGTGGAAGCCCGCACGGAGAGGAGTACGAGGGTTCACTGGTTCGGCTGCGGTGTGAGGCTGCCGTCGCCGCGGAATAACAGGGGGTGTGGGTGAGTAGAGGGATGGTCTGGCCAGCGGTGGGAGTAGTAGGGGGCGGTGAGGCCTCCGCGGCATCACAGCCGGCCACGGGAGGCAGGAGCATGCGGCACGACCAGCGCTGCTTTGGGCGGCTGGAGCAAGAAGACCAGAGGTTGAAGAAGCACTACGGTCGTTGGATGGACATCGTAGGGTCACTGCACCTAGAATCGTTTATATTGTCTAAGTTGACAAAGCCCTTGGTACGCATCAACTTAGTAGCCCCACAGGTCAACCTCTGAAACGGTGCGCCCCAGATGTCAGGGGGAGGAATCATTTTTTGGGCGGCTGAAGCAAGAATATCCGAGATTGAAGAAGAAGCACGACATCCGTTGGATGGACATCTAACGGCCACAGCTGCCAGAACCGTGTGTTGTTGACAAACCTTGCATACGCGTCAACTTAGTTTTTTTTAGGGGACGCGTCAACTTAGAAGGCCCACAAGTGTGTGGCAGAGAACATATAGCCCATTTGCAATTTCTAAGAATGTACATCCCACTTTTTTATTCTAATGGAATTTACTACAACCCATTTACAGTTTGTTAAAAGTACAACCCATTTTCTAGATAGGACAACGATTAATAATTTCAACCAACCGCTCAAAACAAAATTCAAACATTTTTATGGGATCCGAAATATTTTTATCCGAAATTTCTAGTAAGATCAAATATAATTTCAAAATAAAGTTGTATTACGTTAAAATCCAACGAAATATTGCGCGTGCAACAAGTAATGAAATTAAAATTTTCAAATTTCGAAAATAATATATTTTTAAACTAATTACGCGTTTGGTGCATTTTTTATACTTACTGCCCAGTTATTATAATTACATCCCATTTATTATTTCTTAAAGTCCATTTTCTTGTTAAGCCTAATGCATACCTCCTAAGAAAGTTTGCAGCCCAGCGGGGCGGAGAATAACAAGTTGACCCGGATATTGTGTACAACTGTCGGCCCAGTTGCATTGCTGATGTTGAAAAAAGGCCTGTGTAGTATAGTACAACCTAACATGGCTACTCAGCCCACATTCAGCGACACCGCAAAGGCCCAAACAAGGCTTCTGTACAACTTTTTGAAGTCACTCAGCTCAATTAATAACTTAAGAAAAAAGTTAGATTATAGTGGAACCTAATTAAAAGCTGTCACGAGCAAAGAAATAATTCAACGGGTCCCACTTGTGCGTGTTTGCGTGTGTGCGTGTGTGTATGTGTGTGAGAGAGAGAGAGAGACCCATCGGTCGATGCTCGTAAATACATCTTTCAGCCATATGCATTGCTGATGCTCAGTAAAAACTTATATAGTTGACACAATCATATAGAACATCATAGCACACTGAACTTGCATACAAAAATTTCACGCAGGCGGCACAATCAGGATGGAAGCAGACAAGCGGTGGATCGCTACGGGTAGGGCTATGTTGAAACCAATGAACTCGTACATAATGGTTCATCGTCTTTATCAATGACAGGGAAATATCTTGAATGCTGTGCAAAGAAAACAGACAGACAACATAATAAGTTCTGCTAGCACATTAAGTTGACGTACAGCCCTTTCTAAAAAAGTTCAGGTACAAAATTAGAACATGTCACAATCAAATGTACTAGCACATCAGTGCTTCACACCCATAGCTCGGATTTAACTAGTATCTGACAAGATTCAGTTGTTACCTCAAATTAGAGCACATCCAGGCAGCCAGCCTTGCCTCTTCTCTGAAAGAAGCAGTGGCCTCTGCCGCGCGATGCAGTAGGCCCTGTGCCATCCATCGTTCCGAGCAACACGGGGAAAGTCTGACGTTGACTCCTGTAATGGATGTCATCGATGGACCTTGGCACCAGCGGCGGCGGCAGGACTTCGATTGATGGATTGACCACTTCTTCGAAATGCACGAACACTTGATACAGGTACATCCCTAACGTGGTCCGCGGTGGCCTTGGTGGCGACGAATAGTACTACCCCGGTACCTGCACCGGTATCTCAACACCAATCACCTTTGGTATGGTGGACAGCTTCTTCATCCATGCCATAACCGTCCGAGCCCAGCTGTCTGGAGCTACAAACATATTTACGAGCTCACCTCCAAGGTCGTTGATAAGCTCATTCATGGACTCGCTGTTCCAAGCACGTCAAGGCATGCCGTGGAAGGTAAGCTTTGTTAAAAACTCAAGCTCAGAGGGCACCGAGCCCCATCCTGGGTGCCACCGATCAAAGCTCACCAGCGCGCCATCGCAGAACAAACGCCAGGAAGATTCGAACACACGACTGCAGTCAGAAGTTGTCCGGAACCTAACGAAGAAAGCAGCCGGTGGCGGACAGACTTCGACGAGCAAGTCACTTATTTGGATGTCGTGCGCAATGCGAAGAGCTTTGACAAGGTCGTTCGGCGAGACGGGAGGCCGGTCGCCGTTGATGGTTCCCATCAGCACTTTGCCGGCAAACTGGTCGTCAAGCGCCGCCATGCCACTGTTGAGCGACAGCACGCAACGACCGAAGGCAGGACGGACCTCAGGATCTCCAGCTTGGAGATCCGCGTTAACCGGCGACATGATAGTGAGCTTGAGTACAGGGAGTACAGGAGGGGGATTTGGGGGAACTGGAGTAGGAATCAAGATTCTAGAGGTGGGGGAGGGGCGGGAGATTGGGGATGAAAAGGTAGCTTGAATTTTGAACACGCGCCAATATGCTCTCGGCGCGCAAGCGCACGAAAACACCGGTGGCGCCCACATGTCGGCCTAAGAGTCCTTATTCTTTCTTTTTTGGAGAGCCCGGCCTTTTTTTGACAATCTGTTGACGGCCCGGCCTGAGAGTCATAATTGACCTGTTTGGCATTGCGTTACTACTCGGCCCATATTCAACGACACCTCACTGGCCCAAACAAGTGTACATCATCGAAAAGACACTGAGCTCAAATTATATAACTTGAAAAAAAGGAGATACACTCTGAACACTGGAGAATGGTGATGCCCTCATTTAGCCCACCAGTAGTTCGCGACAATAAACAGTTCGAAACAACGATATATACAACATTCAAACACTGACTAGTGACTACTACTGACATAAACAGCAAGACATGAAAGTTCATAAGAAGTCTTGCTACACCACCAAAACGCACCCATCTACAGCGCTCAGACTCTCGTGATCCAGACGAGAATGACATTCTAAACAGAGCCAACTATTACATAGTAAGAGTGACATAGAAGAGGATGACCAAATGACAAGGAATATGCATAACAAAATAAAGAACTACCCATCCAGAACATGCAGCAAAGACAACAAAGTCATTCGAAGAGATGATCCAACACCATCATAATTTGCAGCCCTGCTTCAGCGACCAATGATCCGGAGACCCCAGTACTCCACCCTTTCGACGCAACAGCCCAATTACCTATCAACCCGAAGGCTTGAACCACATCACTGCCTGTCGTAATTGAGACATCCAAGGATCAAAGTTAATCCAGATGCCTTTGTCATTCTCACCTTCTTTTGGCTGCAGGCTGTATTGTCGACAATCAGGGGAGTTTGCTCCCGAACTCCTAGGGCTCGCCGTGTAGACACAGTTTTCCATAGCAAACATAGCCTCTCTGCCATCAAGGTCCTTGCCAACGGTGATGTCCTGGTTAATCAGATAATTGAGTCCGAGAAACAGAGAGTGTGAACCAAGGCTGTTTACCCGCCTCCAACTAAAAAATCCCGAAGGCCCCAACAAGCTGGTATCCTGCTCATAGACGTAACAGCCACTGTCCGGATACTCACGTATTTCACGGTGCTTGTATACAGTGGGGTTTTTGCAATATAACTTTTCTGGCACATGTGTCCGAATGATCATCAGTCTTTTGCCATCGTCTGATCGAGCGAGGAACCAGTTGTGCTTCCCTGTTTTTGGCAAAGGTGGTGTGTTACAAAGGGCAGTAACTGTAGGGACACTGCATCATATCAAAAAGGACAGGCATTGTTAATGTAAGATCAGCATTGTTCAGAGTATGAGTAGGATAATGCAAGAAACAACATTGATATGTCCCTGTTGGAACTGGGAGGAAAATACATGGAAATGTATGTTGGGTTCGAAAATATAGAAGTGCCATGCATGGTTATACTCATGTTATCTCGCAATCGATTCTTCACAGGAAACTACCATGTCATGCATGTTATGGAATCATGTTCTGTCCTCACAAACAAACTCTTCAAGGTAACTAACAGACCATGCATTGTTATATACTCGTGTTCTGTGGGCAAATTTTTTGTGAGGATATTATTCTAGCCATTGATTGCTGAAGGGCGAATATAGGTATGTACACATGGTAAGCATTATAGGATTTCACTACTTCCAAATATAGAGTTCTCCATATGCACATTTACTTCCCTAATGTATGGTTAGATGAAACCAACAGTGTGGTGCATGTTTCTACATCATGAAAATGAGGAAACTAACATGGCCATTGATACACACTCATATTTAGTAGTAGTATATAGATTATTGTAAAATACGGAGAATATCCATATATTCCTAACCGTTTGATTATTCAGGGGTACAAATTGGCTATAATGACATGATCACAATCGCATGAATTAACTCATTCCAAATATAGCTGATTTACGGCATCTCTAATACATTGCCATAGTTCTACTCAAATTCTGCTCAAACAGGGATATGCCAATCATCACAAAAAGTTCAAACAGTGTCATGGCGTCATCATTAACATGAGACAGAAACAACTTACACGCGCCGTCCCAGCAATACGTGGTGCCATCTGCTTTGTCGATCGCGTAGATGATGCCATTGTGTTCAATAGCATCACAGAAGTATGTATCAGCTTTGACGATGATCCACTGCGAGCTGAGTTGTCTCCCGCTAAAGAAGGCACCGGCGTAAAGATAGGCAAGGCCGCGGTCGAACAAGGCAATTAGTTTGAAGTCTGCGTAATTTGCATGTCGTGTGGGCACTTGGCAGATTACAATCTTCGGCAAAACAAGGTCCGTCCAACTGACGTGGTAATCTAGATGACTAGGACCGCGATGGTAAAACTCTATATAATCCAACGGAGGAAGGATAATCTCATGGGAGGTCTGGAAGTTCACGAGCACCAACTTTTTACCGTCTTCTGTGAAGGCAGCCATCTAGTGGGAGTTCATGCCGACCCACTACATACCTGCCAAGAAGTTTCGGGCGATGGTGATCAGATCGAAGTCGAGGGAAATGATCTACGGCGACCCACTACATACCTGCAAAGAAGTTTTGGCTAATGGAGATCGGATTGAAGTCGAGGGGCATCATGTACGCCTCCGTATCATGGTGAGCCAATCTCCCAAGACCAGATAGCAGCAAGCAGGGTGTCTTGAAAAGCTTTGGCCTCGCTTCAATGATGGCCGTGTGCATGCCCCTCGAGCGTGCAGCCAGCCGCAGGGCGCTCAACATATCCATACACGAACAATAGAGGTCGAGGACGTCACTGGGGAGATTGCTCCAATCGCGGCTCATATGGATCCTGTGCGGTTCACGTTCGGCCATGGTGGAGTTTGGAAGGTGGGGTTTTGGGGGGCTTGATTTACGGGGGAGAAGGCTGTCGGTGCTGGAGCGGCTAGCGAGGGAATAGTGGTACTGGGGGAGGCGAGCGAGGCAAGGGTATGCGGGGGCATAGTGAGATAATGAAGAGTGACCTCACGATCTCCGGAGAGACGGAGATGGAGTGGTGCTAGGGGAGAGGGAGACGAGGCGAGGCATGCTATACAGCGGCGGTGATAGTGACTGCACGGTGCACAAGGTGAGGCTGACTTTGGTAACCCGGACACGCCGCCTGGACTGGTGTCACCTCAGGCATAGGGTCTTGTCACTTCACTGTGAGGACCGGATGAATAATAATATTTTGACCATCAAGTGTACCACAGTTGTACTACTACTACTAGTAGGAGTAGTAGGAACATGAGTACACTCCCGTGCTAGCATGCTTCTGGGTTCACTTCATCCTCCAACTATCAAATTCTTGTGCGGGGGCGTCGTGCGTGCGGTCAAGTCCTCATCCATATTGCGAGCAGAACCAAATTCTCGTGCATGCGGAAGCGCGAAGAAGGACTTTTCTTTTTTGAGGATAACCGCATATTCCTTAACCGTAGTAGGAACATGAGTAGTACTCCCTCGAGTCCTCTTTTGTCTGCGCATAACATTTTTCAGTATTTCTCTAATTAGTCTGCGTATATACCCTTTTTCATGCGCCCATTTCCCTCCATGCCCCGCATTCACAGCATTAATTAGCGTACGCATGAGCAGCTGCAGCCAGACTCCAGCCAATAAACTGCAGCATGCAAGTGGGCCACTCTGTGCGCGTGGGACAGAGAAAAGGCAACCGAAGAGCCCGTCCAATCCATTGCATGTAGCAGTCAAACCACCTCACCTCTCCTCATGCATGCACATAACTTCTCCCATTTTACCCCCATTTACTTCTCCATCGGGAACCGATTTTCCTTGGCTTTTTCACTACTCCTTGATCTTCATTTGCATCCAAACCACACTGCATTCACATTGTTTTAACCTCTTCACATCCTCCTGGAGTAATTCCGAAGCCCCTATAAATAATCATCTTCTTTAGTTAGACTAGCCATCTAATCCTAATTCTCCAAACCATAGCCCTCCGGTCCAGCGGTTCCAAATGGTGAAAGAGATCGAGATGCAGGTTTTTAGCGTCCAACATGTCCTCGTCGAAGGCTCGTTGAGCATAGTTGCCACAGTCACTGACCACCCAAGGGTTGTTCGGAAGTGGATCAACAATGTATCCATCTCCCTCCAAAAGGTGGAGATGAATGTCATCGGTCTCAACACAGAGTACATGGAGCGTGCCTCTGGGCAGATCCAACGCCCTGCTGTCCTTCAGATGTGCCTCCAAGATGATGTTTTGGTGTACCACATCATACACGTGCCCTCCATACCAGGTGAGCTTCACGATTTCTTGTCTCGGGAGGACATATATTTCTGTGGGGCAGCCATCGCAGGGGACAAACAGAAGTTGGAGCCGTACAACTTTGATTTGAAAAGCATCGCTGATCTACAAACCAGAATAAAAATTCCTATAGAAGATTGTGATAAACCGACACCATCCCTATTCGACGTAGCAAATTTTGTGCTAGGAACAAATCTTCGAAAGGGTGACGAGATGCTGGCATTAAGGTCGTCTGGATGGGAGAATTATCCCTTGACATACGAGCGGATAAAATATGCTGCCCTCGATGCCCGTGTGAGTTTCGAGATAGCTGCAAGGTCCAGAGAGCTTGTTGCGAAGCCGTCTCCCACAGGAAATGAAAACAAGAAGAAGAAGAAGAAGATGCTACACCAGCAGCAGGGCATTATGGATGGATGAACTATTTCCTCTCTTGTAAAAAAATATTCCCTCTCTATGTATATTGATATAGATGGACTATTTTGATGGTGTGCATGTCTTTGGAACAAGTAGTAGCATGGGTCCGCTTGACTATAAGGAAATATTTATCCGCCTAGCTTTCTCTACTACTCCTTCCAGTAATCGGTATGCAATGCATGTGTCCATAGACATGACAGCTTGTCCATGGAAGTTCAACTACGGCGACCATCACGTTTCATCCACTGCCACTCGCGGTTCCCACGACGCTGCTCCAACCCATGGCACCACGTTCCCCAACGTGCGCCTCACCCCTCTCGGCCGCACCGCCCCTCTGCCTTTGTGTGCATGACATGTGGGCCACCATAAATGCGGCGAGCATCAAGTTTCTACCACATCCACACGCGATTCCCATGACGCCGCGTGAACCCATGACACCACATGTCCCGCACCATCGAATTTTCATCCAGCGGCTCGTAACGCCCCGATGCCCAGCTGTGGCACCCTCGCTACGGCCACGCCACCACCGGCCGGTTCATCTCAAACGAGTGAGTCGCGAACCACACCACCACCATGAGAATGACATGTGGGCCAGCCGCATTTAAGATCCGCATGCCATTTACTCATAGGCCAGGCACTAAGCCACTGAAGTTCAGTCCCGTGGGCCCCGAGAGGGAAATGTAACTCCTGCGGCAGGCCTTGTGGTGCTCCCGCAGTACGAGCTCGTGCGAAACCCGGAATTTGTTTCTTACTACTACCAACTACTAGTAAGGTACACGTGCATTGCACGCATGAGATTCTGGTGGTTTGTGCATTATGCTTCTA
Organism: Aegilops tauschii subsp. strangulata; assembly: GCF_002575655.3. Classification (NCBI taxonomy): domain Eukaryota; kingdom Viridiplantae; phylum Streptophyta; class Magnoliopsida; order Poales; family Poaceae; genus Aegilops; species Aegilops tauschii. The sequence goes on from NC_053041.3 coordinate 405,195,320, forward strand.
CATGTGGAGTCTTCTAGATTCTACATGTGGCAAAATCTGGTGGAATGTAGATGATATCCAACGACCAGTAGTGCTCGGATTTGCCATCTTTGTACCGTCGGATTGGCTTCATCCAGTGACCAACTTTCAAAGTTATGGTTTGCTTTGCAGCCTAAGGTTGCCACGCCTAAGCTTAGGCGTGCCAGCATGTGTTTGGTTCATTGCTGCACTTGTGGCTTGCCACACTTTTCTAGCTACATGGTCCACATGTCATAGACTCAACTTCTTGCCAAATCTTGCCACACTCGTGGTGGCCATTTTGTTAGCCACATTTTTTGTGGCAGACACACTTTGCCTAAGCTTAGTTGTGGCAAAGTTAGTCATGAATGAAGTTCAACCATGGAGTCTTCTAGATTCTACATGTGGTAGAATCTGGTGGAATGTAGATGATATCCAACGGACAGTAGTGATCGGATTTGCCATCTTTGTACCGTCGGATTGGCTTCATCCAACGACCAACTTTCAAAGTTATGGTTTAGTTTGCAGCCTAAGGTTGCCACGCCTAAGCTTAGGCGTGCCACAAGTGTGTTTGGTTGCGTTCTCGTCTCAGCATAGTTGTTCCCTCTTCATGCATGCTCAACTCAACACCCCTCTTCATGTATGCTCTCTTCATGCATGCGTCTAGTATATTTGTGCTAATCTAGTGTGGACTCATGCACCCTCCATACACTCTACCAAACACCCAAAAGTGGGTCGAGAAGGGAACTCTTGGGATCATGCACCCTTCATACACCCTACCAAACACACCAGGCATGTGTTTGGTTCATTGCTACACTTGTGGCTTGCCACACTTTTCTAGCTAGATGGTCCACATGTCATAGACTCAACTTCTTGCCAAATCTTGCCACACTTGTGGTGGCCATTTTGTTAGCCACATTTTTTGTTTCAGACACACTTTGCCTAAGCTTAGTTGTGGCAAAGTTAGTCATGAATGAAGTTCAACCATGGAGTCTTCTAGATTCTACATGTGGCAGAATCTGGTGGAATTTAGATGATATCCAACGGCCAGTAATGCTCGGAATTGCCATCTTTGTACCGTCGGATTGGCTTCATCCAACGACCAACTTTCAATGTTATTCACACACTATATAGGGGGTATAGATATAGATGTGTCGGCCCGTTGCAATGGATCCAAAGTATATCTATTTAGTGGAGTGCACTCTAAACACATTATCTATTTATTTTTCTCTAACCTTTCGTAGCCATGCAACCAATCCACATAAGCTTCATGGGTGCCCCCACATCATATTATTCATACTACGTTGACAGAAAAAAGATAAATCGCCCAAAACAAGATCTTCTCGTTTTTTGTTCCTACGATGCTGTGCCGTGCACCCAACTAGTTGTACAGTTGTAGTACTAGTTGTGTAGTACAAACTTGGTACTAGTAGGAGTAGAGTAGTACGGAATGCTCCTACTCTATCAACGAGCCCCATCTGACAGCAAATTTCTTGGCTTCCGTGCTACAGCTAGATCTTCCCCTTGTTTCTGTTGTCCAACCCGGCGGCGGGCGGGGTGCGGTTTGCCAATAGTCGGTTTGCTCAACGGCGGTCCCACATGAAAGTAAAAATGCTAGGCAACACGCCTTCCCTAAGCTATGTGTCGTGCCGGACAGGCCGTGGAGTACTCCCGATTCTCGGGCGTGTGTGGGGGCAGTGCGATGCGAACGCGGCAGGCCTTTTCCTTTTACTAGCAATGTGCCCGTGCATTGCGACGGATCCAAAGTAGTAGAATAGTAGTACTTGTTCACAAACTTGAAAGAAATCACTCTTGTTTTGATATACTCCTAATATATTACCCCCTCCGTTCCTAAATATTTGACTTTTTAGAGATTTCAAATGGACTATCACATACAGATTATATAGACATATTTTGAAGTGTAGATTCACTCATTTTGCTCCGTATGTAGTCACTTATTGAAATCTCTAGAAAGACAAATATTTAGGAACGGAGGGAGTACTTTTCACTCAAAATATATTTCTCAGGCTGTTTTGATAAGGTGAGGGAGGGATGTGGTTGCTTTCAAGTTAATAAGGGGTTTTCTGCAAATTGGAGCAAAGAAGTGGGCTATTGTTGCAAAAATGCCACAACTTACCTCACATCCGTTAGATGCAGATCTAATGGTCAGAAACGACGGATGGCAGACACACCACCATCACCAACTGAGTCTTTTATAGGAGTATATATTTCTCAGATTGTTTTGATGAGGTGAGGGAGGGATGTGGTTGCTTTCAAGATAATAAGGGGTTTTCTGCAAATTGGAGCAGATAAGTGGGCTATTGTTGCAAGATAACCAAGAGTGGAGTTGGTGGAGACGAGGAGTGTTCCCAAAGTTCCTTCCCTTTGAGAGGAAGTACGTCTTCGTTGCAGCGGTGTGTAGGCACAATGCTCCCCAAGAAGCCACTAGGGCCACCATATTCTCCTCACGCCCTCACACAATGCGAGATGTCATGAATCCACTATTGGTGCCCTTGAAGGCGGCGACTGAACCTTTACAAACAAGGTTGGGGATATCTCCACAATTGGAGGCTCCCAACGACACCACGAAGCTTTACCACAATGGAATATGGCTCCGCGGTGACCTGAACCGTCTAGGGTGCTAAAACACCCAAGAGTAACAAGATCCACAAGGGATTATTGGGGGAATCAAATTTCTCTTGGTCGAAGTGTAGATAGGGGCCTTCTCGACCAATCCCTAGAAAATCAACAAGTTTGATTTGCTAGGGAGAGAGATCGGGCGAAAATGGAGGTTTGAGCAACAATGGATCTTCGGGAGGGAAGAGGTGAGTCTTCTTGGAGAAGAAGACCTCCTTTTATAGTGGGGGAACTCATCCAACCGTTGTCACCTCTTCAGCCAGCACAGAGCGGTACTACTTCACAGTGGAGCGGCACTACCGCTGGTGGCAGCGGTACTACCGCGACCCCCAGCGTACTACCGCGGAGACTGTGAGCAGAGGCATCTGAGGGGGAACAGAAGAGAGAGAGAGGGCTGGGGTAGTACTAGTAGCGGTGGCAGCCACGCTACTACCGCTCACGAGTGGTACTACCACCGCTACTGCCGCTACTACTGCCACAGAACCTGACATGAGGAGCGACGCCCTCGAATCGAGGCGGTACTCTGTGCCGAGCCGGGACGGTACTGCCGCCGATGCCTACGAGCGGTACTACCGCTGTGAGACAGCGGTACTGGTGATTGAAGACCATAGGCCGTACTACCGCCCTATTCAGCTGTACTGCCGCTAGCACCTCAGAAGCCCCTCTTCCGATGTACTCCAAGATGAGGAAAGGAGCTGGGGGTGCAAAGATGAAGTGTGCGTGTTGATTCCACCCTAGCCTTTCCAATGCGGACCCCCTCCTTATAGTATGGTGTCTCCTACGACTCAAGTCCACCAAAACCGAAACGAAAGAGACTACATCGTCTTCACTTTAAGCTCGGAGGGGTATGAATCGTCTCGTGCCCATGAATGAATCTCTGAAATACTTAATGCACATGATTTGTCCGGAAAAGCATTGTCATCAATCACCAAAACCACTTAGGAAGAGACATGCCCGAACAGGGGCCAGCATCACCCCTCAATCCAGCTTGCACTCGGCTGGGTTCCTCAACCCGACCAAGTCTCGCAATCCGGGCAAGACCGCAACACGGCCGGGCCCGCTGGCGCAGGCCGGCCGACCCTGCCAAGTCAAGACTTCCTCATCAAGCAAGCGCCCTCGTGGGACGCTCCTCAACCCGGCCTCGGGTCAGCTCCCGTCCCATCCAAGGCGTACGAAGGAACAAGTTCCCATGAAGAGATGAGCACGGCTATAGTGGCCCACGAACCCCGCTGACCGGCAGGAGCGTGGCAATAGTGGCCCACCCACTCCGCTGACCAGGGTCGGCATGGCTACAGTGCATCCCTCGTCCTGCTGACGCAAGCCGATGGCGACCACGCGACGCGCCACTGTAGCCGAGCTGGCTCAACCACTCCGTGACGCACGACAAGACGGATAACAGTGCCCCTGGCGCATAGGGCCTGTGTTCGGAGAATCCGGCGTATCCTGGTACCCGCCAGGGCCCAGCATCGACTTCCCAGATGCTGACATCCCAGCCCCCCTGACGGTGTCCTGGACTAGGGGGTACTCACCACGTCGTCTCCCGACCAGCTGGATTGGGCCCAGGACCCCCATGGCGGTTCACTATTGGGCCAGTTCATACAACCCATGCCGCATACAAGGACGACTCCACAAGACTTGGCGCCCAAGACAAGGACACTCCTAAACCCTAGGCCTCTGGTGTGTAATATAAACCGAGGCCAGGCTAGTCAATAGATCATTTGATATTCATTAGATCAATCTCGTGGTAGACACATGTACTCTGTACTACACCCCATATGAATATAATCAAAAGCAGGATGTAGGGTTTTACCTCCATCAAGAGGGCCCGAACCTGGGTAAAATCCCGTGTCCATGTTACCATCTCCAAGACGCCTAGCTTAGGACCCCTACTACGAGATATGCCGGATATTGAACCGACATTGGTACTTTCATTGAGAGCCTCCTAGGAGATCGTCACGGTTCGATGGGTCTTCTATGTACGCCAAATCAGGTGTTATATTTTCCGTTTATTTCATTCTATATAGATTGGTTCGTTTGCAAATTGTCTACGTCGCCGTGGGCAATTCTTTTACATATCGGTTTTTGCCCTCGCCTGGAAGTCGGGATCAAACGATAGCCGCGCAAACGCCGCACACCCCGATATCCACTTTGCATCCATGTTATGCACATCGAGCCGAGGTTCTATTCGGCGGCCGACAAAGGAAATCAAATCTGGCGCATGGCTACAGCCTCACGTGGGCAGATTACTCAAAGCTTTCTTTTCTCCCCCCAAACAGCTACGTGCACTAGGAGATCATCAGGGAGATTCAATTCCATTCTCTCTCTTCCTTATTTAATTAGGCCATGAGGAAATAGACTACTTTAATACCTAGTTTCTATTACATGTACGTAAAGCATGCATGGTACTGATTGTTTTGCAATTTCTGAGGATTGATCACGGTGCAAATTTGCTTTGAAGCGCCACTTATCATTAAGGAAGCTCCGCGCTGCCCTGACTCGACCGGCTGTTCGTCAACCAGTTTCTTGTACCGTTACTGATGGACACCTCGTGCGCGACACTGAAAGTTGACAGTGTCCGCGCTATACCGCCTGCTCGGCAATTCGACCTTGGCGCCCACGCTTTCATTGAAAGCTTGCTAGGTCATCGCCGCGGAATGGTAGGACAATCAGGTGATATTTTTCCAGTCGAATCTTTTCCATGTAAATTTTCTCTCCTGCAAAATCATCGCTACCGTGCTGTGCTATTTGTTTCCAGTAAGATTCGATCAAGAAATTTTATAGCGGCAGCGACCGTATCTGCCGCTGGGCAGAACGTCAGACCCGAACTACCTTGCATACTGTAAAGACCCTGGTGAAACGTGTTTGTAAGCGACGACATAGTTACTGGACTCGCTACAGGGCAGCGGCGACCCAGCCGAGGTGATCGTGCAGCCCATACTACCCACGCACTGCAGCACAGTGTTGTAGCACTACTTCAATTGGGTTTGCCTCACGTGAAGCTCAGAGTGCTATGTAGCACTCGCATGGCTTTCAAGAAAATTTTCAGAGACAAACATCACATCTGTCGCCCAGTAAGTATCTTGTGATTTAGATCGGCCGGACAACTTGTCATCAGACTTTGCTTCGTCAGTCTTCAGTTTGGCCAGCCACTTATATTACTGCCAGGTGCTACCACTCCAAATTATTTTTAGTGCGCAGTACCTTTTCTTCTGGGAATTATTACTTCGGCCAGTATCGTTTTCTGTGTACAGGCAGTTAATGTGTGGTAACAATGATGTCTTTTTGCGAGTTATTGTTTCGCCACTATGTTGCATCGACGTCGTCGTTCCACCAGCGTGATGTTTTCGTCGCGTCACTCCACCGAGCCAATGTCAATTACGTCGTGTCACCGCCCCAGGCCATTATTTCTTTAAAACAATATATTTGCACAAATAGTTATGCAAAGATTTCTTTTAAATATTATTATTACTTTTACTTTTGGCCTGCACTATTTTACATGTGTAGGTAATCAACTTCGACTGCGTCACACGGTCACTTCGGCAAGGCGACGTCGTCGTCCCAGTCGTCATAAATCGGCTTGTGTGATCACCTTGTTGGTCGAATTGCCATACCGACATGTTCGGTTGCCTCGGGGACTTCGGCGCTGAGAGAGCCCTATCTCATCGAGTGTTCGGCACACGGGCCATATTTCTTTTATTACCCACCTTGCATAAATTATTTATTATGCTATGATTTTTTTTAAAAATTATTATTATTACTATTATCTCCGGCTTGCACTATTCTCTGTGCACAGGTAATTGATCCGGGTTGGGCAGCGCTATCACCTCGGCGTACCGACGTACCGCGTCACCTTGGCTGGACCGGGGGCTTCGTCATCACTTCATTAACCCACGCCGGGGACTTCGGCGTCATACTGCCGCCCTGCTCCGTCACCTCGGCTAGACCAAGGGCTTTTCCATCTCTTCATCAAACCTACTACGGGGACTCCGGCATCATCAGCCCACCAGCTTCATCAGTTCGGCTGGACCGGGGGCTGCTCCTCAACACGTCAACCGCGCTATGTCGCCACTTTGTCAAGTCGAGCTCTTTTCTCGGACACTTCGGAACCAGCTTGGGGGCTGGGACCTCGGCCTGGCCGAGGACTATGTCTTCGTCCCGCCGTAAGTCCGGACCTCATAATCAACACTGAGCACACTAACCAGCTAAGTCGCTTTCATGCTCAAAAACTTTCAGTTTTAAATTTTGTTCGGTTAGACCAATCATTATACTATTTTGGCAAAAAGTTGTTTGTGAAAAACTTCCTTGTCAAAACTTTGTTTGTGACACACAAATTAAAATACCCCGTTTACTTGGGGGCTTCCTTTATGAAGCCTTTCCTCTTGCATATGATTATACTTGTATGGCTTTGTTCCTTGTTCGTGTATTACGCCACAATATGCACCATGTTGACTTAAGTGTTCCGCAAGCTGGGTTGCCTTGCTCCTGTATTTACCCCTACGTTCCCGATTGTTCGGCTAGGGAGTAAAGGGAGCACCTCTGCGATTGTCACGATCGGGTCATCCGAGCTCGGACCTCAGACTGGGTGAAGCCGAAAGCTAGTGCTCTTATTGTTTTCGATCATGGTCGGCACACAACGGAACTCATGAGTACAAAACATCTATTGCACAAGTCTCATAGTAACAATGAGCAATCGAAGAAAGGTATCGGTGGAGGTACTATTTTCTTCGAACATGCTTCTTACACTTCGTCGGTAATATAGCATAAGTTCCCTGAGCGCGCTTTGTCTATTACAGCCTTATGGCCTGATTGCTTGGTTATCGGAAACACCGTCGATATTCTCGACAGGTGGAGTACATAACACTTTTCGGCCCTTGACAGAAGAGGGAGAAGCCGACGGTCGGTTAAGACGTGTTCAAAGTTCGGGTGAACACATATATGATATAAGTACTTCGGTACATCAATCATTATACGTAAAAATTCTTTTACCCAAGTCACTTGGGAGCTCTTAAATTTATGTGAGCTGTTTTACAATAAGTGTTCTTCTTCTTAGTTGTTGCAAAGTATTTTTCTATCACTCCTTTTTTCGACGCGAGTGTGTGGTCAATAGCCGGGGAGCCTAATTTCTCTCTCAAAACCGCTAGAGTTTACTTTGCTAAACTGGCCTAACGAGAAATACTCCGCCTTCGGGATAGGAGGTTGAAGCCGTAGGCTGACCCGCTTTAAGTGTTGAGATAGGATGTGTCGTGTTAAAGCACGACAGAAGCACAATTCTTTTTTTTCTCTAAGACCAATTTTCGGATTGGCAGTGAACACTTGATCTAGTTCGGACGTCAAGTTTTTACTGAAGTTTTTTGGTCTTCCAAGCCTATGGCACTATTAAACTATTTGTGTGTTTCCAGCATAAGTGTCGCAGTGCAACGCCGGACACCTTTAGAGATTCGGCAAAAACATTCCCGGATATTGCTATATATGCATCAGTTTCGAATTGTGTCTTCCGTCAATAGTTCGGTTGCCCGGCTCCTGTGCCTGCCTCCTACGTTCCGCTTTGTTCGGCTAGGTGTGCAAAGGGAGAACCACTGCGATTGTGCTTCCGGCTCGCATGATTAAGCGCCTCAGTGGAGAAAGCTGAAAACTGACAGTCACAATAAGCGTAAACTGGTCAGTGATCCGATGACTTTATTAAACTATAAGATCGATAGAGGTCACCCTGTGTTAAATGACGGCCCGTTCATAAAATTGGCCGAAGTGTTTACGGCTTGACCTCGATTATCGCCGAACACTAACCGGGGGCTAGTAACTGGCCTCCAAACTTTAAGCTCCTAGGACTAAGTGAAAGTTATAAAGCCTGCATATCTGATTGCCTCGTTTCCGCTAACACAACCGCCTTTGTGCATCGAGACGTCGGCTAAGGGTTGTTTTGTTATTACGGAAGCACCCTACGCATCTACAAAGGGGTAGAAGCCGACGATGGGCCACTTTCAAATGATAAACGGTCGCAATGGAGTCAAAATAAACATATATCATCAGTGTTTGTATTCTATATACGAGCGCTGCCTTCCGTAATTATCGTTATAAAGCCATAAATATGCATCAATATGACTTGAGATTTTGGCCAAGCTGGGATGCCTGGCTCCTGTGCTTACCCCTACATTCCTGACTGTTCGGCTAGGCGGTAAAGGGAGCACCTCTGTTATTGTTACTACCGAGTCGTCCGAGTTAGTACCTCAGGCTGGGTGAAGCCGAAAGCTAGCAATCTTAAAGGATCACATTGGTCAGCAACGATGGAAGTGAAAATTTTGGTTCATAAATACCATAGAGTTCGGGAACTTTCCCTGACCTAAATCCTCAATATTTTCCTCCGACATTGATCGGAGGTGAGGTTTCATGATCATGATAAGCATGACGACCCAAAGAAAGGAACCGATAGCGGGACTATTTTCTTTGGAAGATGTTTCTTACATTAAAAAGTAATATAACATATCTCTCCACGTACATTTGTTTATAAAACCGTATGCCCAGATTGCCTTGTTTGTCGTAAATCTTTGCCCTCATAAAGGCTTTATAAAGTAGGACAAACACTCCTCGACTACTGGCCGAGGAGGTGGAAGCCGATGGTCGGTCAACAAAGTTTTGTACAATGCGGATCCGAGCACTAATGATGTAAAGTACTTGGTTACATAGAATCATTACAAATAAAAATTGCGAGTACAATCCATTTACCGCAACCCATGTTTTAAACCCCTTGGGGCCGACCTTGGTGAGCCCAGCTTTTACTGGCTCTAGCTCCTTTAAGAGATCTTTATTCTCTTTTTGAGAAGTCAATTATGCATTTTTTCTGTCAAACGGACATCGATCCTTAATTCGGCCACCCGTGCCCACATTAAGGCTCGGGGGCTACTGGGCTTAATAAAGCTCGGGATAAAGCATTTCAGGATAAAGCTCGGGCCAGTGGCTGGCTCCATAGAGGGAATTTCCGGCATTAAGCTCGGCTAAACTCCTTCAACTTTTTTGAACCAAGGTGATCTATGACACCTTGGATACAGTCCGGCGTTGGAGCTTGGACATAGTCCGGCGTTGGAGCTCGGATACAGTCCGGCGCTGGAGCTCGGATGCAGTTCTGCGTTGGTGCTCGTCTGCAAAAGATACCTCAAATGCAGACCGGCGTTGGAACTCAGATGTAAGAGGACACTGCTGCATGACAAACACTCCAAACCCGAGGTGTTGCATTAAAATAACAAGGCATTGATAAAGTCCGATAACTTAAAGGGGCTCCTCGGATACCCGACGTGTAAACTCTTCAGATTCACTTCGGTGATCCTCAAGATCAAAGATGAGAAGATTTGTTGAACCAGTTTTCAAGACCGATGACCGAAGATGAAGAACAGTTCGGAAGAATCGAGGAGCGTCCCCAACTTGAAGACCGGTTCAGGGGGCTACTGACGGTGTCCTGGACTAGGGGGTACTCACCACGTCGTCTCCCGACCAGCTGGATCGGGCTGAGGACCCCCATGGCGGTTCACTATTGGGCCGGTTCGTACAACCCATGCCACATACAAGGATGACTCCACAAGACTTGGCATCCAAGACAAGGACACTCCTAAACCCTAGGCCTCTGGTGTGTTATATAAACTGAGGCCAGGCTAGTCAATAGATCATCTGATATTCATTAGATCAATCTCGTGGTAGACACATGTACTCTGTACTACACCCCATATGAATATAATCAAAAGCAGGATGTAGGGTTTTACCTCCATCAAGAGGGCCCGAACCTGGGTAAAATCCCGTGTCCATGTTACCATCACTCCAAGACGCCTAGCTTAGGACCCCTACTACGAGATATGCCGGATATTGAACCGACACCCCCACCCATGCATCTTTACCATTGTAACCCTGGGGGGTGACCTATAAAACCCCCCAGGAGCCCTCAATGTACACGGGCGAACACTAGAGAGATCATCAGTAGAATACACACACACATAAGGAGAGGGAGCAGCCTATGCTCTGTCCGGTGTTCCTTCCTCCCCAAAACAGCTCTAGGAGCAAGCTTGTAACATCCACATATAAACCGCACTCGGCAGGACTATGGGTGTTATCTCTCCGGAGAGCCCCGAACCTGGGTATGTCTTGCGCCCTCACTTGCTCATACCGACCTCGCCTCTGGAGCCCATCGGTGCCCTCAAGCCTGTCCCTCTCTTTAGCCATCCTTTGGCATCTTTCGTGCGCCCACCACGACAGTCATAGCCGCCGTTGTTGATGAATTGAGAGCCGTCCATGTGCCAGCCATGAAGATCACTGCCCTGGATAGTGGCTCATAGGGGTCCGGAATACTATTGCCATTGGAGCAGCCCCCAAGCCTATTGTCTTGAAGCTGGTAAATCGATTCCGTCTCTCCGGTCAAGGACTCATCACCTGAACAGATGGTCGTCTCTCCTCCGGATTCGGAACCCTCTGCAAGCTCCATGCCTTGCGTGAAACCAACAAAGACATGCTTCCCGCCGGGTTGAACCCTCGCGGGTCTCGCACGCTGAGCCTGCTTGACGATGTCGGTGCAGATGTCCAGCTCAGGCTCTGATCCGCCAATCTTGCCAATGAAGACGTGGATCCCGCTGAAGGGGACCCGGTACCCGTACTCGATTGAGTCGGCCTCGGGGCCCCAGCCAGCGTCGTCGATGTAGAGCTTGCCGTGCTGACTCTTGGTCATCCTGCCAATGGTGTATCCCTCGATCCCTAGGAAAGAGTCCTTCAAGAACTCGAAATCACCGTGCACTGGCCCCATGGTGGGCGCCAACAGTCGTGGTTTTGTCACGGCAGATGCCCTTGTGGAAGGACTTAGGTGTGGAGCCATCACAACGTAGGTTAGCTTGAAGGGGTTAAGCGGGATATAAGGGAGCGGCCCCACACAATGAGGTAAAAGCCTACTCCTGCTTTTGTTGACTATTACTTGAGTATTAGTTATAAGGGAGCGGAATCGCTTGACATGGCTACAGATCAATTGCTTCTTGAGTTAACCCGTGATACGTCCATTTTGCATCATGTTTCCTTACTGTTATTTATAATGTTTTTATCCACAATAATGCTTTTTGGAGTAATTCTAATGCCTTTTCTCTCGTAATATGCAAGGTATACGCAAAGAGGGAGAATTCCGGTAGCTGGAAATCTGGACCTAGAAAAGCTATGTCAGGCCACCTATTCTGCACAACTCCAAACAAGTTGAAACTTCACGGAGATTTTGTATCAAATATGTGATGAATATTGGAGCAAATAACTACCAGAGGGGGCCCACCAGGTGGGCACAACCCACCTAGGCGCGCCAGGGAGCCCAGGCGCGCCCTGGTGGGTTGTGCTCACCCAAGCCCACCTCCGCTGCCCATCTTCAGGTATATAGGTCATTTTGACCTAAAAAAATAAGGAGAGGACTTTCGGGATGGAGCGCCGCCGTCTCGAGGCAGAACTTAGGCAGGAGCACTTTTGCCCTCCGGCGGAGCGATTCCGTCGGGGGAACTTCCCTCCCGGAGGGGGAAATCATCGTCATCATCATCACCAACAACTCTCCCATCTTGGGGAGGGCAATCTCCATCAACATCTTCAACATCACCATCTCATCTCAAACCCTAGTTCATCTCTTGTGTTCAATCTTGTTACCGGAACTATAGATTGGTGCTTGTGGGTGACTAGTAGTGTTGATTACTATATGGTTTATTTGGTGAGGAAGATTATATGTTCAGATCCAATATGCTATTTAATACCCCTCTGATCTTGAGCATGATTATCATTTGTGAGTAGTTACTTTTGTTCTTGAGGTCACGGGAGAAATCATGTTGCAAGTAATCATGTGAACTTGATATGTGTTTGATATTTTGATAGTATGTATGTTGTGATTCCCTTAGTGGTGTCATGTGAACGTCGACTACATGACACTTCACCATATTTGGGCCTAAGGGAATGCATTGTGGAGTAGCAATTAGATGATGGGTTGCGAGAGTGACATAAGCTTAAACCCCAGTTTATGCGCTATTCTGTAAGGGACCGAATGGATCCAAAGTTTAATGCTATGGTTAGAATTTATTCTTAATACTTTTGTCATAGTTGGGGATGCTTGCGGGAGGATTAATCATAAGTACGAGGTTTGTTCAAGTAAGGACAGCACCTAAGCACCGGTCCACCCACATATCAAATTATCAAAGTAGCAAACACAAATCGAACCAACATGGTGAAAGTGACTAGATGAAATTCCCGTGTACCCTCAAGAACGCTTTGCTTATCATAAGAGACCGTTTTGGCCTGTCCTTTGCCTCGAAAGGATTGGGCTACCTTGCTCCACTTTTGTTACTATTATCGTTACTTGCTCGTTACAAATTATCTTGTTATCAAACTTCTCTCCTACTTACAATTTCAGCACTTGCAGACATTACCTTGTTGAAAACCACTTGTTATTTCCTTCTGCTCCTCGTTGGGTTCGACACTCTTACTTATTGAAAAGAGCTACAATTGGTCCCCTATACTTGTGGGTCATCAAGGTTATTTTCTAGCGCCGTTGCCGGGGAGTGAAGCGCCTTTGGAAAGGAAACATTTATATAGTGTGCTGAAATTTATTGCCACTTGTTACTATGGAAAACAATCCTTTGAGTGGTTTGTTCGGGGTATCTTCACCTTGACCGAAACCACAATTAGCTACCCCTCAACCTACAGCATCTACTGAAAACATTGAATATGAAATTCCTTCAGGTATGATAGAACAACAGCTAGCTAATCCATATGCAGGAGATGCAACCGAACATCCTGATATGCACTTGATATATGTGGAAGAAATTTGTGGATTGTTCAAGCTTGCAGGTTTACCCAGGGATGAAGTTATGAAAAAGGTTTTCCCTTTATCTTTGAAGGGAAAAGAATTGGCATGGTATAGGCTATGCGATGATATTGGATCTTGGAATTGGAATCATTTGAAATTGGAGTTCCACCAAAAAATTATCCTATGCATCTAGTTCATCGTGATCGGAATTATATATATAAATTTTGGCCTCGTGAAGGAGAAAGCGTCACTATAGCTTGGGGGAGGCTTAAGTCAATGTTATATTCATGCCCCAATCATGAGCTCTCAAAAGAAATTATTATCCAGAACTTTTATGCTCGGCTTTCTCGTAATGATCAAACCATGCTCGATACTTCTTGTGCTGGTTCTTTTATGAAGAAGACTATTGAATTCCGGTGGGATATCTTGGAAAGAATTAAACGCAAATCTGAAGATTGGGAACTCGCGGAAGGTAAAGAGTCAGGTATTAAGCTTAAGTATGATTGTGTTAAATCTTTTATGAATATCGATGCTTTTCAAAAGTTTAGCACTAAATATGGACTTGACTCTGAGATAGTAGCTTCCTTCTGTGAACCATTTGCTACTCATGTTGATCTCCCTAAAGAGAAGTGGTTTAAATATCACCCACCTATTAAAGAAAAATCAGACAACCGGTAGCAGTTAAAGAAGAAACTATACTTTACAATGTTGATCCAGTTGTTCCTTCTGTTTATATTGAGAAACCACCTTTCCCTGTTAGGATAAAAGAACATGCTAAAGTTTCAACTGTGGTCCATAAGAGTTACATTAGAACACCTAAACTTGATGAACAAATTAAAGTGGAACCTAGTATTGTTATGGTTAAAGATCTCTTGGAAGAAAATGTAGATGGGCATGTTATTTACTTCTGTGAAGAAGCTGCTAGAATTGCCAAACCAGATAAAAAGGATAAACATAGACCTGTTGTTGGCATGCCCGTTGTCTCAGTTAAAATAGGAGATCACTGTTATCATGGTTTATGTGACATAGGTGCTAGTGTGAGTGCTATTCCTTATTCCTTATATCAAGAAATTATGAATGACATAGCACCCGTAGAGATAGAAGACAGAGATGTTACTATTAAACTTGCTAATAGAGACACTATATCACCAATTGGGATTGTTAGAGATGTTGAAGTCTTGTGTGGGAAAATAAAATAACCTACTGATTTTCTTGTTCTTGGTTCCCCACAATATGATTTTTGCCCCATAATCTTTGCTAGACCTTTCTTGAACACCGTTAATGCTAGAATAGACTGTGAGAAACAAACTGTCGGTGTTAGTTTTGGTGATGAGTCTCATGAGTTTAATTTTTCAAAGTTTAGTAGAAAGCTTCATGAAAAAGAATTGCCTAGTAAAGATGAATTAATTGGTCTTGCTTCTATTGCTGTGCCTCCTACTGATCCACTAGAACAATATTTGTGAGACCATGAAAGTGATTTACATATGCATGCAAGAAATGAAATAGATAAGATTTTCTTTGAACAACATCCTCTGCTTAAACACAACTTGCCTATTGAAACTCTAGGAGATCCCTCCACCTAAAGGTGATCCTGTGTTTGAATTAAATCAATTGCCAGACACTTTGCAATATGCTTATCTTGATGAAAAGAAGATATATCCTGTTATTACTAGTGCTAACCTTTCAGAACATGAAGAAGAAAGATTATTGAAAGTTCTAAGGAAGCACCGAGCTGCTATTGGATATACTCTTGATGATTTAAAGGGCATTAGTCCCACTCTATGTCAGGACAAAATTAATATGGAACTCGATGCTAAACCCGTTGTTGATCACCAACGTCGGTTAAATCCGAAGAAGAAAAAAGTGGTAAGAACGGAAATATTAAAACTTCTGGAAGCAGGTATAATCTATCCTATAGCTGATAGTAGATGGGTAAGTCATTTTCATTGTGTCCCTAAGAAAGGAGGTATAACTTTTGTTCCTAATGATAAGAATGAACTTATTCCACAAAGAATTGTTACAGGCTATAGAATTGTAATTTATTTTAGAAAATTAAACAAAGCATCTAGAAAAGATCATTACCCTCTGCCTTTTATTGATCAAATGCTTGAAAGATTATCTAAGCACACACATTTTTGTTTCCATGATGGATATTCTGGTTTTTCACAAATACCTGTTTCTCAACCTGATCAAGAAAAGACCCCTTTTACTTGTCCCTTTGGAACCTATGCTAATAGACGTATGCCTTTTGATTTATGTAATGCACCTGCTACCTTTCAAAGATGTATGACTGCTATATTCTCTGACTTTTGTGAAAAGATTGTTGAGGTTTTCATGGACGACTTCTCTGTTTATGGTAAGTCTTTTGATGATTGTTTAAGCAATCTTGATCGAGGGATATGAACAAACAAATCTTGTCTTGAATTGGGAGGAGTGTCACTTTATGGTTAATGAAGGCATTGTCTTGGGTCATAAAATTTCTGAAAGAGGTATTGAAGTGGAAAAAGCTAAGGTTGATGCAATTGAGAAAATGCAATGCCCTAAAGATATAAAAGGTATTCGTAGTTTCTTAGGTCATGCTAGTTTCTATAGGAGAATTATCAAAGTCTTTTCTAAAATTTCTAGGCCTCTTACGAATCTTTTGCAACAGGATAGTCCTTTTGTTTTTTATGATGATTATTTAGAAGCCTTTGAAACACTCAAGAAAGCCTTAATTTCTGCACCTATTGTTCAACCACCTGATTGGAACTTGCCTTTTGAAATTATGTGTGATGCTAGTGATTATGCTATTGGTGCTATTCTAGGACAAAGAGTTGATAAGAAATTGAATGTTATTCATAATGCTAGTAAAACTCTAGACAGTGCTCAACGAAACTATGCTACTACTGAAAAAGAATTATTAGCAGTGGTGTTTGCTTGTGATAGATTTAGACCTTATATTGTTGATTCCAAAGTAATTGTTCACACCGACTTTCGTGGAATTTTCACGACAGATGTCCTAGTGTGAGTTCTTAGTCGTGAGGCCAACGCATCTATGTGGTAGGTCGAGAGGGGTTGAGCGGAATCGAGAGACGCAACACAAGACAAGGGTTTAGACAGCTTCAGGCAACGGGAAACATCATCCGATAACAAACCTACATGTTTTTTGTGGCTAGTTTTCATTATCATCACGAGGGAGTCGCCGTAAACCGGCTCTTTTAGTTGTGTCTAACCTTAAGATTATTCGACCTCTCCCTCTTGGGGTGCCCTGCCCCTCCTTATATAAGTTGAAGGGGCGGGTTACATGTAGAGTCCAACTCGGACTTAAGACTTAACTATTCCGACTTCTCTTCATGGGCTTCTCTCCATGGGCTTCTTAATGTTTTGGGCTTATTAACCCCACACTACAAAAAAATACACTTCCGTGATGATACGTGTTTGTCACAGTAGGTCATGTTTTTTGTCATGCATGTACATCCATGACAAATTTATGACAGAATCAAGATATTCATACCTGTGTTGTCGTAGAAGTGTTCCATGACATTACCAAAATTATCATCACGGAAGTGTCCACTTCCATGACGATAAATCGCGCATCACAGAAGTGCTTTCGCCAAGGGTGACCGACACGTGGCATCCACCGTAACGGAACGCTGTTAAGCTATCGGGTCGGGTTTTGGATCCGATAACCCGTTAACAGCCCCGACCAATGGGGATTTTCCACATGTAAAATCATCATTGGCTAGAGGAAACACGTGTCAGCTCATCGTTGGGACAGATGTCATCCACTCACTGGATAGAAGGCGCCTATGATACGTCGACACGTGGCACATTCCTGTGAAAAGGCCGGCCGTTTGACTTGGTCAAAAGTTGGCGGGCCAGCCCATGGAAAGCCTGTTAACGGCCTGTTCGCATATAGCCCATTTACAGCCCGCTAACCCAAGGCCCCTTACGCCCTATCCGAATTAGGCCCAGTAGCGTCATCTGGGCCATCCAATATGATTCCAGCCCATTTTCACTTCTGGCCCATGTATAGCCCATGACGTCTTTCGGCCCATATGAGGCCCTTTGTAACTCTTGGCCCATTAGCGGCCCGTGCTGAAACTGGCCCGTAATGAACAGTGTATTACTTTACACACATTAACGGCCCGTGGTGAAACTGGCCCGTAATGAACAGTGTATCACTTTATACCCATTAACGGCCCGTTATTCCGTTGGGCCGTTTCCAGCCCAAGTTAACTTTCGGCCTTCTGAGGGCCCATTTATTCTTGGGCTCATTTGCAACATTCGGTTACTTATGGCCTGTTACTATCATTTTCTGCTTGTGGGCCAAATTCAGCCCGTCGTTACAGTCGGCCCGTTTGTGGACCGTTATTCTGTTGGGCCATTTTCATAGCATCACCAAATATGACCTATTAACGATGACCCGTTATGGTCGGCCCATGAACGGACGATTCCAACTCTAGCCCGTTTACGGCCATAATGCGGTCTGTTTGGCCCATGTTTGGCCAATCGATCATACGACCCCTATAAGGCCCATTGATGATACGGCCCGCAGAAGGCCCATTGTTTCTACGGCCCATAGAAGACCCATTGTTTCTACGGCCCGTAGAAGGCCCACTATTTCTACGACCAGTACGAGGCCCAGTGTCACTACAGTAAATATTAGCCCATGGTTATTGTGGCCTAGTTTTAAAAAATAGGTTATTGCAGCCACTAGCTAACCACGGAAAAAGAACTACAATGACTACAAGCAAACAAATAAACAAGACAACAAGGAAATAAATAAGCAAGAAACTAACGCTGGGCTATCATGGCTATTAGACATATTACATCGACTGGGCATCAAAGTTCGCCACCAGTGTAAATATAGGGAACAAAGCAGCATATCATATACACTGGTTGTCAAAGTTGGCGACCAGCGCAAATAAACGCCGCAGCAAAACAAATCCAGAACTGAAACCACTTCAGAAGATCTCAAGAAACAATATCCTGGGTACCCATAATGCTGGCAAGATGCTTAGCAAGCTTATTAACTTTCTCTTGTTTGGCGCTTAAATCCTCCAGCGCTTGCTGTTGCACCAGAAAATATGCATCTGAATTCTGCAGGGACTTCCTCAGTCCTTCAGCTTCCTGTCGCAGCACATCTGATCGATGTCTTTCAATTTGAAGTTGAGACTCAAGAAGACGAACTGATTCAGCCAGCGAGTTCGAAGAGCTCGTGCCAGCAGTAGTGGCCAGTAACTCGAATACTACATCAAGACAGGACTTTTGGGTTCCCTCACTGTCGTCAAGATAGTTTTTATCAGCTTTCTTGGAGACCAACAGGGATGTCTCACTATCTTGAACCTTATCTGCATTACTTCCTTTACCATTGGATAATGCGGTACTGTTCTCCAATATTTTGTCCGCATTCTAAAAGAGAAACAAGCAGACACATCACATGATTACCATGTTGTATATGAAACTCATTTTGGTAAATGAGTTCAGTAGTAAAGTGGACAGGATAACAACATGAAACAAACATATATCTATGTACCATGGTCACTTTATGGTCTATATCATTCTAGTTTTTGTTGCCGAATCAAGATAGAGACACAGTTCAAATAATATTTGTTCAAGACAAAGCAGAATAGACAGAATATAAGTGTGGGTAACTATAGAGCAATAACAACACTTGTAATGTGCATGACATGAGAACATAACTGTTATTCAATTGAAACTGAAATCAACGTAGAGCAGGTTACAACAGCAAACCAGTTAAAGAAACAGGTTTAAAACATACCTTATGCGCCATTCGAGTTTCAATTCCATCCTTCAAATTTGAAAATAGTTGGTATGAGTAAATACAGTAATGCAAGAGCAAAGGAGTATGAACCATAGCTACAGAACCTGACCTGAGAACAAATCTTCTTCTCCTTTAAGCGTTGAGTTGGGATTCGGAGTGGTGGTCCTCGTCCATTGGGCACTGCAGTTCCCTTACTAACTGCTCGTGTTTGGGTGCTTTGTGGTGGAGACGGTGCTGTGTCAACTGGAACTGGGTTACTATCTGCCGGGGTTGGGGTTAGAAGGGGTGTAGCTGGTTCTCTGTCCAACTGGGTAGGGGTACAATCTGCGAGAGTCTGGGTTATGTGTGGTGGATCTGGTCCTTGGGCAAGTACAACCGTGGTTCTATCTGCATCAACTGGTAGCATTATCTTTTCTGAAGACCGTGTTGTTACTCCCTTTGATACTACCATCACGCTCTCCAATTCAAATGGCTGATAAACAAGAAAAGTAATTGAAAGTATAGACATTGTATGATAGACAGGTGCAATGGATAGTGGGGAATAAAAGAGGGCATGAAATAATTCATATTTATGTTGTTTAACCAAACTAGGATAGCATGACACAATTTCACATATATGATGGCTAACTAAACAAGATAGCATGACACAATTTCACATTATGATGACTAACTAAAAAAGATGGAAAGACATAGTTCAAAATATGAGACTATGTAAACAGGATGACATGACATAACTATATAACGTGTTTGTTAAATAGGTTGGCATGCCATGATTCACGGATACATTCACGGATAGAATGCCATGATTCAAAATATGATGACTGCAAACACTAAATAGGATGAGATGATATAACTATATGATGTCTTTATTAAATGGGTTGCCATGGCATAATTCAGATAGATGATGTGTATGTACTATGTAAACATGATGGCATGATATAATTCAAATATATGATTTATAGAGTGAGCAAGTAAGCAGATGGCAATCCATCTATGATGTAAAAACTAAGCAATGCAAGACAACATGCATGACATGGGTAATATAACCCTGCCAAGTTTGAGCATAGACCTCAAGGGGGAAATAGGACTGGTCATCAGTCTCTGAATCCTCCTCTGAGGAGCTCTCTGTAACCAGCAAGATTTCTGCTTCAGCAGGTAGCATTGTCTGCTCTGAATACCTTGTTTTCACTCCAGATACTTCCATCACCGCTTCAAATGGCTGATGCACAGGAAGAGTAGTTGAATATACAAACGTTGTCGACAAATGGAACACGTAATACAAAAAAATGATAGCATGATATAATTCACATACATGATGATTGGCTAAACAGCATGGCATTGCATAATTCACATATATAATGCCTTTGCAACAAGATAGCATTGTATAATTCACATATATAATGTCTTGCAACAAGATGGCAATGCATAATTCACATATATGGTAATTAGACACTGAACAGGTGGCATTCATACAAAGCATGTCTAAACTAATCAAATGACATAGCAATGCGAGACACCATACGCACGACATGAGCAACATAACCCTGCCAAGTTAGAGCATACACCTCAGGGGGGGGGGGAATAGGACTGGTCATCTGTCTCTGAATCCTCCTCTAAGGAGCTATCCATAACCAGCGAGATATGCGCTTCGTTAGATAGCATAGTCTGCTCTGAAGACCTTGTTTTCACTCCAGAATTTGCCATCACCGTGTCAAATGGCTGATGCACACGAAGAGTAGTTGAATGTACTAACATTGTTGACAAATGTAATATGTAACGAAAAAATGATGGCCTAATATAATTTACATATAAGATGACTGGCTAAGCAGGATGGCATTGCAAAATTCACATATATGATGCCTGGCTAAACAAGATGGCGTTGCATAATTCACATAAACGATGAATAAACTAAACAGATGGCATTCGCATAAAGGATGTCTAAACAAAGCAGATGACATATTTGATGTATAAAGTAAGCAATGCAAGACACCATATGCATGATATAACCAACATCAGCATGCAAAGTTAGAGCGAAGACCTCAGGGGGTAAATAGGAGTTGTCTTCTCCTTCTGAATCCCCCTCAGAACAGATATGTTCCTCTCGATTACAATCCGAAATGCGTGGAGGGGGGCTGCCTTTGCGCCTACCATGGAGCGACGTCTGCATGAAATTTTATTGCCACGCAAGGCTCGTCTCTTTTGCTCTACATGTTCAGTTCCATTGTTTACAATAAGTGTCATGCATAGGAATAAAACATAGTGAGATTATGTAAGGAGTGCATGCAGAAATCCAGAGTGATGGTAGCAACCTGTGGATATACCCAAAACCAATAATAGCAGGCAGATAATGGCTTCAGTTAAAAAATACAGATAATGGCTTCTTTACTGTTTGTTTCCCACCCAACATGAAACTCATAGTAGACACCGGAGATTAACCAGATAGTAGATAGATACTATTGATAGCGGCCCCGATATGTACCCCACAACCATTTAAAAACTCAAGTTTGACCATTAATTTGGAGCTGACTCAGAGTCTAATCGGTGAACAGGACGATAAAGTAGCATGTAATATTAAGCGATGCATAACGTAAGCAGACACGAAAGAGTGCGACCTCTCTTGCAGACCCGTGTAGTCCTCGAGGTCATCTGCTCGGTTGATGATGGTAATGCAGTTTTCATGGCTGCCAGTGGCGGGGAAGAAGATCTGAGGCGGCGAAAGACAGTCTGGAGGCCAGATCCCTGCTGTGCTGGACCCTTCTATCGTTGGAGCTGATGAGCTGGGGTGGACGACGGCGCAGCAGGAGCTGGACAAACCACGCAAGGTTTTCTTTGACAACTATCTGTAAGAGAAGTAATTCTGTAAGGACTCGTTTGAATTGGAGGATTCCAACAATGCAAGGATAGGAAATAGACAGGAATAGGATAGGAATGCACGTGCAAAACAGAGAATTTAAAAACACAGGATTTCTGCCAATATGGGTGTTTGATTCACAACAATTGGAAGATCACAGGATGCAAAGAAGCATGGTGAGATTAAGTCAAACCAAAAGAAAATGTACGTTTATAACGCTGTTATGCTACTATCTCTTAGTCTTGTGCTTCATGAATAGGAATTTGAAAAGGAGGACAAGTGAAAATTAAAATTCCTACGTTTTTTCTTTCAAGGAGACACTAAAGGAACAAATCCGTGTGCTCAGTGGACAATATATATAACATGTAGAGTAAAAAAGAGATGCAACAAGTGTACAACCTCTTTGGCGAAGCCATGTCGATCTGAGCGTGATTGGGTTGGCCGGTGAGGATGCTCCGGCTGACTTGCTGTCGGAGGAGGGGAAGAAGATCTTAGGCGTCTGCAGATGGAGCCCGAGGTACTGCTCCGCTGTGATGGAGGGTTTCGTCGTTGGAGCAGCTCCGGTGAGTTGTACGACGCCGAGGCTGAAGCAGGACAAGAGAGACAACGAACAACGTTAACCTGAGTGGAATTCTAATAGCATCTCCAATACATGACGTAAAATACATAACCACAAAGTGATAGAAATACATCAGCCGCTCATCTCTGAACTTAACTGTCGAAACTGAACATAACTGTCGAAACTGAACTTAACTGTCGAAACTGAACTTAACTGTCGAAACTGAATTTTGCTGTCGAAACTGAATTTTGCTGTCGAAACTGAACGCACTAGCAAGGTGAGGCTACACGTCGGTCGACTGACTTTTTCATCTCTGGTCAGTCGATTTTGCAGCCGTTGGATACAAAATCAAGGGTCTGCGGTTCATCTTCAACCTCCACCCCCTGAGCCGCCAGCCACCACCGGCCAAACAGCAGCCCCCCGCCGCCCGCGGCCGGCGGTGCGCCGCCCTGCCCGCCCCGAAAACACTCCCCACCGCCGGTCCGTCGCCGCCCCGGCCATCCCTCTAGGCCCCCCGTGCCGAGCTTTTTCTCCGGCGATCCCCACGCCACCGCCCCGCCAACGCCCCGCCACCGCCGGCGACCACCGCCCCCATCCTGAACCCTAAGATAGATAGTGGGGTACCTCTCTGGCGAGCCCCCCTCCCCACTGCGGCTGGTTCTTCCTTCACACCGGCGAGCCCCCCCACCCCCTGAAAATTGACTGACCCAAAAGTCGATTCAGTCGACTGAAGTGTAGCTAAATCGGAGCGGCATCGCAAGCAAGAGCAAGAGCGAGAGCAGCAGCGCGAGCAAGAGCAATAGCAAGAGCAAACCAGGTAGGGGACCGAGAGCAAGAGCAGAGCAGCAGCGCGAGCGAGAGCTAAAGCAGCAGCAGCTCCTACTGATGTGGACGTCACCGCCGAGTGGGCGACGCCGTGGAGGAAGTGGCCGGCGACGCCGCCGTGGATGGTGCCGCGCCGTGTCGGCTCGGGACCGAGCGCCGGCAGCACCGTGAGATCGAATCAAGAAGAAAATGCGGCGATTAGTGTACAACCTCTTTGGTGACGCCGATTAGGCCGCAGCTTCATCCGAGGAAACGGTGATGATGATGCTCTTCCGGTGGTGCAGGTGAAGACGGCGGTGTGGGAATGGAGGTGGCGCGAAAGACGAGGGGAACGTCGGGGCAGCTCCTTGGAGGTGGAGGACGGGGTGGCTGAACCGGCGGGACGATGAGATCGACGACGGATCCTCATCCGGTACGGTGGATGAGGGACATCGAGGTGTTGCTGTGGACGACGTCGTCGGGGAAGAGGCTCCGGCTGGGTGGCGGACGGAGCAGGGTGTGGGGTTTCATCGCGGGTTTTCGCGGCCTCGGTGTACGAATGGGTGGGCCGATGGGATGGCAGTGGGGAACCATGGCTTAGAGACGCGCTTGTCCGAAATGTGGGGTAAGTTACGAAAGTACCCCCGCCGATTTGAGGCGGTTCTTTCGGTTCAGGGGTACCACGGGCGTTTCACGTGTCGGGATCTCACAGGAGGTGGGAGTTTTCGCGCACGTTGTAATTTCGGAATAGAAAGGCACGGGTTGAGATGGAGGGAGTTGTCGGAGCACAACGAGACAAAGATATATCTTAAATATTTCGGGCTAACAAGGCGTGGGTTGAAATTTCCGGACAAGCCTAACGTGTACTGTACCAAATCAATGCGCACTACAAATGTCATTCAAAACTTTAAATTCATGTTATGTTCAATTAAAATATTTCGCTACGTGTATAATGCATGCAACCTACTACTCAAATGAACGTTTTAGTGCATTCCAAACATATATACTACCGCATCAATATGAACTAAATTTGAATTTGTTTCTCTATTTGAATAAGATCTACAGTAATGATTGTTGTGAAGTCAAAGCATTTGAATTCGTTTCTCTGTTTTAATAAGATCTACAATCATCATTATTGTCAACTTAAACCATCATTTGTGTATTATCTTCACAGCACACCACATGATTAGTCTCGAATTACATATGAACTATGTGTACTATATGAACCCGAACTAGATTTTTTGAATCCACTTTATTTTGATTTCAAATCACATTACATTTCTAGCTCTAGCTAGATCTTCATAATCTAAACAATGTCTCATATGTATAATGTGTTTATCACATTATGTATGGTGCCCCGCCCCCTACGCCTACAAGTATTTAGATGTGAGTTGCAAACACCACACATTACCACAAATTCAAATAAAATGTGAGAATGTTCGATATATAGTATTGTTTAGATTGTTCGATATTTAGTTGTAAGCTGCAAATGCCACACATTATCACAAATTCAAATAAAATGTGAGATTGTTTGATGTATAGTATGGTTTAGATTGTTAGGCATTTAGCTGTGAGTTGCAAACGCCATGCATTATCACATTATGGTATAACATGTGCACAGCACGTGTATCACCGCTATATTCATGCATGCAATGTTTAAAACACTATGATATCCTATTCAAATATATGAATCCACTTTCATATCAAATTATGATCTTTGTTAGTCTCTTACACCCACACCATCCTCTAACCTTTGTAGCTACCTCTAACTTTCTCTCGTGCATGCACACGCCCTCCTCGCCCTCCCCCTCCCTCGGCATTCTATCCACCGGGCACATTCATTTTTTTTTCTTTAAGTCGTTCTCCCAGAGTCTCCACAACTCCTTTCCGACACACACCGATCGATAAAACTCTCCCGCGATGCCTGCCTACAACATACACACACACCTTCAATCTCCTTCTTTATGTGTCCTTGCCTCGTGTCTCTCATACGGTCAGACACACGTGTAAACTCTCGCCCCTGTTTTCATCAATCTCACAACCGCACACTCCTTCCCCTATCTAGCTAGTAGTTGGGCCTCTCGCACCACCTCCTAGCTCCATTCTCTCTGTCTATCCGTCTCGCTGGGCCTTATTTGCCTCTAACAAATGGACGTACACCGACCGACCTCTCGCTATACATATAGCTAGCTAGGTCCTTATAACTCGTTTTTACCCACACGTCAATCGATCTACCTCATTAGTTGTGTCTCTTCCTTCCTCCGACAAACAACAATTGATCTACCGATCTAGTTAGGTTTGCTTACCAAACACATGGTTCCCCTTCATCATCCATGGATGCGTCCTGACAGATCTATCACGCACAGGCACACACAGAAACACATCCCCACTCTTATTGATAACATTGCAGTTCCACCCTCAGTTTGTCTAGTAGGCCTCTCCCACCATCTTCGAGAAGCAACTCCATCTCCCATCCAGCACTCTACCCCTCTCCCTCCCTCTCCCTCCCTCTCTCTCTCCTCTCTCTCTCTCTCTCTCTCTGTCCCATCATATTTTCCGTCCTTCAGTTATGTATGGATGTCGACCGATCTCCCTCAAGACATAGCTGGGTCTCTCCTTCTCAACACATATACGAGTCGTTCTACCTCTATAGCTAGGCCTCTGCCTACCCCTCCCCGCACCCCCTCCCCCCCACACACACCGATACATCGAGCGCTCTAGTCATGTCTCCCTGCCACACACAAACTTGACATGTGCCCTCTAACGTTCCGATAGGCCAGTCGCCCTATATCTTTGACTTGCACACACACACAATTTCGATGGCTCTCTTCATCGATCTTGCACCCACCCACTAGATCCTCTCTTCGACTCTATCGATAGCTATGACCGCTCCCTCTCTTCTCGTGGATTGCCCGACCCTCTATGTATGATATGGATAGGCCTCCATTTCACACACATTGCATGCAAAATTTTTGTCTGAGATGTCATCGACACATATTCCCACAAATAATTCACGAAATCAACCCCCCACCCCACCCCCACCCCCACCCCAAAACAAAAAACACTCACGAACGCGGTTTGTATCTCTCACACACACCCACGTAGGTGGGGGACGTGCACGAAGAGAAGAGGTGCATGCACGGCGCACGTACTCCCGTCTCTTTCCCAACCACACCCGCGCGGGTACACGGTGGAGCTCATTTCTGTACGAAAAAGGCAGCCCACGTGGTAATTTGGCATGTGTACTGGTTTTCCACTTGGTGGAGGGAGGATCGTCTACCACGGGTGAACAAACAAATTGCGACTTCACGTGTTATGTTAAAAAAAGAGGCAAACCATGTGGGGCCTACCTTAGAGGCAAGGCTCTATACACTGGAGTACTTTTGATGTGTCCCATCAACTCGCAGAACGAGGAGAAGCTTGCTTAGTACACCGTCTCCCCCGCCCACGGGCGCGGTGGCTCGCAATATGACGTGAAGCTTGCTCCGCCTTACGCCCGCTACCTCGCCCATGCGCGCGGTGGCTCGCAGGACGAGGAGAGAAATTTACTACTCCCTCCATTTACTCCTCGTCCCTACTACCTTGGTTATAAAGATTATATCATATTGTTTGGAATATATATGTCCTTTAGTAGATTTCAATATGAACTACTAGTACATACTCCAAACACTGATGTATATAGACGTATTTTAGAGTGTAGATTCACTCATTTTGCTCCGTATGTAGCACTCTCCCTCGCCCCTCGACCCTCGCCCACGTGGTGGACGTGCAGCAATTCATTTGGTCTCATATAGCCAGAACGATATATACTGCACTACCATTATTGCTCGACTTCCCGAAGAGGCGAAGAGCCAATCACAAGGTTAATATTTTGGAGATGCCAAGCGCAAGGTTATAGGAGAACAAGTAGTAGGTGCCGCGTTATTTATAAATAAAGTTTTTTTCTTCAGTGGCATGTACGCAATATGATAGGTTCATATGGAGAGCAAAGGAAACCGCTCCACTATATACATAGTCAAGATGGGCCAGCCTACACCGTTGCTTGCTGGGGTTGCTCTCTTCACACTCTCTCGCACAAAACGACTGTGGCCACGTCTCTAACATCCCGGCGGATCACCTTCGCTTGGGGAAGGGGTGGATGCTTAGTGTAGATGCGGTGGCCGTCGCCGACGGCGAAAACCCACTGTCGGCACGTCCCGATCAGGGGTCCCCGCCGTTCTATCTCACTAAGCCGGTGAGGTTGCCTTTGTCCCTTGCTCACTGTAGCGATGTGGGAAGTTGCCGCCTCCCGCCGCCCTCCTCAAGGTTGAGCTACGTCCCTCAGGTACAACTCCCTTTACAGCCGGCTTGCACCACTGCTCCAGCTGCCCACATCACTCCCTGTGGATATTTCTCTACTTTGCCCCGCATATACCTCTACTGGCTTCTACGTACTGTATTTGTAATGAGTTTATGTCTCATCAACTAGTCCCAGTAATCTTATTCTAATCACGCTTCTTCAATTTCTTTGCCACAGGGATGGTCCTCTCGATTTTGGTGAAACTGCACAAAATGATCCGATGGTCAAAAGGTTGCAAACTTCATTTATTAGGAAGCTCGAACGTTGCCAACAAATTGAAGCCTGGTCAGGGTTCACGGTTCAAGGGCTAGGGACTGCATGGATCGTTTTTTTAGCTGCCTCTGTTCCAAAATAAGTGTCAACTTTAGTAGTAGTACAACTTTGTACTAAAGTTTGCACAAAGTTGAGACACTTATTTTGGAATGGAGGGAGTACATATTTGCTATGATCTATCAATCATTGAGATGCAATAGCATGCATGTTAGTCTCCTTTGTATTTGATGAAATGTTGCAACGGGCAACCTTGGACTCAAGATACATGTAACAGAAGCTGGAAGCTTCATAGCATTGTACAAATCTATCTCGCTGATAAATTACAGTACGTACTATACTAGTACTTCCTCTGTTCCTAAATATAAGTCTTGGTAGAGATTTCACCATGAACCACATCTGGATGTATATAGATGCATTTTAAGTGTAGATTCATTCATTTTGTTCCGTATGTAGTGGAATCTCTACAAAGACTTATCTACTAGTAATAGCTAGCCCCCACTACTAGGAATTCTCTATCCTCTCCTTGAGCCACATCATCAAAATTGATGTACCCGTTAGATGAAGTAAATCAGTCCATAATAGTCATCTGATCTAGACGTTGAGAGGCTCCGCACTAAGCCACATGCAAGCATGCAGAAAAGCCGTGGCACATGCATGTGAGTGGGTTTTAAATCACATCAACATGTCTGCATGCAAGCATGCACCAGTAGCATGCATGTAAGTGAGCTTTTAAGTCCCATTAACATGTAAAAAAGAAAAATATAATCCCATTATGCAGTAGGAGTTGGCTGATCTTTTTTCCTTACGTGGGATGATCTAAATGATGATGGGAGTTTATTTCGTTTGGCTACCACATTTGTCATGCGGTTATAGAGTTTTTTTTAGTTCTATGAAATCGATAATTTTGCGCAGAGAGATATACCCTGTTCCGCGGCAACGCGCGGGGACTCGTCTAGTAATATTTAGGAATGGAGGGAGTACTATGTAAAGAGTTAGGTGTCGCACGATGATAGTGTGAGGTGGGCCATGTAATCACTGAGCCTGCGTGTTTTCACTGCTCTTGCACGCCTACGCTGTAAGAATGGAGAAAATTGTAATCTAGTAGTAGTACCTCCTTTCGCCGAAAGCGTGGGACATCCAGCAGTCCTACCACCTCAGTAATAAAGACCAATGAGCCATCAAATCACATACACCCAGCAGTAAGTTGGACGGACAAAGCAACCATCACTCTTGCGCCAGTGAGAGGTCGCGTCCGCTCTGCCCGGGCATGAATGCGGCACCGACTCTTTGGAGTGGCGCTGACCGTTTCGGGCGGGAAGCGCGCGCGGGCGATGGAGGGGCTTTGGGTGGGCCAGGCTGGTCAGGAGCGGGCGTGGCAGCTGTCCGCATGTCCCTACCGGACACGCCCGGAAACGAGAGGGTGCACCGACTCTCGCGGCTAAAATCGTACACTACACAACATCTCTCTGTAGGAGTAGGTCGATCTGTCGCTCTCTCTAACACATACATGATGTTAAACACAAACACACGCACACTCACGCTCCTTGGTCCCGTTGCACCTTCTAACGTGACTTATTACACCTAGACGGAGGGAGTAGTAAGTATACGAGATACGGTGGCACACTGACTTAAGTCGAATACAAGTGCCCAAAATTTGTGTGCATGTTATAATAAGGATTCACTTAAAATAGTACGTGAGCGAACAGAGGGATCAATTGGACAGTGTTCCCGAGCAGTAGCGAGATGTGTGAGGTAAGATACACCGCTGGCGCTTTTAATTTTTCTTATTAATTTGTTTGTTTCACCCTCTGACTGGTGGGACCCAACGTACTACGTGGAGAGAGGTAAGGTGACTAAGGCTGCATTATTTCTGCACCACTTTGGATAGTCTTACCACCAAAGCCACATGACACGATTATGATTGAAATCCCAATGACTCCCACACACACAAAAAAACATGGCATGCTTGTCACACGAATGCAGCAATGTATAAAAGGTTATTTCTCTCTCGTTGAACATAACGGGAGGGTTGTGTAGCTGGTTAGCCTGTTCGCTCATCAAACTTGAGGTCTCGGGTTCGATAACTACACTTGAGCATAATTTGTGCCAGGAGGATTCTTTGACTGGTCAAAATGTTTTCTAGGGTTTGCACACTTCACACTCTCTCTCCAGTATATATATACACGCTGGAGCCTCAGCGCTTGTAGTTGCTCTCTTCACACTCTCTCGCCCTCTCCCGCTGGAGCCTCAGCACTTGTAGTTGCTCTCTTCACACTCTCCCGCCCTCTCCAGATCTAAACAAGACTTCGTTGGCCTCTCTCCCCCTCACTGCTGCTCAAAGAGCCGGTAGGATCTGTCCGCCGGGAAGGGAAGGAGGCTTAACACTGTCGCCATCGGCGAGGGACTAACGACGCAGCTGTTCACTTTCCACCCAGCGGCGGCGCGGGAGGGCCTCCGACCCCTTCTTCTTCGCCGCCGTCC
Organism: Aegilops tauschii subsp. strangulata; assembly: GCF_002575655.3. Taxonomy (NCBI): domain Eukaryota; kingdom Viridiplantae; phylum Streptophyta; class Magnoliopsida; order Poales; family Poaceae; genus Aegilops; species Aegilops tauschii. Next base: position 405,225,820 of record NC_053041.3, read on the forward strand.
CGTCGCCCACCGAACCACGCCCCAAGAACCTTAAGGTATAATTTACTTACTCCACATGCATTGCTCTAGCTGCATCTATACCATGAATCTAGGACATGGTTCAAAGAGGAAAGGAGTGGGGGAAAGTAGTGGGAAAAGTTGTATATAGCATGAATCTAGGACGTGGTTCAAAGAGGAAATGAAGGGGGAAAGTTGTATAGCATGAATCTAGGGCGTGGTTCAAAGAGGAAAGGAATGGGGGAAAGTTGTGGGGAAAGTTGTATCGCATAAATCTAGGACGTGGTTCAAAGAGGAAAGGAAGGGGCGAAAGTACTAGTTCAAAAAGGAAAGGAAGGGACAAGGCTGTAGAGTTTGAGCAGGACTAGATTTGCTACGCTCACATAGGGAAAGGTGTCTAAAGATAACAAAACTGGGACCAACACAAATATGCTCCTTGGTTGTTTGTTCTTTGTTGCAACACACTGTGCATGACCACAGTACATCGGTAGATGCACATGGTGCTGGTGCGTCCACTGTCCCGTGCAACTCATTAGCTGTTGTTAATCTAAGGCCCTGTTTGGTTAAAAACTCCCTAGTACCTACCTGCTTGGTTCCAGGGACTAAACATGGACTAGAGGTTATTAAATGACATGCTAAAAGACCATGTTACCCCTAGTAATGAACTAATAGAGACAAGGTGTGATGCGTGGCAGGGGCAACTGTTGGAAAAAGTCCCAAAAAGACTCCCTCGGGGTCTTCTTTCTTTAGTCCCAAATGCCCACTTTTAGTTCCTAAAAGTCCCTCCTGTTTGGTTTAGATGGGACTGACACGGAGGTTTTTTAGTCCCTACACCAAAAAGTCCCTGTAAACAAACACCCTCTAATAATGCCACTAGAAAATTGATGCAATGCCACAGTTAAAAGCAAATTACATGTTTAACGAATTTTATTGTTAATATAATCTCTATGTTAATATTAATCAATGCCACCGTTTGAGAAATGCTATTGTCTTGCTTTCTTTCCCATTTAGATAAGGTAGATGCTTCTTTTTGTTGGCTTCTGTGTCATCCACCGTTATTGACCACTAATTGTTTCCTTTGCACCTCTGTGTAAACAGGGTTATCTACTTCACCTCGTTGCCATTGTGACCTTTTGTTGCGCTGCACAAAACACTTTTGTTTTAAGAGTGTTTTGTGCAGTTCAACCAAAATGTCACACCGACAACGTTGCTTGATTGCTTGATCTTAGTGGAACTGCACAAGAGGAGATCTTACTTCTTATCCGTTAAGGCGAATTTGGTTCAGATCTTCTTCTTGTGAGTTGTTTGAATTCCGCATCATGAGAGGTCAGTACTAGCCTTCTTTCACATGATTCTGCAGTGTGCTTTCATATGTTGTGCTACTTGTACGATAATGTTGCTTGATTTTAGTGAACGGCACAAATGGAGACAAGACTTCCAATCTGTATGTGCACCGTAATATCCCATTGAGGTAAGATAAGGATATTTCACAACTGCTGGCCTGTATTTTGCCACTTCCATCAGAAAATTAAGTTTAGTACTATACTTGTGCTCCCTAATTGACATGCCAAATCTTACATTGAAGGCGAAGCTTGTGTGTTATTGAACCAAGTGATGAAGGGGAAGAACAAGCGAAAGAAAAACAAAAATCAACTCCCGGTGCTATAATGAAGCACTGGAACTGTGATGACAGAAGTAATGATATAGTTTTGCATCTTAATTTATTGCTATGGCTGGAACGAGCAATTGTTTTGCCACTTATTTGATGCCACTCTTAATGTAATATGTAATTATCTCTACTTGTGCAAACAGGGATCTTCTTTGAAGATACCATATATTTTAGTGGAACTGCACAAGAAGATGTTGGAAACATTAAACTAATCGAGGAGTATATAGTAAGCATGGCCACCACCGTAGATAGCAATAGATGGTTCCGGAGAAGTGCTTCATCTGTATGCTCTACACAATAAGCCTCCTGACAAAGGTTGGTACTCGCCCACTGATTTCATCCATATGATTGAGCTTTGTCATCTCTATTGGTGTTGTGCTACTGTTTAGATATTGTCATGAAAAAGTGGTATTGTCCTTGAGAAGTGCTTCATCTGTGCTGTTTTAAATATTTCCTTTCCTTTTTTTCGAGCAAACTGGGGTGCTAGCATTTAGTAGTCCTCTTCTCTTTGCACAACAGGATTATCTTCCTCTGAAGAAGAATATGGAGTACGTGAAGTGACTAGTTCCGATTATGCCAGGATGAAGAAGCCCTGTCTATCTTCTCATCAGAAGGAGCAGTTGAAGGATGGTTACATTACTCCCCACAAGACCAAACTGACTTCAGCTCAGAAGGACTGACAAATCTCCATTTTTTTGCTGTGATGCGCGAGTACAATGTTGTTCTAGGATTCTTTCTGGTGAGTTCCATTTTTCTAAAAGTGTGCTCTACATGGACCATGTATGTGCCTGTTGAAACTGTCAATTCATAGTACAGTTTGCTTTATACTAATCACTTTTTTTATTTGTGCAAACAGGGGTGCTCAGCTTGATTTCAATGGGAACTGCACAAAATGTTCATGAATACATCGAATCTTTCATTTCCACCACAAGAAAGGAGGTGCCGATAAGTTCAAGGCGTTGCAACATATAAGGGCGAAATCATACAAGCTACACGCGAATTTGGTTGAGTTTGGTGGAACTGCACAAAAAGAACAGCTGGTTTATTTAGCACGAGGTGCCATGTCAATGTCCGAACTGATGGCAAACCCTGCCCATTCCACAGTCGTAGGCACTTGATATCTTGGAATGGGACAACCTTGTCAAAATTTTCTCATTGATTTTAGCAAGACATGCATTTGATATTTTCGAATGGGACGCCCTTTGCTGTCAGCAGCGTCGATCAATTTTTTCTTTATTCTTTAGTTGTGAAGTAAATATTGCCTCTGACATGTGAGTCGCTGAGATGCATAATCATCGATTGTTTTGAATGTTCTCTATGAATTGCCAGGCCTGTGTGTTTGATTCCAATGTACAGAAACGCTAAAAAGCTGCTCAAACTCTTTGTACTCCTTCTGTTCCTTTTTACTTCGCACATTGTGAAAGTGCATACTTTTTTGTATAAGATTGGTCAAAGTAGAGATACTTTGACTGCAGACAAAACTTGTATGCACGACTAGAAAGGACCGGAGGGAGTACATGTGAAACTGCTGCAAACGAGGTGATCACCCTAGGAATAATGCTAGTACATATTGTTTTGCATGTTCATCCAATGCCAGTGATACAGGAATTCGAACTAATCGAAATAAATTCATTCATACACGGTCGGATTTCATATAAACATGCCAGATTTCATTACATTTCATACATTCTTCAACTAAAAAGGGGTGCGCTGGAGGTATAATTAATTAACCGAAGCTACCCACCTGTGTCCCGCTGAGCCGAACAGGAGCTTCAGTGACTTAACTGCAGGTGCAGTTGCGTAACTGACATGTGGCCTGTTGGGCCCATGTGTCAGTCAGCCAACTGCACCAGCAGTTAAGTAGAAGCAGCGTTCTTCTCCAGCGCAGCTCTCCGACTCCACGTCGCCGCCAAGAAGCTAACCGGCCGTCAATGGTCAACCCGCCTAGCTTGGCTTCAGCCGGAGGGTAGCAGCGGTGGCCTTACTTGAACCCGAGCGGCGGCGACCTGCCGTGTTCTACTCTTCCTCGTTTTCTATGTGGCGCGACCTCGTTGGCAGTGGGGCGGGGCCTCGGCGGAGCCGGCGATGTCCTCTGTCTCGTTGCCGGCGGGCGGCGCCTCAGCGGAGCGGTGGAAATCCTCCCCCACGTTGCCGACAGGGTGGGGCCTCGGCTGAGCCGGTGATGTCCTCTGCCTCGTTGTTGCCGGGGCGGGGCCTCGGCGGAGCTGGCGGTGTCCTCTGCCTCGTTGTTGGCGCCACGGGGCCTCGTCGACACCAGCGGAGCGGGGACTCGTCGGAGCTGGCATTGTCCTCTGCCTCGTCCTCGGTCTCGCCAAATAGCGCCTCGCCCGCTTCATCGCCCTCTTTGCTAGCCTCTTTCTAGGCGGCCGCAGCCTCCGCCACCCGCATGCGGTACCGCCAGCGCTCGAGGCGGCCCTTGCGGGCGGAGCGGTACGAGTCGAGCAGCGCCTCCTGCTCCGCCCACTCCGCGGCGATCTGCTCCTCCGCCTGCAGGTGCTCCTGGAGGAGATGGTGGTTGTAGGCGGCGTTGGCCTGCGCCTCCCGGAACTGCTCCTCATGCATCTGCCTCACCATGTCCATATATTGGGCACGGGCCCACCGATGGTCATGGTGCAATGCACCGGGGAGGATGGCGCGGAGGAGGGGGTTGGCGCCGGATCGTCGACTACCATGTTCTCCATTGGAACGTCATCGTCCCCCGGCTGCCTCTGGCCAGCCGGTCGGCAGCAATGGCTGCCATCTCCTGGTGGTCTGTCGTCCGCCCGTCCCGAAGAGTGCTGGAGCGCGAGGAAGCCATGGTGGGCAGTAGTGGTGTGGACATGAGAAAGGGAACGGATGCGGATGACTGCGGCTATGGCCGGCGCAGCAGTTTATATAGCAATGGTGGGCGGGCGGAGGGACGGACGTGTGGCACCGGAGTAGCCGCCTCGGCAACCGCGTATCATTAATGTGGGCAGCAGATGGACGGACGGACGGCACTTGTGTCGTTTGAAGGCGGAGCAATCGCCTGCATCGGGAAGCGGGGCGGGCGGCGCTAACTGTTTCGGGCGGAAAGCGTGCGTGGGCGAGGAGATGACTTTACTTGGAGAGGATGACAATGGGGACCCACCAGGTCCATAGCCTCACGTACGCAAATGCCTCCTTATTTTATATATATATATATAACTATAATTTATTTTGCTTCCTCCTGGTTTCCTGACATCACGGTCCCACACGATTATCAACCTATGTAGTAGTCAATAAACGAGAGAATTGCACAAGAAGCGGCCGACAGCTGGGACTAAGCAGCTCGAGCAGTATTTGTGTTTTTGAGGTGTGAGCACTGTAGAGTTTTTCGATGTTTAGCCCAGATATTAATTTTTCTCCTCTGAACAACAACGAAAACATCGCTGCACGTATTAACTGGGCGGGCCATGGCCCGTCTAGCCCAGGCCAGATATCCAGCCCAGATATTAATTTTTTTCAAGCTGAAAATGGCTAGCCCAGCTATACTTTTTTTAGGAATACCCAGGCAAGGTCAAGTTGTTATTCTCCGCCCTGCTGGGCTGCAAATCTTTCCTAGGAGGGATGCATTAGGCTTAACAAGAAAATGGGCTTTAAGAAATAATAAATGGGATGTAATTATAAAAACTGGGCATTAACTATAAAAAAATGCACCAAACACGTGATTACTTTATAAAATATTATTTTTGGATATTGAAAATTTTAATTTCATTAATTGTTGCGAGCGCAATGTTTCGTTGGATTTTTACGTAATATAAATTTATATTGAAATTGTATTTAATCTAACTAGAAATTTCGGGATAAAAATATTTCGGATCCCATCAAAATGTGGGAAATTTTATTGAATTCTGTTTTGAACGGTTGGTTGAAATGGGCTGTACTTTTAACAAACTGTAAATGGGTTGTAGTAAATTCCATTAGAATTCAAAAATGGGCTACACATTCTTACAAATCTCAAATGGGCTATAAGTTCTCTGCCACACACTTCTGGCCTTACTAAGTTGACGCGTCCCCTAAAAAAACAAAGTTGACGCGTATGCAAGGCTTTGTCAACTTATAGTCAACACACGGTTCTAGCAGCAGTGGCCGTTGGATGTCCATCCAATGGATGTCGTGCTTCTTCTTCAATCTTGGATATTCTAGCTTCACCCGCCCAAAAAATGATTCCTCCCCCTGACATCTGGGGCGCATCATTTCGGAAGCTGACCTGTGGGCCTACTAAGTTGACGTACCAAGGGCTTTGTCAACTTAGTCAATATAAACGATTCTAGCTGCAGTGACCGTACGATGTGCATCCAACGGCCGTCGTGCTTCTTCAACCTCTGGTCTTCTTCCTCCAGCCGCCCAAAGCAGCCAGTCGTGCCGCCTGCTCCTGCCTCTCGTGGCCGGCTGTGCTGCCGCGGAGGCCTCACCGCCCCCTACTACTCCCACCGCTGGCCAGGCCATCCCTCCACTCACCCACACCCCCTGTTATTTTGCGGCGACGGCAGCGCAGCCGAACCAGTGAACCCTCGTACTCATCTCCGCGTGTGCATCCACTGCCGCGTCTTCCCCTTCCTAGGCCTCGCCGTCGTGCACCGCCCTGGTGCTCTCGGCGCGGCGTGGTCAACGTGGTCAAGGAACGACTTCCATCGGACGTGGACTATACGTGGAGAGGCTGACAGCTGGGTCCACGGCAGCCGCAAGGAAGTGCCTCCTTATTACGCGCAAAATAATTATTCCTCCACCTGACAGCGGGGACCCACCGGACGGGCCACCATATTTCGTGAAAAAGAGATTCGCCCCCTGGCTGCTAGGACCCACGAGCTACATCTTCGCGCGCAAGGAAGTGCATCCGAAAAAAAACGATTCGCCCCCCTGACTGCTGGGACCCACCAGCTACATCTTCACACGCAAGGAAGTGCGTCCTAAAAAAAAACGATTCTCCCCCCGACTGCTGGGACCCACCAGCTACAGCTTCGCACGCAAGGAAGTGCGTCCGGGCAAAAAAAAAATGATTCGCCCCCTGACTGCCGGGACCCAGCAGCTGCACCTTCGCAGGAAAGGAAGTGCGTCCGGGCAAAAAACCAAAAGGATTCGCCCCCTGACTGCTGGGACCCACCAGCTACATCTTCGCGGGCAAGGAAGTGCCTGACAGTCGGGACCCACCTGGTTGAAGTGTACGTAGCGTTGTCATTCTGGTCGCGAACGTGTACGTACATACTGGTCGATGTAGAGGCGCGCACGTGTCGTAGTAGAGGTGCACACGTAGCATGTACACGTACGTACAGCGGCCAGGGTGCAAGAAAGAAAATACGGCCACGTATGTGTACATACGGGCAGGGTCTCGAACGCCTAGTCGCGCATACGTATGGCCAGGGCTCGTGTACATGGCTGGGTTGGAACGGAGAAACAGCCTCGTCGTCGTGTTCATGGGGAGGCAACGGAATGTGTCCTGTTCATGGGGAGGCAATGGAATGCGTCGTGTTCATGGGGAGGCAACGGAATGCGTCGTGTTCATCGGGAGGCAACGGAATGCGTCGTGTTCATCGGGAGGCAACGGAACGCGTGGAGCCAACCGGCTGGGTCAGAACGGAATGCGTGGTCATGTTCATCGGGAGGGCTTGGACGGAACAGGCGATGGAAACAAGGCCTGGCATACCACAGAACGGAGGAAACGGACCTCCTACGTTTGGAACGGGGTCCTGTTGATCGGGAGGGGTGTGGCGTACCGCAAAACGGAGGAAACGGACCTCCTATGGTCGAAACGGGGGTCATGTTGATCGGGAGGGGTGTGGCGTACCGCAAAATGGACGAAACGGACCTCCTACGGTCGAAACGGGGGTCCTGTTGGTCGGGAGGGGTGTGGCGTACCGCAAAACAGACGAAACGGACCTCCTACGGTCGAAACGGGGGTCCTGTTCATCGGGAGTGGTGTGGCGTACCGCAAAACGGACAAAACGGACCTCCTACGGTCGAAACGGGGGTCCTGTTCATCGGGAGTGGTGTGGCGTACTGCAAAACGGGACTCCACGGGATACTGTTCATCTCCACCGTCGACCTCCTCCAGCCTCCACGGGCTACCATCAACCTCCTCCAGCCTCCACGGGCTCCTGTTCATCCAGCCTCCACCGCGCGCTACTCCACCGGCTACTGTTCAACCGCCCCTCCACGGGCACCCCTCCACCGTCTACTGTTCATCCAGCCCTTCACACCACGGGGTCTTGTTCAACCACCCCTCCACGGGCACCCCTCCACCGTCTACTGTTCATCCAGCCCTCCAGCACACCACGGGGTCCTGTTCATCCAGAGGCAACACCACCACTCACTGTTCATCCACCCCCCCCCCCGCAACACTCACTGTTCATCCAATCGATCGGCTTCAGTTAGCAGCAGTAGCGAAGGAATCGCTCGATCGGGTTCAGTTAACAGCCATCGATCGATCGCTCGGGTTCAGTAACGCGTAGCCTGCAGTGCAATCACTCGGGTTCAGTTAGAGCCCAACGCCTCGCTCGGGTTCAGTTAGAGCCAATGCCTCGCACACACGCGCGTATATGTACGAGAGAAACGCGCATCGCTCGGCCCCCGACCTCCCACCGTAACCGGGAACTCCCCAAAATTTTCCTCCCCCTCGCTTCTACCACGGTTTTTCCCGTCATGGACGGCCCAAAGAATGTCATGCAGCTGCGTCTTTGGCCCGCCCAGGATGAAAAGCCCATTTTCTGTCATGATTTTTTGTTATAGAAGTAGGAGCCCACCACATCTATCATGATACCGGGTTTTGTCACAATTATCGTCATAGAAGTGTCATATGTATGACAGAAAAAAAATTCGTTCAGCCCAAAATGTCACGGATGTGTCTTTTTTTTGTAGTGCCAGGCGCCTCTGTCACAGTCTAACCTAAACATCCGGCTTAAACAATCTATCGGCTTAACATCTGGCTTAACTGTCTTGCTTAACTATCTGGCTTAACTGTCTGCCGGCTTACCATGCTTAACTGTCTCGGGCGGCTGACCATGCTTAACTATCTCCGCCGGCTAACCCTGCTTAACTTTCCGCCAGCTTACCCCGCTTAACTGTCCGCCGGCTTACCCTGCTTAACTGTCCGCCGGCTTAAACAGCTTAAACAATCTGCCGGGTCACCAATGAAACACCAAGTCCCAGCCGGGTCATATCTCTGGCCGGGTCATACCGCGGGGTATATCCCCGACATTATCCCCCAGTTTAATTTGGATTCATCCATGTTAAACTGATCCTGTAAACAAAACACAAGAACAATTTTAACAGGTTATGCTCCGGGTTAAATACTCTTGTAAGCCGGCACCTGATCATCCTTAACTCCTTGTTATTTCCTTCTTCAAAAATCCAGCTCAATAAGCCAACTTCATAATCAATTTCCTGATGTTGGTTTCTCACAGAGAAAGACTGTGAAGAATAATTCATTTGACTCAGCTCCCAATGCTTAAAAATATTGGTCTTGAAATACTCATGTGACTTTCAACTGGCTTAAAGATGAAAAAACTTGCCGGGTTATAAATAGATGATGCCAAGTCATAATTGTTGCCGATATCGGGTCAAAACTGAGGATTTTGAAGATTTCTTTCCCTCATATCCATATTACCTGTAGCCCCAAGTCGTGAGCAGAACAAAGTAATGACTTAAGACTTTCTTGAACATAAATGTTTCAATCTTGAAGAAATCCAGGTTGTTCATCTCAGTCATTAGTCAAAACTGAGTATTCCACATATGTCGCCCCCAAGTGCAGGGTTGTCATGCTTGCAGCAACCTGGGACTTGTGATTGCCTTATGCTCATAAAAACTTCAACCAATGTAGCCCCCAAGGGCGGGTCATTATGCAATAATGAGCAGGGACTTTGTAGATATGTTCATGTAGACTTGAATAGCAACGTGTAGCCCCCAAGGGCCGGCTCAGTAAGATAATAGTGAGCTGGGACTTTATATATACTTCTTTGAAAAAGAATATCATATGATGTAACCCCCATCATGGGGCTTGAACCCACGTCCGCAAGGTTAAGAGCTTTGTGCTTTACCAATTGAGCAGTGGACCCTTCAATATAATGGATTAAGACTTGTGTACCTTGAATTGTTGACAAGAGCAATGGGTAGCCCCCAAGGGGCGGCTGATTGCAATGTGATGAGTGGGATCTTCAATAAGGCAAGTAAAAAAATGACTTTGCATTAGCCCCCAAGTGTCATGGTGCATGCTTGCAGCGACATGGGACTTCCATATTTGGTATGATCATGATTTGAATAATGTAGCCCCCAAGTGCCGGGTCGTAAGCCTGCAGCGACTCGGGACTATTCCTTCCATTGTAGAATAAATCATATCCATTGCGCTAAAGCGACTTTGAAAACCTCAATCATAATACTGGTTATTGATAACCATAATAAAAATCCAGCCATGTTGGCTATTAAAGATTTGAATAATGTAACCCAATGATTTATAAGCGCATGATTCCAATGGCGCAATCAAAATACATACTGGCGACTTGTAGTCGAAAGCCAGGCCGGGTTAATAAACACCGGTTAATGTCATATATGACTCATAAGGCATTATAAGCCTTATTGGTTTCCAACCATGTATTACTATGTCACAACAGAAAAATCGCAAAAACACGTTCAAATCAAATCAATAGAAAAATCCAAGGCTTTCATAGGCCGCCAAGCCAAAATATCTTCTTCAATGAAACTAGCATTAGCCACTGGAAGGTACGCGCTTTCCGTGAGCCGGCACTCACATTACCCAATCGACATTTTAACCCAGATAAGTTCAGTTCTTACTTAAAGATAGACTTATTAGGAGTACGCAGGGTCAGAGTAGCATCGTGCATCACAGGCCAATTTATCCAAGTTTAAAGGAAGGCGGCTTTATCACCCTGAGCTTCTCCTTGCTATCCGTAAGCCGTGCCCTCACATGACAAACCGGTGTTTTAACCTTAACAAGTTCAGGGTCTTGTTGAAAAGATTGGCTGTTAAGAGTATGCCGGGTCAATCAGGATTAACTGATGGAGAAGCATCTGGCATACAGGCAGGATAACCCGGGGTTTTAGGTGAATGCACCTAGATTCCAAGCCTGGCTTTTAAGCCTATTAAAGGGGTTATAGCAACTCTTGTTCTTTAGAACAAAAGAGCCCCCAAGCAATATTTTTGAGCTGTGCTCAGTGGGTACCTATGTTTGAGTTGTGCTTTGTAACAAACTCTCTTTGGTCCCTTTAATCTGGGTAGCAAGCCCCCAAGTGTTTTGTAAGAATGGCATATAAACCAGATTAAAGGGTAATCATAGTTTCGCTTCAATGAGCAGGGAGCCCCCATCTGATCAATAATATGATAAGCCAATAAGGCAGGATACCCATGTTTGGACCGCGCATCATGGCGACAGGTCCTCTTCGGCAACCTTTAACTTTTTGCAATAGATAAATTCTTCTTCAACCGGGATTTTGAACCGGATATTGAGATTTTCAGAGCTTTGTGGGAGACAGATTTTCCCTTGAGCCAGATTTTGAACCGGATATTGAGAGCTTCGGAGCTTTGAGATAAACAGATTTCCCTTGAGCTGGCTTGTAAACCGGATTTTTGAGAGCTTCAGTGGGACTTATTTCCCTTGAGCCGGATTTTAAACCGGATATTTGAGAGCTTCAACGCTTTGTGAAAAATAAATTTCTCTTGAGCCGGATGTTAAACCAGAATCTTCTCTTTAAGCCAGAAATTTTCTGACGACCTTTAAATTTTTCACCACTATAGAAGTGGCCTTCGAAACAAGGTTATCTTCCTTCCAATGATCCGGGGTCTTGAATCTCATAATGTTTATTAAGTCATGTCATCATAGCCCCCGAGTCTTAAGACTACTCGAGGAGTTGGCTTGAGACTCTCCATGCTTGATCATGATATGACCAGTGGATTGCTGGAATATGTTGAATCTCGATGGGTTATAATTGACCCTGTCCATTGACCCATCCGGTGCAGGTAAGGGCCATAGCTTGATGGCCTCCTTTGTAATGGCGAATTTCTGCATAAGAAATTGCACAAACGAGAGTAATTGTTCTCGAAAAATAAAAATGTATCAATAAAAAGTGATTGGACAGCTTTCACCTGATTTGTCTGGACGAAAATATGAGCCATATATAGCGTCCATAGATCACCTCCAGTCACTTTAACTGTGATTTAGCCACTCTCTCATGGCCGCGGTGTTGGTGGCAGCTTAAAACGCGGAACCGGGCGGCTCAAGATTGATTCTCCGGGTCATGTTTTTGTTTTTTGTTTTTGTTTTTTTAATGCCCTTGACTTTTCCTTCGTTTCCTTCTTTCCAGCCAGAGCGAGCGCAGGGGAAACAGGGCTCCTTCTCTGGCGGAACGAGCGGTGAGAGCCCGCAGGGCCGGAGCTGGTCGCAGCAGATGCAGCCCCGGAGCAGAGCCGGCGCGGGGCGGCTCGAGGCCACAGTGGTGGGAACAAGTTGAAACCACGGCAGAGTCAGATTCCGGCGGCTCGGGTGCGACAGCAGAGGCGGCAAGCTGGTTTATAGGCGAATCCGTGATGGCGAGAGCCCGCGATGCAAGAGTCGGGTCACAGTGAAGGCTCGATGATGCGGCCCACGGCGGCTGAAGCGGGCGCTATGGCAGCCCCTGGCGATGATACGACAGCTCAGCCCTGGCACCTGAAAGACAAGGCGGGTCACGAAGCCCGTGGCGACATGAAGCAGGGCGAGGCCACGGCAGAGGTAGGGGCGAAACCCGGGGCGACGGAGAGTCACAGGCACGTGGCCGCACGGGAGCACGTGAAGGAGTCGGACGCCGGGGGTGCACAAGGCGGCCGAACCTGATGCTGCTGCAAAGGGGAGGTGCGGGCTGAGCCGGCACAAAGAGGGGAGGCTCCGCACGTCAGGTGTGCTGGCGCTCAAGGCGGCACGTCTCTGAGGCAAAGACCGAGTCCCCGGCTTGCAACCGCTGGCTGCTTCCGCAACTTTGACCTTGTAGTTTCGGAAGCTGGAGATTGACTCAATCTTGCATTGGTTAACCACGCAAGAGAAAACACCACATTTGATTTTCACTGGAATTTGCTGCTTTGACTAATCGGAGGTTGCAATCCGTACTCAGCGGCGGCTCAGGGCAGATCCGATGGGTACTGGTCGAACGGAGGCCGGCAACTCAGCGGAAACGGGGCAGCTCACCGGGCGCACCGGCCGACGGCTCAACACGGCCGCGGTGGAGAGGCGGCGGCCCGGCAGGCCACGACAGAGTAGGAGGCGATGTAGGGCGGGTCTACAACTTGGACGGAGCCGGCCCGAGAGTAGTCTAGTGCAGGGGGGCAACACGGGAGACGGAGCCGGCCCGGGAGCAGAGCCGGCGATCGACCCGTCGCACGCAGACAGCAGCGGGAGGCGCAGGCGCGCCGTAACGGGTGGTTCACGGGTGAGGGATGGTGGCCTCAAGGCGGCAGAGATGGCGCGGGCAGGCCCAGAGGCAGCCGGCAACTCACAGCGGCTCAGGGCCGTGGCAGCGGAGGCGGTTTATGCATGACCGCGGCCGGCGGCAACGACAGCTTGGTGGTTGGCGACGGACGCCAATAGCGTTGACGCATGGTTCCAATGGTGGCGATTCGGATGAGACCTTCTCCTTGTCAATGAGTGTGCTAGTATTAAATTTTGGACAAGGAAATCCCCAATCCTATCTCTCTCGGGTCCGGTTCAAGTAGTACTACTACTGATTTAGCACTCCAGCCATCAACAACTTTGCAATCGCTAATCTCTGGTGCCCCCATAAGTCGGGATGAGACTCCGGACTAAAAAAAAGAGAAAGGCCATATAAAAAATGAGAGAAAAAGAGAGAAGGGACAATGCTACTATCCTTTTTCCACACTTGTGCTTCAAAGTAGCACCATGATCTTCATGATAGAGTGTCTCTTATGTTGTCACGTTCATATATTAGTGGGAAATTTTCATTATATAACTTGGCTTGTATATTCCAATGATGGGCTTCCTCAAAATGCCCTAGGACTTCGTGAGCAAGCGTGTTGGATGCACACCCACTTAGTTTCTTTTGTTGAGCTTTCATATACTTATAGCTCTAGTGCATCCGTTGCATGGCAATCCCTACTCACTCACATTGATATCTATTGATGGGCATCTCCATAGCCCATTGATACGCCTAGTTGATGTGAGACTATCTTCTCCCTTTTTGTCTTCTCCACAACCACCATTCTATTCCACATATAGTGCTATGTCCATGGCTCACGCTCATGTATTGCGTGAAGATTGAAAAAGTTTGAGAACACCAAAAGTATGAAACAATTGCTTGGCTTGTCATCGGGGTTGTGCATGATTTAAATATTTTGTGTGATGAAGATAGAGCATAGCCAGACTATATGATTTTGTAGGGATAACTTTCTTTGGCCATGTTATTTTGAGAAGACATAATTGCTTAGTTAGTATGCTTGAAGTATTATTATTTTTATGTCAATATTAAACTTTTGTCTTGAATCTTTCTGATCTGAACATTCATACCACAATTAAGAGAATTACATTGAAAATTATGCCAAGTAGCATTCCACATCAAAAATTCTGTTTTTATCATTTACCTACTCGAGGACGAGCGGGAATTAAGCTTGGGGATGCTTGATACGTCTCCAACGTATCTATAATTTTTTATTGTTCCATGCTGTATTATATTCTATTTTGGATGTTTAATGGGCTTTATTATACACTTAGATATTATTTTTGGGACTAACCTGTTAACCGGAGGCCCAGCCCAAAATTATCTTTTTTGCCTATTTCAGTGTTTCGCAGAAAAAGAATATCAAACGGAGTCCAAACGGACTGAAACCTTCGGGAATATGATTTTAGGAACAAACGTGATCCAGAGGACTTGGAGTCCACGTCAAGAAATCAACGAGGAGAGCACGAGGCAGGGGGCGCGCCTACCCCCCAGGCGCGCCCTCCACCCTCGTGGGGCCCACGATGCTCCACCGACATACTTCTTCCTCCTATATATACCTACGTACCCCCAAACCAGCAGAGGCATCCACGAAAACCTAATTCCACCTCCGCAACCTTCTGTACCCGTGAGATCCCATCTTTGGGCCTTTTCCGGCGTCCTGCCGGAGGGGGCATTGATCACGGAGGGCTTCTACATCAACACCATAGCCTCTCCGATGATGTGTGAGTAGTTTACCTCAGACCTTCGGGTCCATAGTTATTAGCTAGATGGCTTCTTCTCTCTCTTTGGATCTCAATACCAAGTTCTCCATGATTCTTGTGGAGATCTATTTGATGTAATCTTCTTTTGTGGTGTGTTTGTCCGGACCGATGAATTGTGGGTTTATGATCAAGTTTATCTATGAACAATATTTGATTCTTCTCTCAATTCTTTTATGTATGATTGGTTATCTTTGCAAGCCTCTTTGAATTATCAGTTTGGTTTGGCCTACTAGATTGATCTTTCTTGCAATGGGAGAACTGCTTAGCTTTGGGTTCAATCTTGCGGTGTCCTTTTCAAGTGACAGCAGGGGCAGCAAGGCACGTATTGTATTGTTGCCATCGAGGATAACAATATGGGGTTTATATCATATTGCATGAGTTTATCCCTCTACATCATGTCATCTTGCTTAAAGCATTACTCTGTTCTTATGAACTTAATACTCTAGATGCATGCTGGATAGCGGTCGATGTGTGGAGTAATGGTAGTAGATGCAGGCAGGAGTCGGTCTACTTGTCACGGACGTGATGCCTATATGCATGATCATACCTAGATATTCTCATAACTATCCTCAATTCTATCAATTGCTCCACAGTAATTTGTTCACCCACCATAATACTTATGCTCTTGAGAGAAGCCACTAGTGAAACCTATGACCCCCGGGTCTATTTTCCATCATATTAATCTTCCAACACTTAGCTATTTGTATTGCCTTTTTTTTTACTTTGCATATTTATTTATCTTTATCATAAAAATACCAAAAATATTATCTTATCATATCTATCAGATCTCACTCTCGTAAGTGACCGTGAAGGGATTGACAACCCCTTTATCGCGTTGATTGCGAGGTTCTTATTTGCTTGTGTAGGTGCGCGGGACTTGAGCGTGGTCTCCTACTGGATTGATACCTTGGTTCTCAAAAATTGAGGGAAATACTTACGCTACTTTACTGCATCACCCTTTCCTCTTCAAGGGAAAAACCAACGCAGTGCTCAAGAGGTAGCACCATTGGGGTTATGTGGCTCCTTTTTAACTCTAGAAATTTGCCCTTTTAGCAACCAACTTGTAAGACACCAGTGCCGTTCAGGGCCGGGTCAGCAGACACCTCTAATGCAGTGTCCTACGGCCGGGCAGCGGCGACCTGGCGGAGGACGACTTGGCATGGCGGATGGCCGGCTCATCAGTGGCTCACACTGGAAATGCAAGATGCAGTAGGGGCGGGTCACACGGCCGGCGGCGTGCAGGACGCTCGAGGAGGTGGTGCCTAAAGCAGTAATTTGAAGGCAGGGACGAGGCCGAGGCGGGTTAACACAGCCGTGATGGTGGTGAGTAGCGAGGCCAGGGCGAGTCCACGCGAGGGCGAATCAAAGTAGCGCGAAGCACGGCAGTTCAAATGCGAGATCCGGCCGGCGCTCGATGGCCAAAGGCGCGGTGGCCCAAGGCTCAAGGCCAGCCGGTGGCAGATGACTGGAGGAGGTGGCGGCTCTCGGTGTGAGCAAGTTGGAAGCGGCGCTGAATCTCTCATGGCGGTCCATCCTGGCTCACGGCGGCGGCTCTAGACGCAACTGGCGGTGGCACGACGGCTTGAAAGCGGGGGCGAGGTACACTAGCGAGCTCCTGGTAGTGGTGAACGGCAGGTGAGGCCACAGAAGCAGCGCAGGCGGTCACCGGATCCGTGGCACAATGGTAGCGCGTCTGACTCCAGATCAGAAGGTTGCGTGTTCGATTCAGCGAATCTGGGTCAGGGCCGTTATCTATTTCCAGGTCGTAATGACCCCTCCCTTTTTTAAGACAAAACCAACCAAGGTTGACTACTAATATTCGGTCTCCTCACGACTTGAAGCATGCAGCAGACTAACTCCTTGTCGATCTCGGACTTAGCGTAAAAGCAATTTCGACGGATCGTCTCGTCACATCCGATGGCAGCAGTTGATGGAACCCTAAATTCTTGATCTAAAACCTCGTGCTACAAACTCAGAAACTAACCATGATTCTGATCACAAAACGATGAATTTTCCGACCCTGCCCAAGTTTGCCCATGCCGGATTATCCTGCGCGATTGCTGTCCAGCTCTTTTTTCATCTGGTCAATCGCGAGCTTCTCGATCTCTGAACCGATCCCCCCAAGAACTCATCACCACTATGCGCATGCCCCACGGTGGGCGCCAACTGTCGTGGAATTGTCACGGCAGATGTCCTAGTGTGAGGACTTGGTCGTGAGGCCAACACATCTATGTGGTAGCTTGAGAGGGGTTGAGCGGAATCGAGAGACGCAACACAAGACAAGGGTTTAGACAGCTTCGGGCCCCGAGAAACATCATCTGGTAACAACCCTATATGCCATTCGTGGCTAGTTCTCATTATCATCACGAGGGAGTCATCGTAAACCGACTCTCCTAGTTGTGTGTAACCTTAAGATTATTCAACCTCTCCCTCTTGGGGTGCCCTACCCCTCCTTATATAAGTTGAAGGGGCGGGTTACATGTAGAGTCCAACTCGAACTTAAGACTTAACTATTCTGACTTCTCTTCACGGGCTTCCCTCCATGGGCTTCTTAAAGTTTTGGGCTTATTAACCCCAAGCGACTCTGTCACAGTCTGACTTAAACATCTGGCTTAAACAATCTGCCGGCTTAACATCTGACTTAACTGCCTTGCTTAACTGTCTGGCTTAACTGTCTGCCGGCTTACCATGCTTAACTGTCTCGGCCGGCTTTCCATGCTTAACTGTCTCCGCCGGCTTACCCTGCTTAACTTTCCGCCAGCTTACCCTGCTTAACTGTCTGCCGGCTTACCCTGCTTAACTGTCCGCCGGCTTAAACAACTTAAACAATCTGCCGGGTCACCAATGAAACACCAAGTCCCAGCCGGGTCATATCTCCGGCCGGGTCATACCGCGGGGTATATCCCCGACACCGACCATGCTGCTATTAAATATCTTATTGAAAAGAAAGATGCTAAACCTAGACTTATTCGATGGGTTCTCTTGTTACAAGAATTTGATTTACATATCATTGATAGAAAAGGAGCTGAGAACCCCGTAGCTGATAATTTATCTAGCCTTGAAAATGTGCTTGATCACCCAGTACCTATTGATGATAGTTTTCCTGATGAGCAGTTAGCTGCAATGAATGTTGCTCATAGTACTCCTTGGTATGCTGACTATGCTAATTACATTGTTGCTAAATATTTACCACCTAGCTTTACATACCAACAAAAGAAAAAATTCTTCTATGATTTAAGACATTACTTTTGGCATGACCCACATCTTTATAAAGAAGGAGCAGATGGTATTATTAGACGTTATTTACCTAAGCATGAACAGGGACAAATCCTACGGAAATGTCACTCTGAAGCTTATGGAGGGCATCATGCTGGAGACAGAACTGCTCACAAGGTATTGCAATCTAGATTTTATTGGCCTACTCTCTTCAAGGATGGCCGTAAGTTTGTCTTATCTTGTGATGAATGTCAAAGAATAGGTAATATCAGTAAGCGTCAAGAAATGCATATGAACTATTCACATGTTCTTGAACCATTTGATGTTTGGGGATTTGATTACATGGGACCTTTTCCTTCCTCTAATGGGTATACACATATTTTGGTTGTTGTTGATTATGTTACTAAATGGGTAGAAGCTATTTCAACCAATAGTGTTGATCACAACACCTCTATTAAAATGCTTAAGGAAGTTATTTTCCCAAGGTTTGGAGTCCCTAGATATTTAATGACTGATGGTGGTTCACACTTTATTCCTGGTTCTTTCCGTAAAATGCTTGCCAAGTATGATGTTAACCATAGAATTGCATCACCTTATCATCCTCAGTCTAGTGGTCAAGTTGAACTTAGCAATAGAGAAATAAAATTAATTTTGCAAAAGACTATCAATAGGTCCAGGAAGAATTTGTCTAAGAAATTAGATGATGCACTTTGGGCTTATAGAACAGCATATAAAAATCCTATGGGTATGTCTCCTTATAAAATGGTTTATGGAAAAGCTTGTTATTTGCCTCTTTAGTTAGAACATAAATCATACTGGGCCATCAAAGAGCTCAATTATGATTTCAAACTTGCTGGTGAAAAAAGGTTATTTGATATTAGCTCATTAGATGAATGGAGAACCCAAGCTTATGAAAATGCCAAATTATTCAAAGAAAAATTTAAAAGATGGCATGACAAAAGAATCCAAAAGCATGAGTTTAAAGTCGGAGAATATGTTGTTTTGTACAACTCTCATTTTAGATTCTTTGCAGGAAAACTCCTCTCAAAATGGGAAGGCCCCTATGTAATCAAGGTGGTTTATCGGTCTGGAGCCATGAAAATAAATAATGCCAAAGGTATTAACCCGAAGGTTGTAAATGGGCAACAAATAAAACATTATATCTCAAGTACGCCCATTAATGTTGAAAGTAATATTATCCAAACTTTGACAGTGGAAGAACACATAAAAGAGTCCTTCCGGAACACTCCAGAATCGTGTAAATAAGGAGGTACGTGATACGGTAAGTAAACGGACTCCAAAAAATCTGAAAATATATTTTTTGTCAGTTTTGGAATATTTAGAAAAATAGGAAAATAAGAAACTTCCAGGAAGCGTACCCTGGTGGGCACAAGACACCAGGGCGCGCCTGGAAAGCCAGGCACGCCTAGGTGGGTTGTGCCCACCTAGGACACCTTCCGGACTCCATTTGTCTACAGTTTGCTTGTCCCCCAAGATAAAAAATCTATATATCCTCCCCGAACCTGTTGATCACCGTATCGTGGAGAAATCCCCTATTCTCTTTTCTTGCTGTTTTCGGTCAGATCTATAAAGCCAGGCATAATGTCTTCCTCCTCCTCCAACAACATGGAAGAAGATGCTTGGTTGATGAAGATCGAGCTGAAGAGGGAGGAGCCTACGGACACCGTCAAGGGAGACAAGGGCAAGGAGGCTACGGTAGATCCACCCTCGGTGGCAGAACAAGCACTGCCGGCCGAGGAGGAAGAAGAAGATATCCTTAAGCCTTACCTTGCTCATCTTACCCCTACTGAGATTGAAGCCTTTCGCATCATTGAAACAGTTCGCGTGCTAAATAAGTATCTCACTCGCGAAAATATTCTGCATCAAGAGCATATCATCCATCTCCGGAGCGTCATCCGTCGATTGGAGAATCTCTAGATCCTTAATAATAGGATCACTTCATCACCACCATCATCTTCTTCACCACCAAAAGAGAATTAAGCATCGGGTATGGGCACTCCCCTTGGCTCCTGCCAAGCTTGGGGGAGGTGCCCCAGTATCGTATCATCCCACTATCTTTTTGCCTTTACTTATTTTAGTTCGATCTTTTACTGTAGATAAATAAAAGTTTAGTTCGATCCTTTCTTCTTTGAGAGTTTGCTTAGTGATCTTTCCTTGTAATCGTGTGCAAGATATATAATAAAGTTTAGTTTGAGTTTTTGCTTTCTTTACTTTCATGTTGCAAATAAAAGAAAATAAATAAGGAAGAAAAAGAGAAAGGAAATAAATAAAAGGAAAGAAATTATGAAAAAGATCATATACTAATCTTATGGTAGGTGATGACACCACATAAGGAAAAGTATAAGTAGAAAATTTTATTAGAGATTGACAAACATAGCATTAGTCAATGATGCAACTCATGAAAGAATTAATAAGGGAAGACAAGATTCACATATAAATATACTGTCCTAGAATTCTTTTGTGATTGTGAGCCCTAATCAAAATATTATATGCCGAAATTGTTGATGTTGGACAAGGAAGACAACTTAATGGTTTATGTTTGTTTATATTCACATAGAAGTCATATTGTCATGGATCCTTTAACATGTGGTGCTTGCCCCTATCTTTGCTAGCCAAAAATTCCGCACTAAGTAGAGATACTTCTTGTGCATCGAAAAACCCTTAAACCCAAATCTTATTTTCAAGTGTCCACCATACCTACCTAGGGATTGAGCAAGATCCCTCAAGTAAGTTGTCATCGGTGCAAAAAGGCAATAAAATTGCTTCTAAAAGTGTGAGTTCATTTAGTGTAAGTGAAAATTGAGCGTTGTACGAACTTGTGATGGTGAAGAATAAAAGCGACAGACTGCATAATAAAGGTTGCTATCACAAGGGTCAATACAATGTGACATTCTTTTCCACTAAGGGGTTGAGAATACAAACAAATAAGCGCATGGCAACTTCTGCTTCCCTTTGCGAAGGGCCTATCTTTTACTTTTATGTATTTACTTTTATGCAAAGAGTCAAAGTTTTCCTTCTATTCCTTTTTATTTTTCTCCTTTGGCAAGCATCATGTGGTGAGGAAAGATCTAGGCACATATGTCTAGTTGAATATAGATAGCATGAGTTATTATTGTTGACATCACCCTTGAGGTGAATACGTTGGGAGGCGAAACTATAAGCCCCTATCTTTCTATGTGTCCGGTTGAAACGTTTTGCTCATGTGTATGCGGTGAGTGTTAGCAATCATAGAAGACTATATGATGGTTGAGTATGTGGACTTGCCTAAAGGCTCCGATACGTGACCCTTCCTAAAAACATGATGAATTATAGTTGCAAAGTTGACTGAGAACATAGTTTGTTGGTCTTTAATAGAGTTTTTGCTTTATACTTCAATAGTGTGATGAATTGTCACTTATTCATGAGAAGTCTATGATAAGAGCTTTATGATAAGAGTCTTATGTTTAAGTTTGTTGTTGTTATAATAATGAACATGATGCTTCTATGTCTGTATCTTGTTTTTATCGGCACCTCTCTCTCTCTAAGCATGTGGACATGTTTTTCAATTTCGGTTTTTCGCTTGAGGACAAGCTAGGTCTAAGCTTGGGGGAGTTGATACGTCCATTTTGCATCATTTTCCTTACTGTTATTTATGATGTTTTTATCCATAATAATGCTTTTGGGAGTAATTCTAATGCCTTTTCTCTCATAATATGCAAGGTATACATAAAGAGGGGGAATTCTGGTAGCTGGAAATCTAGACTTGGAAAAGCTACGTCAGGCCACCTATTCTGCACAACTCCAAACAAGCGGAAACTCCAAGGAGATTTTTTATCAAATATATGATGAATATTGGAGCAAATAACTATCAGAGGGGGCCCACCAGGTCGGCACAACCCACCTCGGCGCGCCAGGCTGGGTTGTGCTCACCCAGGCCCACCTCCGGTGCCCATCTTCTGGTATATAGGTCATTTTGACCTAGAAAAAAATAAGTAGAGTACTTTCGGGATGGAGCGCCGCCGTCTCGAGGCTAAACTTGGGCAGGAGCACTTTTGCCCTCCGGCGGAGCGATTCCGCCGGGGGAACTCCCCCCCGGAGGGGGAAATGATCGTCATCATCATCACCAACAACTCTCCCATCTTGGGGAGGGCAATCTCCATCAACATCTTCAACAGCACCATCTCATCTCACACCCCAGTTCATCTCTTGTGTTTAATTTTGTTACCGGAACTACAGATTGGTGCTTGTGGGTGACTAGTAGTGTTGATTACATCTTGTAGTTGATTAATATATGGTTTATTTGGTGTAAGATTATATGTTCAGATCCAATATGCTATTTAATACCCCTCTGATCTTGAGCATGATTATCATTTGTGAGTAGTTACTTTTGTTTTTAAGGTCACGGGGGAAATCATGTTGCATGTAATCAAGTGAACTTGATATGTCTTCAATATTTTGATAGTATGTATGTTGTGATTCCCTTAGTGGTGTCATGTGAACGTCGACTACATGACACTTCACCATATTTGGGCCTAAGGGAATGCATTGTGGAGTAGCAATTAGATGATGGGTTGCGAGAGTGACAGAAGCTTAAATCCCAGTTTATGCGCTATTCCGTAAGGGACCGATTGGATCCAAAAGTTTAATGCTATGGTTAGAATTTATTCTTAATACTTTTGTCATAGTTGGGGATGCTTGCGGGAGGGTTAATCATAAGTAGGAGGTTTGTTCAAGTAAGGACAGCACCTAAGCACCGGTCCACCCACATATCAAATTATCAAAGTAGCAAACACAAATCGAACCAACATGGTGAAAGTGACTAGATGAAATTCCCGTGTACCCTCAAGAACGCTTTGCTTATCATAAGAGACCATTTTGGCCTGTCCTTTGCCTCAAAAGGATTGGGCTACCTTTCTGCACTTTTGTTACTACTATCGTTACTTGCTCGTTACAAATTATCTTTTTATCAAACTACTCTGCTACTTACAATTTCAGCACTTGCAGACATTACCTTGCTGAAAACCACTTGTCATTTCCTTATGCCCCTCGTTGGGTTCGACATTCTTACTTATCGAAAATAGCTACAATTGATGCCCTATACTTGTGGGTCATCAACCCGCCGCAGGGTCTCGCCTTTATATAAACACGTCGAGGCCCTGGGCTTACAATAGTCCAAGTCGTATCACACAACATGACCAACTCGGTTTCTAAGTCGCCCTGCCTTGCAAGGCAAGTCGCCATTGTGGTGGCTAAAACCTTCGAGGTCATTATTCTACCGCCAGGTCTTGGGCCTTCAGCAGGCCCACCTTGTAAGTCGCCACTAGTCTTTATGCTTCATCTTCTTGGACCTACTTGGGCTTTCTCATATTGAATCGCCAATAGTGTAACCCGACCACTCCTGGGCGGGTCACACCTCGGTGTTATATCCCCAACACCGGCCGATCTCCTCGTCCCGAGCCCACACCGGTGAGCACGCCCCCCCCCCTCACGCGCCATCGCCCGTACCTCCTCCGAGCCCGTGTCAGTGCCCCAAGTCCTCCCCCGCCCCAATGAGCCCGCGCCGCTCCTCCATGCCGCCCGGCCCCCTCCCCGACGACCGAGCCCCCTCCCCGCGGTGAGCTCTCCGACCGGCCCCCATTCCTTAGCATTAAAAAAAGTTTTAGATGTGTATAAAAATGTACAATGTGTATAAAATGTTTGAGATGAATATAAAAATGTACAATGTGTTTAAAAATGGTATTAAAACATATATTATAAAAAATGTGAATCATGTATTTGATAGGTGTATAAAATATATACACATGTGGTGAGAGAAAAAAAGAAAAATTAAAAAAATAGGTGTCCCCGATGTCGGTGTAAAAACCGGCCGATCTCAGGTAGGGGGTCCCAAACTGTGCGTCTGAGGATCAAAGGTAATATGAGGCAGGGGACACGAAGTTTACCCAGGTTCGGGCCCTCTTAATGGAGGTAATACCTTACTTCCTGCTTGATTGACCTTGATGAGTATAGGGGGTTACAAGAGTTGATCTACCCCGAGATCGAAATGGCTAAACCCTAGTTGTCTAGCCTGTATGGTTGTGTTGCCTCTACGGACTAACTCCTCCGGTTTATATAGACACCGGGGAAGGCCAGGGTTGTACAAAGTCAGTTTACAGAGAAAGGAAACTATACGAGTAGCCGCCAAGCTTGCCATCCATGCCAGGAAGAGCTCCACCCGGACACGGGAAAAAGGCCTTATATCTTGTACCTTCACGGCCCATTAGTCCGGCCCACGTTACATAGTCCGACCATCCGAGGACCCCTTAATCCAGGACTCCCTCAGTAGCCCCCGAACTTGCCTTCAATGACGATGTAGTATCCGGCTTTATGTCTTCGGCTTTGCAAGGCGGGTTCTCCATTATACTTCAGAGTGACGATAGTTCGGCTGCCCATTAAATACTGTTTCCTTATTGCTGTCGCCTCATCTTCCACGTGTCAAATGAATGTGAACGGTCGGGTGTTTTTACAAAGAACCCCTTGACCAGGTGGGAAAGGCGCCTATATAAAGAGATTGGATCTCAGCAACAATTCCCCACCACACGGAAATCCTTAGAGCTTGCCGTAGGAAATCGCCCAAACATGGCCAGTGTCCCCAGCTCCTCATCGCGCCCCAACGGCCCTCAAAAAGGCGACTGGGAAAGTTGTTCGATATCCCATGCCCATCGGAGCAAACTTCAGATGCAGGGGTATCTTCCTCCCGCGAATCTAGTCTCCGTTCGGGCTGGATTAACTTCCATCGACGGCAAAGCCTTGGCGGAGAATTTCCCCAATCCTTCTAAAGAGGAGCGGGTGTGCTTTGTTTCCCTCCTCTTGAGAGGCGTAGGATTTCCTATTCATCCTTTCCTCAGAGGTCTACTGGAGTATTATGGCCTCCAACTGCACAATCTAATGCCGGGCTCCATCCTGCATATCGCGGGCTTCGTTGCTCTTTGCGAGCTGTTCTTGGGCTGCGAGGCCCATTTCGAGCTATGGCAGAAATTCTTCTGCCTCGTCCCCCGCTCCCAAAAGGGATCTATATTCGAGGTCGACGGCGCAGAAGTATGGCGCATAACCAGGACTGGATACCTGTCCAGCACTCTGAAAAAGGCATTCGAAGGGTGGCCCTCTGAGTGGTTTTATATTGAAGACGTCATTCTTCCGGACCCAATCCGGCGCGGTATTCCCGAATTCTCCAGCGCTCCCTTAAAGAAGCGCGCCAGCTGGCGTCCCCGAAGCCTCGAAGAAGAAGATAGTGCGGAGGTTTTGAGACTGGCCAGCAAGATCAGAGTACTTGCTAACTCCGTGCTGTCTATAATTGAGGTAATGGCTATTACCATAACTCGATGCGTTCAGCCGCTCCAATCTAGAGGCCTCCCCATGTGGAATTATATCGGGGAAGACAACGCTTCCCGTTGTCTGCGCAAATGTCCAGATAATTTTGCTACCCTGGCCGCTATCTTATTCGATCTATACAAAGGGGAGAAGGAGGACTTCGCTCGTTTAACGTGCCGGGAAGGCTTTTCCATGTATAACCCCATCCCCTGGGTGAGTTTTCCAATTACTTGCTTTACTCAACCTTTTCTCCAAAGTCCATGTTAGTCAAATTTAATCCGGCTGCTTTTTTACAGGAATGGAGAAAGATCGTCATGGGGATCTACAGCCCCGCTCCGCAGCCAGAGGCTCATATTCAGGACCTAGATCCCGGATATGAAGAAGATCCGAACATATTTATAGAGCTCAAGGAGGGAGTTTTTTTATCATGCGAGCTATGAAAGCACGAAAGTAGCCATTACAGCCGATTACCCCGGCCTTCTCCCTTCCTCCCATGTAAGTACCCAGGAGACGTCTCCTCTGAAAGAGTTTTCCCATTGCACCTCACCCACTGCACTGTCTCATGCTCCGAAGGGGCGACACTCGTCTCACCGAGCTGTATCAAAGGTGTCTTCTAAGAAGGCGACACCTGCGCAGGGCGAGTCTTTGAAAAGAAAGGCCAACGGAGATACTACCGAGCCCTCGCCGTCACCAAAGAGGTATAGTTTTAACACGCACCCGGTGGACAGACCGAATCATGACGTTTTTTGTTGGGCCGTCTTGCATTAAGAGCATACACCGGACTATATTCGGGGACCTCATTGGCCGTGCATCGACCAATCCGGCCCCGGACCCTGCCATAAGGACTAGGGTCGATACGGGTAAAATGCCGGATTGTCACCTCCAAGAGGATTCGGATAATGTATCCGTCACCAACTCCAAAGTGAAGAGTGCGATGAATCATCGGCGGAGGAAAGAGGCCATGCGCGACCCGAGTTTCACCGAAGAGGCGTTCAATGCCCTCAGCTCAGCGGATGCATACATCCGAGCTGCTCCGGATGGACTTGCCGGAGCCACTCACCAACTTTCAAAAGATATGCGGGTAAAAACTTAATGTTGATTTAATAATCATATGCCAGTAGCCCCTGAGACTTGAAGCAGTTGACCCAAGCTAGCTGTCTCGGGAGCTTGAAAAAAGTCGGACCAAGCTAGTTGTTGCCACCGCCGAACTGGAAGATTTGAAGAAATCCTAGAAGGCTTCGGATGGTAAGCACAATAGTGTCCGAAAAATACGATCCTGTGCTGACAAGGATTTTTGAATATCCATTGTCTTATTTACGGCAGCAGGGTCGACAAATCAGTTGGAGGAGAGGCCAAAGGCCGCTTAGGTGGAGAAGCAACATGCCGAAGGGCAAGAAGCTGCTGGTCAACGTGTATTAACACGGACCATTAATGAGAAGAACAAACTAAAGGATGCCAACATCAAGCAAGCCGAGGAGCTAAAGGACATATGTGACACCCCAAAATTTTGACCTTGTTTTATTAATTAAAATTTTGCCAGGAAATTAAACTTTTCCATTTGTCTAGATTTACCTTTTGATATTGTGGGTTTTCACCTCAAGTGGAAACTTTCCAAAAGTATTATTAGATTTGTATACTCTCTCTATGAAACAATTCTTTATCAGTGGATTTAATTGCAAGATTGCTTTTCCCTGAGCTTTATTCTTTTAAAATGATTATTCATGAACTTGTAGTCTCTGTTGCACTGCAACCATTTGATTAATGCATTTAAAAATTTCACCAAAATTTGGGGATGTCGTGTGATGTTTCCACATCACTTTTATGCAAAAATATCTTTTGGTTATTGGAGATTTTGAGCCCTACATCAACTTTTCAATTCTGGTCCAGTAGGTATTTTTCCACTACAACCTATTTAAATATTCCTTTAAAAATTCTTCCAAGTGTTTGGAGATGTCAGTAGATGCATATAATTAAACTTTATGCTAAAACCAGTGTTGTTCTTTGAAAAATTTGAGTGAATCAACCTCTTCTTCATTCTGGTCCAGTTTGGTGATTTGTACTGCAACCCTATTTTATTTTGCTCTAGTGCCCATGAGCTTTTTCCTGCTTGTAGCCCTCCCTACAAAACCCTTAAGTCCAGGAGGGTGGACCCATTGGAGGATTTTAAGTGCATGCAATGAGACCTTTTTCTTTCTGTCCAAAACTGAAGTTTTGCAAAACATGCACTAGCAAGTTTCTGGTTTTGCCCAAATGATCTTGCCATCATCACCTACATCTAGAGAGACATTGGTCTGGAGTTTTTGGCCACTCCAAGAGTTGCCTAGATACACTTAGCATTATGTCGAACACCTTGTGTTCATGGACAGTTTTGGCATGTTTTCTAGTTTGCATTATGATCTTGTTCCACTGACCCAGCAACCTTGTCCACTAAGCTCCTAGCTATCCCTATCCCTGTCCTGTTATTTGCCAGCCTCCCTCTAGCACTCTAGGCTGCCCTGGCATTTCGTCGAGCACGTCCCGTGCGTGCTCTGGGCGCGCCCAGAGCGCACGTTTTGCACGCGCGCGCACCGAGTCGCCGCGTCGCACTGCCGCCCTCGCCGCGTCCCGCCCCTGGCCCTTGCTTGCCTGCAGAGCCACGCACTACCCTCGCCCACTCGCCAGAACCCTCCAAGCCACCCCTGGCGCCCTACAGCGCCGCCGTCAGAGCCTTTGGCGGCACGCCGGCGTTGGCAGTGAGCTCCTGCCATGGACGGCGCCGCCCAAACCACCCGCGCGTGCCAGCTGCCCCTTGGAGCAGCTCGAGCTTATCCTGGAGCCCGTCGGCACGCGCTCGTCGCCGCCACGTCGCCCTGCGGCTACAGAGCGACGGTCGCCGGCGTTCTTATCCACGGCCGCCGCGGGACCAGCCTCGAACACCTATAAAAGGAGGCCCCGAGCCCCTCCGAGCGCTCAGGCGACCTCAGGCCTCCCCCTAGTGCTCCCCTAGCCGTGGATTGACCGAAAGAGGCCATCTCCCCCACCTCCGGCCGGTTCGGCCGCCACTGCCTTCCGGTGCCGTTCGTCGCAACCAGGCAATCCCCCGCCCATCCAACACCACCACCCGCTTCCCCTTGTTCTTGCGGAGCTGCCCAGCGCCTCAGCCTCGATCGGAAACCACCGGAGCCCAAACCCCCATTCACTCCCGTAGCCCCCTCCGCCGCGGAGCTCGCCGCCGGCGACTCCTCCCACCACCGTCGACCCAACGACCACCGGGAGGACCGCCCCGGTCTGGCAGGTCCATCCCCGCCCTCGGATACCCGTGGGGAGCTGCCGTTCGTCGACGGCGATCGCCGGAGTCCCGCCTCCGCTCGGGCAGAGAGAGAGGAGGGAGAGGGGGACTAGTCAAACCTGACCAGTGGGCCCCCTGGACCCACTGTCAGTGACCCCCGCGCCACCCACGCTGGCTTAAGTGGAAGCGTATATCCTCGAGTACGTATCCCCTACCCCGAAAGCGTATTCTGTATCGAAGCGTTTTCCTTTTTCTGGTTTTATTAAAAACAGAACTTTGACCAAACTTTGACTGGCTATATCTTTAAAAATAAAACTCCAAATGAGTTGATTCTTTTTCCTA
Organism: Aegilops tauschii subsp. strangulata; assembly: GCF_002575655.3. NCBI lineage: Eukaryota > Viridiplantae > Streptophyta > Magnoliopsida > Poales > Poaceae > Aegilops > Aegilops tauschii. The sequence goes on from NC_053041.3 coordinate 405,254,875, forward strand.
CCTCTCTCAAATTTCATCTAGTTTATTTTAAGATTTATTTCAAAAATATTTGGGACAACTTTTTGTACTGTTTTTGAAATATTTGTTATTTGAATATTTTTAAAAAATAGGAAATGGAGAGAGAGGAAAACTTTCAAAAAGTGCACCCCCTTGCATACTCTTGAAGGCAAGCATTCTGAACTCTGGCATAATATTTTTTGTGAGGTGTTTTGATACGGTTACAACACCACCTTGACTTGGAGCATACGTTATTTTTATGTGACGATAACGTCACACACATTAGTACATATTTGAGATGCTTTACTGTTAGAAATGGATATGCTGGTGATAGTAATCATCCTCGTGAGCTTTCCATGCATACCGGCAGGAAGTCGGGAAAGTCGTGGTCTTGGGTAGACACGAGCTTGTCCCTAGTTCCTCGTTGAGACGAGTATGTCCGGTATGGCATGGTGAGGCTTGATGAGTGGTGAGTTTATCTGTTAATGGAAATATATTGGTTGTGTTAATCTTTCGGAGAATACTTGGACCCCCTGAGTCGGTCGTAGGTCGAGTCTTGTTCAGTAATTTTTCACCTACTTGTTTTGTACTACCACTTGTCCCTGCCGCAGGTAGGGTATGGTTCAGTAAGTTGTCAACCCCTTACCAAAGCACACACCGTACAGAGAGGCCATGGTGGAAGATACCGGATGCATCCGGTAGGCATGCCACCTGGTCCGGGGGCATGGGTGTTTCCGGTTGGGACTGAGAGGGGGGCACCCCTTAGAGCGCGCGATATAAATTTGATCCCATGCTACGTCGAGGTTGTAGCCTCCCCACTTAGAGTTTTGCTTGACAGGTGTCGTGGGTGATTCCAGACACCGGTAAGTTAAGCTGGTGTGTGCAGGTCAGGCGTGTTTTCAATTAAAAGGCCGTAGGCGGAATTAGTCCCGACGGACTAAATAAAACCGTTACTCGTGGGTAAAGAGTACACCCTCTTCAGAGGTTATATCTATTCGGATAGCCATGTTCATGGGTAAGGACTTCAATCTGAAATGGGTCTAGTGACGGTCTTCGGATGGAGAAACGGCTAGACTAGATCATTGGATTATGATTATGTTAGTGACGGTCTTCGGATGGAGAAACGGCTAGACTAGATCATTGGATTATGATTATGTTAGTGACGGCCTTCGGATGGAGAAACGGCTAAACTAGGTATTGTTTATGACCTGTGATGTATGAGGATTATGTTTATTATTATTATGGACTAACCATTTACATTATTTGAATTATTGAGTATCCCTGGGACGGTTCTACCTCCTGGATATTCACTGTGATTATTCTTATATAAGCCCTCTCTGTGGTGTCGCTCAGACGCCCGGCTGCGGCATGCTTGTTATTGAATTATTCTTTATAAGCCCTTTATGTGGTGTCGCTCAGACGCCCGACTACGGCATGCTTGTTATTTAATTATTCTTTATAAGCCCTTTATGTGGTGTTGCTCAGACGCCCGACTGCGGCATGCTTGTTATTTAATTATGCTTTATAAGCCCTTTATGTGGTGTCGCTCAGACGCCCGACTGCGGCATGCTTGTTATTTAATTATTCTTTATAAGCCCTTTATGTGGTGTCGCTCAGACGCCCGACTGCGGCATGCTTGTTATTTAATTATTCTTTATAAGCCCTTTATGTGGTGTCGCTCAGACGCCCGACTGCGGCATTGTTAATTTATTTGCACCCTTTCGAGGAGTCATTTCAGACACTCGATCAGTGCATTCTAGTTCTACTCCCATATCGCATGTTCATATTTGACCTGCATGCGTGCATCACGGATTCCGTTGATTTCGTGATAGACGTTATCATCATAAAATATTTTGGAGCATGATTACCCCTTGTTATATTATACCCGTGTTCTTGATGTTTGCGAGTACATTCAAACGTACTCACTGGCTTGTCCCTGGCTATTGTCTTGGCCAGATTTCTTGCATGGAGAGAGCCTTGCGATGACAGCCCCGGAACCTACGCAGTGATGATAGCAGCCTCGGAAGATAGGAGTTATCCTGGTCAGCTGTTCTTGTGGGAAATGGAGTCCCATAGACGCAGATGTACCACAAACCGCTTCCGCCATCAACCACTAGAAACCAAGTGTTGTACTCCTAGGCCACAATGGTCTTGTACTACATATTTTGTACTTTTCTTGGAATTCTTGTATCAAGTTGGTGCCTCATCAGCTAACAGTAATCCTGGGGCTAGTGAGCACAAAGGCCGTTTTCTGGGAAATTAATATCCCGAAAAAAAACCCGGTCCTGACAGACTTGGTATCAGAGCCAGGCTGACCATTGGCTAATCCTATCTTAGCCAGGTCAATAAACCTAGGTTAACCAAACCACCAGACCTTAACCTAACCCCGGCCAAGCTTCTCACATAAGATAGCCCCACAGTGACCCGACGCCTTTCGGCAGACGGTGCCCAACCCATCAGCCTAGCCCGTCGATCGCGCGCCAGTGACCAACACCTAACACGTCTCAATCGCAAGCGTGCGAAGGAAGACTCCGTCCCCTTTTTCCTATAAAAAGGGCATGCTAGCCTCAACCCAGCATAGCACAGCCTCTTTCCCAAACCAAGCCACGATGCCTGGCCCCATTGTTCACAATGAGACCACAGCAACCAACCTTGGAGGTTTTGTGACCGTGCTCGCAAACCTCACCCGCCGTGCCTATGCATTAGAAGAGCCCCCAAAATATGTTGTGTACCAAGGACTCATGAGCGGTGAGAGCCGTCAATTCTGGGCCACTGTACACATCTATGGTAGGGGTCTATCGCCAGAACGCCCCTACAGGTTCACTGGAAGGACAACTTCCTTTGAGCCACAAGCCATCCAACTGGCAGCTCGAGAAGCTATAGTTCAACTCCGGCACTTGTCGCCCAGAGTTAACTGTCGCTCGTTCTACTACTACCCCAGTCGTGACGGGTATGGTAGGCCGCCCCAGGTTGCCAACGGAGATCACAAGACAGATCCTGCACTATTGCATCTGGTGCGCTATGTAAGCGCACTAGAGCAACTGTTCGATCAGATCACCCTTGATCTGATCGCAGCTCGTGGAGAACTGGTTCGCCGAGCCCCGGCGAGAGGAGAAGTGGAGCCCGACGCCGACAACCCAGTCGTGCTGTTCGGACACCTGATCGAGCCCTTAAGGTCTGCCCCAGCCATCAACCAGAGTGCTTTGGTATCCCCAGAAGCGCTTCGTCGCCTTTTGGGAACCCGTTCCAACGGGATTGTGGCTAGCAACCCCCGCGATGGTCATCACCAGTACCCCGACCCTGCAGCCCCTCAACCTTAACCAGCAAATCCTGATGGTGAAACCCGTGGAGAAACCTCGGTGTCCACAAGGCCAGCCCACTTAGACATTAACGAAGTAGACTAATTCGCTCAAGTAATGTGGAGACTTAATATTTCTACGCCTTGTAATTGTGTGATCCTGTATCACCATTATTAAATGTTGTCTGCTTGTGCGCCCCTATTTTGGAATAGTAGCCATGCATAAGTACGTCAGCGTACAGATGCATCTTTTAAATTCCGGGCACAGCTACCAAGACCAACCCCGACGACACCCACAGCAATGTGTCACATTTGTGAGATATGAGTATTTGTGGCATTGACCCCGACCCCATAGAGCAGAACCGACAGCTAGTTACCCTTCACCACGGTAGATAACCCAGCCCCAAAGCTATATAAAAGGCCACCTCATGACCTTGCCAAGTACCCCTCACCTTGTGCACAACACGCACAGCCTTTTCTTTGCCATGCCGACCCCCAGTATTTATCTGAGAACTCCAGACGCAGCCCCGGGTAGTTTTGTTAAATTATTGTGGGACTTTACCTGCAGTACCATGAGCGCCATCCATCCACCCCAGTACGAGTTGCTCAAATCGAGAATCACCCCGTCCACCTCGAAATATTGGGCAGTGGTGCACATCCCTCCCTCAAACCCAAACCAAGACCCAACGGAAGTTTCCTTCGTGGGGAAATCCATGCCGACTCCGCATATGGCCATAGAAGCTGCTGCGTACGAAGCGCTCGATGGTCTTCGATTCGCGGTACCCTATGCCAGCGAACGAGGATATTATTATTTTCCGAGTCGTGCAGCACCAGGAGAAGTAGCATTTTTTCCCAGTGGACGAATTGAGAGAGATCCAGTACTGGCCAACCTTGCCCGGTACGTTATCGCCCAGGAGCGTTTGACTCAGCGGGTAATGGGTTATCTCCAGAGCCTCGCTGATTTAAATCCTCGGATCGCTATTGGCAGACCACTGAGGCCTGACCAGGAGGGGCGCGTTCGTCGACTGGTCAACCCGCTTCCCCCGATAGAAGAGGAGTGTGCCCCAGTACCAGAGACGTTTTCTCAGGACCGTGTCCTTTTGCCGTTTTCATTGTAGACGTCACCGCTATGTTTATCATCCCAGTATTTATTTATGTGCTATAACTTGTACGTGGTATCCAAAAATCTGTGCGGCGTACCAAATTTTTGGTTTCAATTATGTGAGCAGTTTTACTGCTGTTAATCTTTATTTAACTAATTTTCACTCACGATAAATTTTGTAGTGAGATTTCTTTCCCTGAGTTGCTGCAGCATATGCCTCTTCACGACATAGATTTTTATTCGCGCAGCTCCGTAACAGCAGACTCACAACTACAACCACTCGACCTCGTGCACTAATTAAAAATCCTCGTACACATTTTGCGCCTAACTGATCACACCCGAGGACACCACATTCTCAGTAAGAGAGATTTGTGAGTAATCATTCGGGCGCGAGTTGCCCCAGCACACCGACAGCAGTTAGCACTCGATGCCACACCTAATCCTCGTGATCGCCGCCACCGCGAAGAGCTAACACTCGAGCGGCAGCATCACGACGATCATCCAGGATCATCGCGCACAAGCGCACGGAAAACCCCAGCAATGTCGCCAAACGTCCACACACTTGGACCACGTACCAGTCCGGCATCGCCTCCGCCATTAGAGCCTCGTCTCGAGCTCCTGCAAACAGCAATCGAGGAGCAGGAAGGAGAAGTAGAAGCGAGGCCAGGTGCGAGTCAGAAGAGAGGAGCACCGCGATCATTTTATAGCTCGAGATCGGTGTACGGTGGGCGAGGTCCACCAGCACCACTCGTCGCTCGATCGCCGGTGTTCGGAGGCGAGTCCGCGAACAGTGCCGACAGTGCAATGGCCCGCGAGGTGAGTGCACGCTGCACCGGCAGCTAGCACGCCGCGCACTACCACAATACGGCCTAGATGCCCTATGCGCTAGGCATCGCCGGTGGAGGAAGCGCGGGAAAGCCCGCGAAGGAGAGCAAGAAGAGAGAGCCAGAGGTAGAAGAAGAGGCCGACAGTGGGCCCCGGGTCCACCTGTCAGCCAGAGAGAGCACTGTGCTCTCGGGTGCGACTAGCGTATTTCAGTAATTTAGAATTTATTCTAAATTTACTATATCCAGCGTAGAAATATCTCGTTTTTCCCCAACCATGGATTTTTCCGCGCAACGCCAGTATACCACACTGTGGTTTTACACCACTTATTGCCCTCTCACTGTAGCCACATTTTTATTGCATAGTAGAATGTTGATTTCTTTTTTTGGTAAAAGCAATGTTTGTTCAAAACAGCTTTTAACAAATCTCGAGGACGAGATTTTTCTTAAGGGGGTAGTGTTGTGACACCCCAAAATTTTGACCTTATTTTATTAATTAAAATTTTGCCAGGAAATTAAAATTTTCCATTTGTCTAGATTTACCTTTTGATATTGTGGGTTTTCACCTCAAGTGGAAACTTTCCAAAAGTATTATTAGATTTGTATACTCTCTCTAGAAACAATTCTTTATCAGTGGATTTAATTGCAAGATTGCTTTTCCCTGAGCTTTATTCTTTTAAAATGATTTTTCATGAACTTGGAGTCTCTGTTGCACGGCAACCATTTGATTAATGCATTTAAAACTTTCACCAAAATTTGGGGATGTCGTGTGATGTTTCCACATCACTTTTATGCAAAAATATCTTTTGGTTATTGGAGATTTTGAGCCCTACATCAACTTTTCAAATCTGGTCCAGTAGGTATTTTTGCGCTACAACCTATTTAAATATTACTTTAAAAATTCTTCCAAGTGTTTGGAGATGTCAGTAGATGCATATAATTAAACTTTATGCTAAAAACCAGTGTTGTTCTTTGAAAAATTTGAGTGAATCAACCTCTTTTTCATTCTGGTCCAGTTTGGTGATTTTACTGCAACCCTATTTTATTTTGCTCTAGTGCCCATGAGCTTTTTCCTGCTTGCAGCCCTCCCTACAAAACCCTTAAGTCCAGGAGAGTGGACCCATTGGAGGATTTTAAGTGCATGCAATGAGACCTTTTTCTTTCTGTCCAAAACTGAAGTTTTGCAAAACATGCACTAGCAAGTTTCTGGTTTTGCCCAAATGATCTTGTCATCATCACCTACATCTAGAGAGACACTGGTCTGGAGTTTTTGGCCACTCCAAGAGTTGCCTAGATACACTTAGCATTATGTCGAACACCTTGTGTTCATGGACAGTTTTGGCATGTTTTCTAGTTTGCATTATGATCTTGTTCCACTGACACAGCAACCTTGTCCACTAAGCTCCTAGCTATCCCTATCCCTGTCCTGTTATTTGCCAGCCTCCCTCTAGCACTCTAGGCTGCCCTGGCATTTCATCGAGCACGTCCCGTGCGTGCTCTGGGCGCACCCAGAGCGCACGTTTTGCACGCGTGCGCACCGAGACGCCGCGTCGCACTGCCGCCCTCGCCGCGTCCCGCCCCTGGCCCTTGCTCGCCTGCAGAGCCACGCACTACCCTCGCCCACTCGCCAAAACCCTCCAAGCCACTCCTGGCGCCCTACAGCGCCGCCGTCTGAGCCTTTGGCGGCACGCCGGCGTTGGCAGTGAGCTCCTGCCATGGACGGCGCCGCCCAAGCCACCCGCGCGCGCCAGCTGCCCCTTGGAGCAGCTCGAGCTTATCCTGGAGCCCGTCGGCACGCGCTCGTCGCCGCCACGTCGCCCTGTGTCTACAGAGCGACGGTCGCCGGCGTTCTTATCCACGGCCGCCGCGGGACTAGCCTCCAATGCCTATAAAAGGAGGCCCCGAGCCCCTCCGAGCGCTCAGGCGACCTCAGGCCTCCCCCTAGTGCTCCCCTAGCCGTGGATTGACCGAAAGAGGCCATCTCCCCCACTTCCGGCCGGTTCGGCCGCCGCTGCCTTCCAGTGCCGTTCGTCGCAACCAGGCAATCCCCCGCCCATCCAACACCACCACCCGCTTCCCCTTGTTCTTGCGGAGCTGCCCAGCGCCTCAGCCTCGATCGGAAACCACCGGAGCCCAAACCCCCATTCATTCCCGTAGCCCCCTCCGCCGCGGAGCTCGCCGCCGGCGACTCCTCCCACCACCGTCGACCCAACGACCACCGGGAGGACCGCCCCGGTCTGGCAGGTCCATCCCCGCCCTCGGATACCCGTGGGGAGCTGCCGTTCGTCGACAGCGATCGCCGGAGTCCCGCCTCCGCTCGGGCAGAGAGAGAGGAGGGAGAGGGGGACTAGTCAAACCTGACCAGTGGGCCCCCTGGACCCACTGTCAGTGACCCCCGCGCCACCCACGCCGGCTTAAGCGGAAGCGTATATCCTCGAGTACGTATCCCCTACCCCGAAAGCGTATTCTGTATCGAAGCGTTTTCCTTTTTCTGGTTTTATTAAAAACAGAACTTTGACTGGCTATATCTTTAAAAATAAAACTCCAAATGAGTTGATTCTTTTTCCTACCTCTCTCAAATTTCATCTAGTTTATTTTAAGATTTATTTCAAAAATATTTGGGACAACTTTTTGTACTGTTTTTGAAATATTTGTTATTTGAATATTTTTTAAAAATAGGAAATGGAGAGAGAGGAAAACTTTCAAAAAGTGCACCCCCTTGCATACTCTTGAAGGCAAGCATTCTGAACTCTGGCATAATATTTTTTTGTGAGGTGTTTTGATACGGTTACAACACCACCTTGACTTGGAGCATACGTTATTTTTATGTGACGATAAAGTCACACACATGAGTACATATTTGAGATGCTTTACTGTTAGAAATGGATATGCTGGTGATAGTAATCATCCTCGCGAGCTTTCCATGCATACCGGCAGGAAGCCGGGAAAGTCGTGGTCTTGGGTAGACACGAGCTTGTCCCTAGTTCCTCGTTGAGACGAGTATGTCCGCTATGGCATGGTGAGGCTTGACGAGTGGTGAGTTTATCTGTTAATGGAAATATATTGGTTGTGTTAATCTTTCGGAGAATACTTGGACCCCCTGAGTCGGTCGTAGGTCGAGTCTTGTTCAGTAATTTTTCCCCTACTTGTTTTGTACTACCACTTGTCCCTGCCGCAGGTAGGGTATGGTTCAGTAAGTTGTCAACCCCTTACCAAAGCACACACCGTACAGAGAGGCCATGGTGGAAGATACCGGATGCATCCGGTAGGCATGCCACCTGGTCCGGGGGCATGGGTGTTTCCGTTGGGACTGAGAGGGGGGCACCCCTTAGAGCGCGCGATATAAATTTGATCCCATGCTACGTCGAGGTTGTAGCCTCCCCACTTAGAGTTTTGCTTGACAGGTGTCGTGGGTGATTCCAGACACCGGTAAGTTAAGCTGGTGTGTGCAGGTCAGGCGTGTTTTCAATTAAAAGGCCGTAGGCGGAATTAGTCCCGATGGACTAAATAAAAATGTTACTCGTGGGTAAAGAGTACACCCTCTTCAGAGGTTATATCTATTCGGATAGCCATGTTCATGGGTAAGGACTTCAATCTAAAATGGGTCTAGTGACGGTCTTCGGATGGAGAAATGGCTAGACTAGATCATTGGATTATGATTATGTTAGTGACGGTCTTCGGATGGAGAAACGGCTAGACTAGATCATTGGATTATGATTATGTTAGTGACGGCCTTCGGATGGAGAAACGGCTAAACTAGGTATTGTTTATGACCTGTGATGTATGAGGATTATGTTTATTATTATTATGGACTAACCATTTACATTATTTGAATTATTGAGTATCCCTGGGACGGTTCTACCTCCTGGATATTCACTGTGATTATTCTTATATAAGCCCTCTCTATGGTGTCCTTCAGACGCCCGACTGCAGCATGCTTGTTATTGAATTATTCTTTATAAGCCCTTTATGTGGTGTCGCTCAGACACCCGACTGCGGCATGCTTCTTATTTAATTATTCTTTATAAGCTCTTTATGTGGTGTCGCTCAGACGCCCGACTGCGGCATGCTTGTTATTTAATTATGCTTTATAAGCCCTTTATGTGGTGTCGCTCAGACGCCCGACTGCGGCATGCTTGTTATTTAATTATTCTTTATAAGCCCTTTATGTGGTGTCGCTCAGACGCCCGACTGCGGCATGCTTGTTATTTAATTATTCTTTACAAGCCCTTTATGTGGTGTCGCTCAGACGCCCGACTGCGGCATTGTTAATTTATTTGCGCCCTTTCGAGGAGTCATTTCAGACACTCGATCAGTGCATTCTAGTTCTACTCCCGTATCGCATGTTCATATTTGACCTGCATGCGTGCATCACGGATTCCGTTGATTTCATGATAGACGTTATCATCATAAAATATTTCGGAGCATGATTACCCCTTGTTATATTATACCCGTGTTCTTGATGTTTGCGAGTACATTCAAACGTACTCACTGGCTTGTCCTTGGCTATTGTCTTGGCTAGATTTCTTGCGTGGAGAGAGCCTTGCGATGACAGCCCCGGAACCTACGCAGTGATGATAGCAGCCTCGCGAAGATAGGAGTTATCCTGGTCAGCTGTTCTTGTGGGAAATGGAGTCCCATAGATGCAGATGTACCACAAACCGCTTCCGCCATCAACCACTAGAAACCAAGTGTTGTACTCCTAGGCCACAATGGTCTTGTACTACATATTTTGTACTTTTCTTGGAATTCTTGTATCAAGTTGGTGCCTCATCAGCTAACAGTAATCCTGGGGCTGGTGAGCACAAAGGCCGTTTTCTGGGAAATTAATATCCCGAAAAAAAACCGGTCATGACAACATAAGAGCCCAACTGTCGGACGCTTTGAAGGAGAACCGAAAACTGAAAGGCGGCATATTTAGTATGTCCCTGAACCTTACTTTCATAAGATCTCTTGACGGAGAATTTTTACGAGATTTCTTCCTGTAGGTTTGCTAACTGGGCGGCCTGAAGGAGAAGTATCCGGATTTCAAGGCAACTTTCTGCAAGAGTTATCCAAGGTGCACGAGCGAGCTTGGAAAGCGATAAGGAATATGGCTAAGGCTTTATGGCCATCCGATTCTCCTCCAGGACTAATGGGGGAACTCGCGGAGCTATTCAAAGGAGCTCGTCTTCGCTTTGAGCTATGGAATGCATCGGCATGTCGAGAGGGTGCACGAGAGGCCTGGGCCATGGTGAAAACGCGGTATACCGGACTTGATCCAAATCATATGGCCCGGGTTGGACCTCGGGGACCGGATAGACAAGAAATTCCGGTTAGCTTTGTGTATGACCAAGTAAAGATAGCCGCCAAATTTTCACAGCGGGACTGTAAACTAGACAACCTGATAGATGGCATAGATAAAGAGTAGATTTGTGATTTTATGTGACAATACACTTTATCAGCAAAACTTATCTCCGGCTGATTTGTAAAAGATTGTCTTGGCGGACCTTCCGCTTTGAGCCTATGAAACCCAAGGGTAGAGTGTTTCCGAATACTATACCTGTGGGAAACATCAAGTATGTTCGGGAACCAGGCGGTCCGGTCATAATGCTTGAACAGACAAACTGTATTCGGGAAGTTATGTTATATTAGTTTTTCATGTAAGAAACATCTTCCATAAAGATAGTTCCGTTAAGGGTTCCTCTTCCTGGGTCGGCATGCATTTATGCATGACTAAGCTGTGATGCGAAAGAATCACAGGAGTCTTTTTATTTTTGGTAGTTTATACTGCTACGAAGGCAATTCATCTTTTGCCTGCCGACCAATTATTCCCTTAAGAATGCTAGCTTTCGGCTTCACCCGTCTGAGGTACATGTCCGGATGACCCGGCTATAACAATCGCAGAGGTGCTCCCTTTATGCCCTAGCTGAACAAGCGGGAACGTAGGGCATAAGCACAGGAGCCAAGCAACCCAGCTTGGCAAAAACATAAGTCATAGAGGTTCATATAATGGCGAAGACAGGACGTATATGAGCAAAAAATACACATATATATGGTGAGCCTGATGCTCGAGATAATAAAGAGCTTCTATTTGAAGGAAGCCCCCAGTTAAGGTGGGGTGTGTACATTTAAAGATGTATTCCCCGCAAGTGTGCGGCTTACCCGAACACACTCTAGAAATCGTAAAACAAACGAAAAGAAAAAAGAGAAAAAAGAGAAATAGGTAACGAACAATGTGTCCGAACTTAGGCATAGAATCTTCGGAGTCTGGCAGCGTTCCATGGGTTTGGCTCAAAGCGATTGTCCGATGCATTACGAAGGCGATAGGCTCCTCCCATGAGAACTTCATCTATAATGAAGGGACCCTCCCAATTGGGCTTGAGCTTGTCCTTTTTCTTCTCTGGTAGGCATAGAACGAGTTCACCGACATTATAAGCCTTGGCCCACACTTCTCTGCTTTGGTATCTTAGAGCTTGTTGTTGGTAGAATGCAGATCGAGCTTTTGCGACATCGCGCTCTTCCTCCAGGCCATCTAAGCCGTCTTGCCGATCGAGCTCGGCCTCTTTCTCTTCGTACATGCGCACTCAAGGTGAGTCATGAATAATATCGCAGGCCAAGACGGCCTCTGCACCGTACACCATGAAGAACGGTGTGTATCCGGTCGTGCGATTGGGTGTGTTCCATAGCCCCCAGAGTACGGAGTCAAGCTCCTCGACCCAGTGTTTGTCCGACTCCTTTAGAGATGGCACTAGTCTGGGTTTAATGCCGTTCATTATTAGGCCATTGGCCCATTCGACTTGACCGTTTGTTTGAGGGTGATATCCGGAGGCGTAATCTAGCTTGATGCCCAGATTAGCACAGCAAGTTTTTACCTCGTCGGCCGTAAAGTTAGAGCCATTGTCAGTGATGATGTTGTGTGGGACACCATAACGGTGTACAACACTAGATATGAAATCTATCACTGGTCCGGCTTCAGCCTTTTAACTGGTTTGGCCTCTATCCACTTAGTAAATTTATCTACCATAACCAGCAGGTATTTTTTCTTATGGCTTCCCCCTTTAAGCGGTCCAACCATGTCCAGTCCCTAGACCGCGAAAGGCCATGTAATGGGGATAGTTCGTAGGGCAGTAGGCGGCATATGACTTTGATTTGCGAAGAGCTGGCATCAAACACAGCGTTGGACGAGGTCCTCTGCATCTGCTCGGGCCGCAAAAAAAAACCAGTACGGAAGGCTTTACTTACAAGGGCCCGAGCTGGGGCGTGATGGCCACCAAGGCCAGCATGGATTTCGGCCAGGAGCTGCCGACCCTCCTCTTCGAAGATACATCTTTGAAGGACTCCAGTAGTACTTTTCTTGTAGAGTTCTCCTTCATGAACCTTGTAGGCTTTCGAGCATAGAACGATGCAACGAGCCTCATTCTGGTCCTCGGGGAGCTCCCGCCTATTATGGTAGGCCAGGAAGGGTTCGGTCCATGGAGCGATTACTGCCATGATTACATGGGCGGAAGGCGTTGGTTCTGTGCCCGAGCCCCGATGATGTCTGAATCGTGTTCGCATCTGGGGGTGTGATCGACGCCGGACTGGTGTTTCCGCTCTCGTCTTGCCATACCATGGATGGCTTAAAGAGCCTTTCCATGAAGGTGTTAGGCGGGATGGGGTCCCGTTTAGCGCCCATTCGAGCAAGGATGTCCGCTGCTTGGTTACTGTCTTGGGCCACATGATGAAACTCGAGCCCCTCGAACTGAGCTGGTATTTTGAGCACGGCATTGCGGTAAGCTACCATCTTTGGATCTTTTGCATCGAATGCACCGTTTATTTGGGATATTGCAAGATTTGAATCCCTGCGCACCTCAAGGCATTGTATTCTCATAGAAACAGCCATCCGGGGACCATGCAGTAGTGCCTCATATTCGGTTGCGTTATTAGAGTCCGGATACATGATTTGCAATATGTAACGGACTATGTCCTCTGTAGGGGATGTTAGGATGACACCGGCCCCCAATCCGGCTAACATTTTTGAGCCGTCAAAGTACATCACCCAGTTGGAGTATGTGCGGTACTCTTTAGGGAGTTCGGCTTTTGTCGATTCGGCGACGAAGTCGGCCAACACCTGAGATTTAATGGCTCGGCGTGGTTTATACGTTATTTCAAATGGTAGGAGCTCAATGGCCCATTTTGCAATGCGGCTGGTGGCATCTCGATTGTTTATGATGTCATTGAGTGGTACCTCGGAGGCCACCGTGATCGAGCACTCTTGAAAGTAGTGTCGCAGCTTCCGAGATGCCATGAAAACCGCATATGTTATCTTTTGATAGTGCGGGTATCGGGATTTGCATGGCGTGAGAACCGCTGATACGTAGTATATGGATTTTTGGAGTGGGAATTTGTGTCCCTCTTCCTCTCATTCGACGACGAGTACTGCGCTCACCACCTGATGAGTTACAGATATATACAGTAGCATAGGTTCGCCGATGTTAGGTGCAACAAGGATTGGATTGTTTGCTAGCAGAGTTTTTATTTCTTCCAACCCGGCCGTTGTGGCGTCCGTCCACTCAAAGTGGTCGGTATGTCGAAGCAGGCGATATAGCGGCAGCGCCTTCTCTCCCAGTCTGGAGATAAAGCAGCTCAAGGCTGCCACGCACCCAGCTAGTTTTTGGACCTATTTTAGGTCTGTTGGTATTGCCAACTGAGAGAAGGCTCAGATTTTGGCTGGGTTTGCTTCGATTCCTCTATTGGAAACGATGAACCCAAGCAGCTTTCCGGCTGGAACACCGAAAACGCATTTTTCCGGATTGAGCCGTATCTCATATGTTCGGAGGTTGTCGAATGTAATACGTAAGTCTTCTATCAATGATCTGACATGTTTGGTTTTGATGACTACATCATCTACCTACGCCTCCGCCGTCTTGCCAATTTGTTTTTCCAGGCATGTGATCATGCGTTGGTAGGTGGCGTCGGCGTTTTTAAGCCCGAAAGGCATAGTGTTAAAACAGAAAGGCCCGTACGGAGTGATAAATGCCATTGCAGCCTGATCGGATTCCTTCATCTTAATCTGATGGTATCCGGAGTATGCATCGAGGAAACACAGTGAATCGTGTCCTGCATTTGCATCAATGATCTGGTCAATGCAGGGCAGTGGGAAGTGGTCCTTAGGGCAAACTTTGTTGAGGTCTTTAAAATTGACACAAAGGCGCCAGGATTTGTCCTTCTTTGGCACCATGACCAGGTTTGCTAGCCAATCCGGGTGTTTTATTTCTCGAATAAACCCGACTTCAAGTAGTTTGGCTAGCTCCTCCCCCATAGCTTGTCATTTGGGTTCGGAAAATCGCAGTAGCGTTTGCTTAACTGGCTTGAACCCCTTTATTATGTTGAGGCTATGTTTGGCCAGTCTACGTGGGATTCCTGGCATATCCGAAGGGTGCCATGCAAAAATATCCCAATTTTCGCGCAGGAATGCTCTCAGAGCGGCGTCGATCGCCGGATCCAGCTGTGCTCCAATGGCTGCTGTTTTATTAGGATCCATCGGGTGAACTTGGAATTTGACTATTTCGTCTGCCAGTTTGAAAGAAGTGGATTTAGGCCTTTTGTCGAGGATTACATCATCTCTATCCACTGTGGAATGCAGAGCGGTGAGCTCCTCAGCCGCAAGTGCCTCGGATAGTGCCTCGAGGGCCAGGGATGCGGTTTTGTTTTCGGCGCGGAGTGCTATGTCCGGATCACGGCGATAGTGATAACTCCATTGGGCCCGGGCATTTTGAGCTTCATGTACCCGTAATGAGGTATGGCTTGAAAGCGTGTGAATGCATCTCGCCCCAACAGGGCATGATATCCGCTATTGAAAGGTGCCACCTGGAAGATTAACTCTTTGGACCTGTAGTTCTCAAGCGTGCCAAATACCACATCAAATTTTGTTTTTCCCGAACACCGAGCTTCTCGGCTGGGAATAATACCCCGAAAGGTTGTACTGCTCTGCTCGATGCGGCTCTTGTCTATTTGCATTTTGTAGAGCGTGTCCTCGTAGATAAGTTTCAATCCGTTGCCCCCGTCCGTGAGCACTTTAGTAAGCCGCAAGCCATCCACAACTAGGTTTAGAACTAAAGCGGCTGGTGCTCGGACTGATCGGGCCCATGGTTCGTCAGTGGCATTGAAGGTTATCGCCATGTCGTTCCAAGGGTTCATTGTGGCTACTTGGTTAACTTCGGTGAGGTCGCGGAGCGCCCTCTTACGATGATTATTTGAAGAGAAGGTCTCGAAGACCGTAAATACATTGAGATCATTATCCTCATAGGAGCACTTCTCTGGGGTAGTGTTGGTGAGGATTGCCTCACCGCTCTTAGCCAACTGTCGGAGTATCCAACATGCCCGAAGGCTATCCGTTGGTTCGGAATTTGGCATCGTGTGTATCTGGCAAGGCTTGTCGAGCCATCCATTAAGGACAGTTCTATGTCCCGTTAAGGGCTTAATTTTCTTGTCCGTGAAGTGATGATCAGGTGCCCCATAAGGGTACATCCTTTTTGCCCGGACGGTGGGTGGCTTAAAGGCCGATGGTTCCCACCAATATGTCTAGGCTTTCTAGGTGCTTTCCATTGCACAATAATTCTTTACTATGTGTGCTAAATCTGCAAAGTGCAGTATGCGGCGTCGGTTCAGGGCATTGAGGATCCCCTCGTCCGTACGGTTGCAGCAAAAGATTGATACCGCATCGTCGTCGCAGCAATCTTTAATCTTGTTTTAAACAAGTAGGAATCTAGCCCAAAAGTGATGGACTGTTTCCTGAGGTTGCTGCCGTATGTACATTAAGTCGTATATATCCAGGGGGCCGGAATTGCTTGGAGAGTATTGATTGTGGTGGGCGGGTGGGTTTAAATCCGAACCCTGGCCCACTGAGGAATCTAGATTTTGTAAAAAATTTGAGGTCACTAGCCCAGGATCCGGAGTGTCCTAGGGGTTTTTAGGCTCAACGCCTGATTCTATGTTCAGAGGATAGATGGTCTCTTCTTGAAGATGGGTGTCCGGCTCGCAGGGCTCGGAGATCCGAACATAGTTTGTTTTCAGCATAGGAGGAGCGATATCGTCAACTTGCTCTTCCACGATGGTCACCAGGTGGGTGACAGGTGGGGCGCTGGACTGCCACCTCATCATATGATATATACATGATGGACTGCCACCTCACCATATGATATATACATGGTGGACACACCCAAAGAAGGGGGGTCTCAAAGCGATGATGGTGACGAAGAGCCCAGATCACCATACACAGGAGGGCAAAAGAAATTTCCCCCGCAAATCCAAACGGTGAACGTGGTAAACACCACCCAAATTCCCAACCCAGACCAGATACGCACCCTTAGGGATGCCGACTTAACAGAACCAGTCGTCCCACAATATAAACTAGGGCCGGTCACCTTCAACCGCACGGATTGTCCGGTTAACGCCAATCAGGGCAACCCAGCCGCACTAGTCCTCGACCCAATAATTGACGGGTTCCACCTCACATGAGTCCTTATGGACGGAGGCAGCAGTTTAAACCTGCTTTACTAGGACACAGTGCGCAAGATGGGCATCGGTCATTCATAGATCAAACCCACTAAAGCCACTTTCAGAGGCATCATACCGGGTGCGGAAGCCAGCTGTACAGGCTCCATCGCCCTTGAGGTAGTCTTCGGATCACCCGACAATTACCGTACCGAAGAGTTAATCTTCGAAATCATCCCTTTCCGCAGTGATTATCAGGCACTACTCGGACGAACCGCGCTCGCTCGATTCAACGCGGTGCCACATTATGACTACCGTAAGCTCAAAATGCCCGGTCCATGCGGCGTCATCATGGTTAATGGCAAGGACGAACTTTACTTCGGCATCAACGAGTATACCACTACCTTAACAGCAGAAGCAACGAGCAGCACCTTAGCCGAACCTAGAGTCGATGGCCAGGCTCCCAGACTCCGTCAAAGGACTCCGAAATACTTCACGAAAGGATAGCCCGGCTCATCCAGAGCTCAATTAAACACTCTGGCGAAGGCCAGGACAGGCCGCACTCAGCGGCTCAACCGCTCTCTGGCACGCAAACATTTCTTACATTTCCTTCGCAGGTTCACCTTCGCACCGACCAGGACGGGCGATACGGAGGCAGCTCGAACACGCAAGGGAATCCTTAGACGTTCCCCGCGATGACCATCCGGCTATACTCCGGATCCGCACTCAGCTTCTTCCCCCTGGTCTCAGCAGGTTCCACAGTCATATTTCCTTTTTATCACATTACCTGTACTTATACGCATCGACGTACTATTCAAATACAACATATGGATTCATATGACGATTATCTGCTGTTATTTCTTATTAAAATTCTCTTGTCAAGCGGCATCCGTACACCACGATATGCCTTCAAATATGCCAGGGGCTTCATTTTACCCATAATACGACAATAAAGTCCGAACACCTTCACGGAAGTTCGGCACCCCGAACCTATAGCATTATATGCATCGGCTCCGAGTCATGTCTTGGGTCAATAGTTGGGTTTGCCCGGCTCCCACGTTTTGGTACCTTACGTTCCGCTATATCGGCTAAGGTAGTACAGGGAGAACTACTGCGATTGTGTCCCGGTTTTTCCAGACGAGCACCTCAGTAGAGAAAGCCGAAAACTGACTGTCATGATACGACGAGAGCTGGTCAGCTGTTCGAGAGGTTGTAAAATCTTTAAGGATTTCTCCTGCATAATGCCATAATCAATGCAGCGTGCGATGGATCGGTTTTTCTTCCGATCAGGTGCTTATAGAGCCCCTCGTGCGGTCTTCCAAACACCAGGGGCTGCGCCTACCTTCCTAAAGCTCCTATGGCTAGGTGAGAGCGATAAAGCCCTGTAGTCCGATTGCCTGGTTCGTTGTGCTGAACACCTCCTTCGAAGGACCCAATACAGGTATAAAGAGTGATCAGGTCTATCCCGAACACCCCCGTACTTCTTACGCGAGGGCAAAAGCCGATGACTGGCCAACTCTCAGGATTAATATATAAAACGGCCGCGGAGGAGGATAAACTTTTATATAACATGCAATAAATAATATAAATGACCTTGTTAAGACATTACAAAGGACAACATGATTTGCATTCATGGAAATATAATGTCCTTGTTGCATAGCTCCACTGCAAGGTAGGATCCTTTCAGGACACTCTCATAATATAATTCGGGCTTGCGGTGCTCCTTCCCCTCTGGCGGTCCTTCGGTCATCAGCTTTTCAGAATCCATCTTCCCCTAGTGTACCTTTGCGTGGGCGAAGGCCATTCGCGCACCCTCTATACAGACAGACCGCTTGATGACATCAAGTCGAGGGCAGGCACTCACAAGCCGCTTCACGAGCCTGGAGTAGCTGCTTGGAATCGGCTCAGCGGGCCATAGCCGGATAATCATATCCTTCATGGCTAGTTCCGCCGCCTTATGCAGTTCGATCAGCTGTTTCAGTTAATCGACAAAGGGCACCGGATAATTCGGTGCCAAATACTGCGTCCAGAAGAGCTTAACCGCAGTGTTCCTTTCTTCAGCTCAGTAGAATTGGGCGGCATCCGATATGCTGCGGGGCAGCTCGGCAAATACCCCTGAGAAATCTGAATTCAAAATTAGAAACATAATTTTCTCCTCAAATACTTGCTTTACATGGGAAAATCCTTACCTGCCGCGATCTTCCTCGCCTCTTGGATCCCCTGCAGGGCGCTTTGGGTTTCCCCCCGGTCTTCGCTCGTGGCCTGATGCGCCTTGGTGAGTTCGGATTCTTTCTCCGTTAAACTCTGCTCTAAGGTCTCGCATTTCTTCACGGCCTCTTGCAGCTCCTGCTCGGCTTTAATAACCCTGGCCTCGTGCTTCTCACGAGGAGCCTGCTCTGTGGTTGCCTTATTCTCGGCCTCGGCCACATCCTTCTTAAGAGCCTCGACTTCGGTCATCATCCCTAGCGCAAATCATGAAACATATTTCATCATACTGAAAATTCATTCGCAATAAACGCGAACAAGACTTGCGCATACCTTGTTTATCTCCCAACTGCATTATCAACCGGCCAACTTCTTCTTTGGCCCGCTCCAGACTTTGATTCAGTCCGGAGACCTCTGCAGTATGAGAGGCAGCAGCCGCTATAGACGCCTGCTTATAACAGAAGAGAAATAGATGTCATCCAATGAGTCTTCCTGCGAACATACAATTTGATCCTCTGTCCGGTTCTTTCTTTCACCGACACGTGTATCAGGGGCTACTATCCATACCATGACACTCTTCGAAACCTCATAAAACATACCTTAAAACCTTTTATAAGGCTGATACAGGCTTCATTCAGTCCACTCTCAGCAGACTGAATCTTCTCAATCACCGCACCCATAAGGGCACGGTGTTCATCGACGATGGAGGCGCTCTTCAGCGCCACCAACAAAGCATCCGACACCTCCGGTTGGACAGAGGTTGCCGGTGAAACAGGCATGCCCCCTCCAGCTGAGAGAGGCTGCCTGCTTGATCTGGAGCCGTATTGGTCTCCAGAATTGCATCCGGTTGGGAGCCGAATTCAAGATGGCCCCCGCCATCAGCTCCCATGGGAATTTTCTCCCCCATGTGTCCGGCCCCTGAAGTTTGACCTCCAGGTGCTGCCTTCACAGTCTTTTCCTCTCCTCCTTGGCCGGGGTCCCTCTGGGACGAAGCCTCGGTGTTATTCACCTGTTTGGAGGAACACTACTAGGAAAAGGCCTACTAGTGGCGCACCAGTTTTGCCTACTAATGGCGCACTACTGGTGCGCCACTAGTACCACGAACTAGTATTTTTTACTAATGGCGCACCACTGGTGCGCCATTAGTATTTTTGAATTTTGAAGGCGGGAAAATAGTAGTGGCGCACCGTCTAACACCCACCGTGCGCCATTGCTATTTTTGAATTTTGAATTTGGATCTGGATCACGATTTTTTTGCCCATTTTTTGCTCGTTTTTTCTCTCGTTTTTTTTGAAATTTTTTTCTTGTTTTTGGATCTTGTACGTTATTTTGATGCCGTGTTCTTTTGCCGGAGAGGAGTTCGCCGGAGAGGAGGGCCGAGGTCACCGGAGAGGCGCTCACCTACATCGCCGGAGAGGAGGAGGAGGTCGCCGGAGAGGAGGTCACCGGAGCATCGGAGAGGAGGAAGGAGAAACCATGAGGGGAGGGGAGGAGAGGAGGGAGGAGGAGCTCACCGGAGAGGAGGGAGGAGGAGCTCACCGGAGAGGAGGGAGGGAGGAGCTCACCGGAGAGGAGGGAGGAGGAGCTCAGCGGAGAGGAGGGAGGAGAAACCGTGAGGGGAGGGGAGGAGAGGAGGGAGGAGGAGGTCGCCGGAGAGGAGGAGGAGGAGGAGGTCGCCGGAGAGGAGGAGGGTAGTATGGTGGAGGAGAGAAGGGGAGATGGAGTGGAGGAGAGGAGGAGATGGAGTGGAGGAGAGGTGGAGTGGAGGAGAAGAATGAAGAGGTAAGGAGGAGAGGATCACGCCCAGCCATATATACGGCATAGTAATGGCGCACCGTGGGCAGGTGCGCCATTACTAACTTTTTTTTATTTTTTTTATTTATTTTGAATTTTGAAGGCGGGAAGATACTAATGGCGCACCATGGGCAGGTGCGCCATTAGTAAGTTTGAATTTTTTTGAATTTTTTTGCCTCTCCAGATATTAAAAGCCCCGTACCATGGGCAGGTTCCCCCGTTAAATTCGGATGTGTCTTTTCGAGTAGATGATTTTTCATATAAAAAACTTTTTCATCCGAGTTCGTATGTAAAAGTTATGCCCATTTTACAAATTCTCGAGAGATTTTGCAAAAAAGTCGAAAATTCATGTTTGTAAATTTTGCTAACAACTAGACCACATATTACATGGGAATCTTATTTTCTTTTATTTTCTTGACATTTCTATCATTTTCTTTTATTTTTTCTGAAACTGAAAAGGCGGTCCACGCGGGGGGGGGGGGGGGGTGCATTCGGGGAAATGTTTGGGCCAAGTTACTAATGGCGCGCCGTGGGAGTGGTGCGCCATTACTAGTTCAACTAGTAATGGCGCACCACTCCCACGGTGCGCCATTAGTAGTTTAAAAAATAAAATAAAATAAATTTGAAACATAATTACTAATGACACACTGTGGGAGTGGTGCGCCATTACTAGTTTAACTAGTAATGGCGCACTATCCCCTGGTGCGCCATTACTAGTTTTGAAAAAAAAATACTAATGGCGCACCGTGCATGTGGTGCGCCATTAGTATTTACACACTAATGGCACACCAACACATGGTGCGCCATTACTATTTAGTAATGGCGCACCACATGCACAGTGCGCCATTAGTGTCCATATTGGCTATAGCTGTTTTTGTAGTAGTGGAAGGGGCCTTCGGGGGCGTCCCGCTCTCCATAGCATCCGAGCTCAGCGAATCCTCTGATGAGGATTGTTTTATACGGGACCTTGCCAGACTATCAAAAAATGGCTCAGGTTAAAATATTATGCCATGATGAGTCTGGACGCATAAACGTACTTGCTACCTCTTGAGCACTGCGTTGGTTTTCCCTTGAACAGGAAAGGGTGATGCGGCAAAGTACCGTAAGTATTTCCCTCAGTTTTTGAGAACGAAGGTATCAATCCAGTAGGAGGCTACGCGCGAGTCCCTCGCACCTACACAAAACAAATAAATCCTCGCAACCAACGTGATAAGGGGTTGTCAATCCCTTCACGGTCACTTACGAGAGTGAGATCTGATAGATATGATAGGATAATATTTTTGGTATTTTTATGATAAAGATGCAAAGTAAAATAAAAGCAAAGTAAAAAGCAAAGAAAATAACTAAGTGTTGGAAGATTAATATGATGAAGATAGACCCGGGGGCCATAGGTTTCACTAGTGGCTTCTCTCAAGAGCATAAGTATTTTATGGTGGGTGAACGAATTACTGTTGAGAAATTGACAGAATTGAGCATAGTTATGAGAGTATCTAGGTATGATCATGTATATAGGCATCACGTCCGAGACAAGTAGACCGACTCCTGCGTGCATCTACTACTATTACTTCACTCATCGACCGCTATCCAGCATGCATCTAGAGTATTAAGTTCATGGAAACAGAGTAACGCCTTAAGCAAGATGACATGATGTATAGGGATAAACTCATGCAATATGATAAAAAAAACTGTCTTGTTATCCTCGATGGCAACAATACAATACGTGCCTTGCTGCCCCTACTGTCACTGGGAAAGGACACCGCAAGATTAAACCCAAAGCTAAGCACTTCTCCCATTGCAAGAAAGATCAATCTAGTAGGCCAAACCAAACTGATAATTCGAAGAGACTTGCAAAGATAACCAATCATACATAAAAGAATTCAGAGAAGATTCAAATATTGTTCATAGATAATATTGATCATAAACCCACAATTCATCTGTCTCAACAAACACACCGCGAAAAGAAGATTACATCGAATAGATCTCCACGAGAGAGGGAGAGAACATTGTATTGAGATCCAAAAAGAGAGAAGAAGCCATCTAGCTACTAACTATGGACCCGAAGGTCTGAGGTAAACTAGTCACACTTCATTGGAGAGGCTATGATGATGATGTAGAAGCCCTCCGTGATGTATGCCGCCTCCGGCGGAGCTCCGGAACAGGCCCCAAGATGGGATCTCGTGGGTACAGAAGGTTGCGGCGGTGGAATTAGGTTTTTGGCTCCGTATTTGATCGTTTGGGGGTACGTAGGTATATATAGGAGGAAGGAGTATGTCGGTCGAGCAACAGGGGTCCCACGAGGGTGGAGGGCGCGCCCCCTACCTCCTGGCCTCCTCTTTTGTTTCTTAACGTAGGGTCCAAGTCTCCTGGATCATAATCTTCCTAAAAATCACGTTCCCGAAGGTTTCATTCCGTTTGGACTCCGTTGATATTCCTTTTCTGCGAAACTCTGAAATAGGCAAAAAAATAGCAATTTTGGGCTGGGCCTCCAGTTAATAGGTTAGTCCCAAAAGTAATATAAAAGCGAATAATAAAGCCCAATAAGTTAGACCTACAGCCTTGGGCGCCTCCCTCCTCCCCTGCAACACCTCTCTCTCTCTCGCAGTAGCTCGGCGAAGCCCTGCAGGAGAACCGCTACATCCACCACCACGCCGTCGTGCTGTTGGATCTCCACCAACCTCTCCTTCCCCCTTGCTAGATCAAGAAGGAGGAGACGTCGCTGCACCGTACGTGTGTTGAACGCGGAGGTGCCGTCCATTCGGCACTCGGTCATCGGTGATTTGGATCACGGCGAGTACGACTCCGTCATCCACGTTCATTGACTCCGTATTATCCGACAACATCTCAGTGCAGGGATGATAGGCGCTCCCACCCCCACCCGGCGATCGCCACCCCCTCCGGTGATCTCCTCCCCTAGCCACCAAATTTCATTTCCTTTCCAATAGATCTCTCTGGCGCACTGAGATCTACGTTTCTATACCCATCGTTATGGGTTCTGCTGATGGATCCACCCTTGGCTTGGACTTCTCCAAGGGTCTGGCTTTTGCGGAGAAGGTTTTTCAATCTACGGGATTTTCGGTGCACCCCATGGATGACACGGGTTTCTTCACCATGGTAATTTCCTTTGGCCGACATGATTTTCGTCTGACTGAGGATTCGGTGGCAGCGGTGCTTGAGGTGGCCATCGGGGGTTCTGCTATTGAGTTCATGGTTTTTATGATCACGGAGAGGGTTTTTGGTTTTCACGTTTCTTGCAAGGCTGTGGCTTTAATCATTCTCAGGCTCCGTTCTTTCTCTTGTGATCATTTTAAATGTTTCTTTCACCTTTGGGGTAATGGTAGCCCAAATTGGAATGTGATGCCGAGTGGATCATTGTTAGTCCTTCTAAACGTCGAGCTACCCTTGGCATGTTGGCTATGCACACCAAGCCCCGTAAATCTTCGATAAAATCATCGCATGGCCCTGCCAAGAAGCTTTCGTTTTCACAGTTCCATAATTATCCTGCTTGTCGTGGTTATCGTTATCCGGCCACGCAGTCTTGCATTCAAACTGTTGAGGATGCGGGGTACACGCTTTCTGCGCATGAACGGGTGGTCATCCACCCTTCGCCGCCGGCTGAGCTCCGGTGGACGACAACTACCCCCTCCATTTCCTTTGGAACGGTTAGGGATCTTCAACCAGCTGCGAATGGGTCGCCGTCTATCTCGGGCGGAAATTTTGGCTCTCCGAATGTGGACGTGTCTTCCCATGTTGGGCTGTCTTCTTCACGGTCCACGGTCCAGGTGGAGCCGGTGCTATCTTCTGGGCTGTCCATTCCGTCTTCTCAGCAAGCAGACGAAGATTTTGATAAATTGGTTACGGGCATGGTCGATGAAATTTTAACGTGTCAGTTTTGCTTATCTAAGGGTCATTTTGCTGCGGCGTGCACATCTAAATTGCGTTGTACCTCTTGTCTGCGGGTGGGGCATGGTAAAAAGGATTGTAACAAGTTTGCTAGCATTTTGGGTTTGGTTTGGAAACCAAAACCCGGTAACATTGCAACTTCCGAGGATCGCTCAGCTCCCACCGAGAATATCTCTCTGACACAGCTTTTACCAAACTTGGACTCCTCTTGCACTTCCGCATTTACTGCTTCGCCCTGTTCCATCAGTCCTGGTCCCAAAATGCCTTCGACAGCGCCGCCTGAGACCCCTCCTCCGCCGGACTTCTTGCCGCCTGCTTTCAGCCCGGGCTGTTCCTCTCCGATGGCCAACTTCCCTCTCGACCCCATGATGTATGTGCCGGCTGGCCATCACATTGTGGACGGCGGTGATGCTCGTCTGCCTCGGACCTATGTGACGCCGCATACCCCACTTGTGCGCCGCCATGAGGAATTCATGCTTGCTGAGGTAATGCACATCCCCCCTCCCGATCAGATTGGTGCTGCTAGGGAGGAAGTGGTACAGTGGTTGCAAGCTCATGGGGTATTGGTGAGGTCTGCTCAGCCTTGGATTAGATCGGTGGGTCTTTTCGAGCTTTGGGATGCTGCAGTCAGGTTTTCTCTTCTTCAGATGCCGCCCCAACCTCTCGGCAATGATCGTTTTGTGCGTTTTATGAAGCACGATGAGGGTGATTCGTTTCGAGGTGCTCAGGGTTTCCGTCAGGGACTGCTCATGTTCTTGGGGATTCCGCTCGATCTTCGCAATGAGGAGAATATTCGGGCAGCGGTCAACACATTTGGGAAGTTTCAGCATTGGATTAGTGAGGATCCCTACCTTGTGCGCACTTTGGTTTTTGCGTCTTTTCCAGAAGATATTTTAATACCAAGAGATGTGGTGCTCATGGATTATGCTGCCTGGGGTGGTGCCCGGGTGTCTTGGACGGTGCCTCTGTATATCCTGGGGGCCAATTTTGCTGAACAGATGCCCCAAGATGAACACTGGATGCCCATGAATGGCAATCCCCATCCCATGCCTGGTGTTCCCTTCCCGGAGATGCCACCTTTTATTCTGCCTCCATTCCCGGCCTTGGGGTGGAATGATGTGCCACCACCTCCGCCTGAACCTGCGCATAATGAGGTGCATGAGGACAATTGGGGCAACTGGGAGGAACCTGCTGCGGAGCCTGCTGTGGAGGATCAAGAATCTGTGGTTTTGAATGCCTCGGCCCAACCTAGTTCGGCCCACCAAAGCTCTGAAGCTCAACCCCAGGTGCCCCCTGCTCCTATCGTTCTTATTGATGGGGCTTCTCCTGCTAATTCTAATGATCAAATGGCAGCACCGGATATGGAGGATGCTAATAATTGGGCAATTGTGGTGTATCAACCTCCCCCTTTTGATGTCCGCACTTTGGAGCAGCCTGTGGTTCCGATTCCTTTTGGTCCCCCTCTGCCGCCGGAGATGATTTGGAGGCGCTCGTTTGAAAATCTGTTGAATGCTCCAATGGTGTTTGAGGTGCCTAAACCCCTGCTGCCTCAGCCCCTGTCGCCGGTCATTTTGAGCAAGAGAACCTGGGATTTTGCTTTCCAGCAGGATGCCCTTCCTTTGCTGACATGGAAGGAGTCGGTACCTGCTCGACCTGTGGCTAGAGCACTATTTGTGGATGATACTGACAGGGTTGTGACTATTGTCCCTCCTCCTCCTGAGCGTGCACCTGCAAGGAGGCCACGCAAAGTTTTGGCGCCTACTCCACTTGTTGAAACTTCTGTTCGTAGGTGTGCCAGAAGTTCGGCCCAGCGGGATGGGTTTAAGCCCACTTTCCATGAGCTGGTTCTGCAGCCCAAGAAGAAGAAGCCCAAGGCCAAGCCCCTCTCTGCTGAGAAGTCTGAAGACCCTGCATTTGGAGATGTCCCTCCGCCTACTCCCATCAGTCACCTGCAAGCTATTGGCAAGGAGCTGGAGATTGATGCAGCTCTGCTCACGGAGGATGCACTTATGGTGGATCCCTCTGCTGCTACAACTCAAGACTCCAATGAATAGTGCGCTCCAATACTGTTGGGTTTGGCGAGCCCACAAATATGCTTTATGTGTTTGGTTTTCTTTTTCTGATCAGGGGCTATGTAATAATGCTGGTGTGGAACTCTTATGTGCTTTTGGGCATCTGGCACTGTGTGTCATGTGCATGGGTGACTTGTTTTTGTTATTCCTTTATGAATAATCTCTGTAGAAATTGGAATGTACTATGCTAGAATGTCAGGGGTTTAAATTCTGAGGCTAGGCAAAGAGCTGTTAGACAAAAGATTGACGAAAGCCACTGTGCTATTGCCTGCCTGCAAGAAACTAAATGTGCTTCATTCGATTCCCGCATGATTAAAAGTTTTTGCCCCAAGAGATTTGACAGCTTTGCTTTCTCTCCTTCCTTGGGGGCCTCTGGTGGAATTCTAGTTGTTTGGAATTCGTCTATATTTGGTGGGACTTTATTGCAAGTCCAACAATTTGCAGTGGTAATTGAGTTTGTTTCTAGGCACAACAATGAGCGCCGGACTCTTGTGGTGGTCTATGGACCTTGTCAGGGGGAAGCCAGGGATAATTTTGTAAACTGGTTATATCACCTGAACATTCCTGTGGATGAGAATTGGCTATTATTGGGGGATTTTAATTTTTACGGTCTATGGATAACAGGAATCTACCTGGTGGTGATTTGAATGACATATTCATCTTTAATGAGATAATTGGACACCTCGGCCTTTTGGAGTTTCCCATCAAAGGCAGGTCCTACACTTGGTCCAACATGCAGGATGATCCACTTCTTGAGCAGCTCGACTGGTTCTTCACTTCTGTTGATTGGATCTCTGATTATCCCATGACTGAGGTGTTACCTCTTGCCATAACTGCTTCTGACCATGTGCCCTGTATGGTTACAATTAAAACTTCTATTCCCAAGTCTAATATCTTTAGGTTTGAGAACTATTGGTTGGAATTGGAGGGTTTTATGGATTGTGTTGATTCCTCATGGCAGAAACAATCCAGAAAGGGCCATATTACTGCCAGGATAGCTGACAAATTGAAGTCCTTGAGAATGTGTCTCAAAAGGTGGCAGAAGAGCATTTCTAAACTGAAAACTCTAATTTGTAAATGCAATAGTGTTATCCTGCTCTTGGATGAGCTTGAGGAATATAGAACACTCTACAGACAGGAATCAAATTTCAGGATTGTGGTTAAATGCCATGTTGAGAAATTGCTCCACCTTCAATGTCTTTATTGGAGAAAACGATGTACTATCAGATACATCAAAGTGGGTGGTGAGAACACCAAGTTCTTTCATGCTATGGCCACGGAGAGATACCGAAGAAATTCTATTGCTAGCTTAAAACTGCATGATGGTACGGTGGTGACTGATCATTCCCAAATGGAGGGTATTATCTGGGATTGTTTTAAGAACAGAATGGGTTCTTCCAGGGGAATTAAAATGGGCTTTGATCTTTCTTCCCTTATTGAACCAGTTGTGGGATTGGATGTCCTCACTAAGCCTTTTGAGAAGGAGGAAATGGACTTGATTATCAAGCACATGCCAGTTGATAAAGCTCCAGGTCCAGATGGTTTTAATGGTCTTTTCTTCAAACGATGCTGGCACATAATTTCTCAGGATTTCTATGAACTGGCCCAGGCTTTCTTTCAGGGTACTGCCCATCTGGAGAATATCAATGACTCTTACATAACTTTGGTGCCCAAGAAGCCCTCCCCTGAGGAGGTGGGTGACTACAGACCTATATCTTTAACAGGAATGGGTCTTAAGTTTCTGTCTAAGATGGCAGCCAATAGGTTTCAAGAGGTGATTATGCAGTGTGTTCAGAAGAGTCAATATGGTTTCATAAAAAGTAGAACAATTCAGGATTGTATTGGGTGGACTTTGAGTATTTGCACCAGTGTCATCAGTCCAAGAAACCTATTGTGATTCTAAAGTTGGATTTTGAAAAGGCTTTTGACTCCCTTGAGCATGAGGCCATTTTGCAAATTCTAAGACATAAGGGCTTTAATGAGAAGTGGATCCTTTGGATGAAGCAGCTTCTCTCCACAGGTACCTCCTCTGTCCTGCTTAATGGTGTCCCTGGTAGGAAGTTCAGGTGCAAAAAGGGTGTCAGACAGGGTGATCCAGTCTCTCCTCTCTTGTTTGTCCTAGCTGCTGATCTTCTGCAGACTGTAATTAATGATATGTTCAGAAGGGGCATTCTTCAGTTACCTATTCCTTGTCATGATCAGGATTACCCTGTAGTTCAGTATGCTGATGATACTCTTATTATCTTGCCTGCTGACAAGGATCAACTTTTAGCTCTAAAGGATATGCTCAGGATCTTCTCTGAGTCCACTGGTCTGGATGTGAACTATCATAAATCCTTTATTATTCCCATCAATGTGGACACTGCTGTCATGGCTGAATTAGCTTCTGCTTTTGGCTGCCAGATTGGGAAAATGCCTTTTACCTACCTTGGGTTGCCAGTGGGAACTACAAGGCCTAAAATGCTGGATTTTATGCCACTGGTTGATTGCATGGAGAGGAGAATGACAGCTAGTTCATCTTTTCTGAATCAGGGGGAAAGGCTGCAGTTCCTTAATTCTGCTCTGTCATCTATGCCCATTTTCTTCTTGTGCAGTTTGGCTGTCCCAGCTGGAATTCTTAAACAATTGGAAAGAATCCAGAGGCAATGTCTCTGGAGGAGGAACAGGGGTCAGCCTGCACCCTCCCTAGCTGCTTGGGACCTTATTTGCAGGCCAAAAAACAGGGGAGGTCTTGGCATCCTCAACCTTGGTTCCCAGAATGTTGCACTTTTGATCAAACATGCCAATAATTTCCTTAATAAAAAGGATCTTCCTTGGGTTTCTTTAATTTGGGATACTTACTACCATAATAGGGTCCCTCAGGGAACTTCTGATTGTGGCTCATTCTGGTGGAAGGATATTTGTAAGGTCATGCATCATTTTAGGGAGTGTGCTTGGGTTCAGATTAATACAGGGAACACTGCCCTCATGTGGTCAGATAACCTGCAGTTTGATGGTCAGGTGTCTAGCCTTCAGCTCAGATTTCCCAGGCTCTACTCCTATGTTAAGGACCCCTGGGTTACTGTTACGGAATTCATGGGCTCTCAGGACATTTTCCAGCATTTCCACCTTCCTTTGTCCAGCCAGGCTTTTGATGAACTGACTATTCTCCAGTCTATGTTGGGTGGCCTTATTAGTGCACCTGGGTCCAAGGATATCTGGTTTTGGAAGGGCACTGCCAAGGGATACTCACCAAAGCTGTTTTACTCACATACTTTTGTCTCTGCATCTTTCAACCCTTTGACAGCTTGGATCTGGAAGTCCTCTTGTACAATGAAAATCAAAGTTTTTGCTTGGATGCTTATTATGGATAGGTTGAACACCAAGGAGATGGTGGATAGGAGGCATTGGCATTTGGAGGATGGAGTGAGCTGTGTCCTTTGCCCTTTGCAGACTAGGGAAACAAGAGATCATTTGTTCTTCAATTGCAACTTTAGTGTCAGAATTTGGAACTATCTGCAAATTGATTGGTCTTCTGGTGACTCCATGGCTCATTTGGTCCTTAATGCTAGCAGGAGTTTTAGGAAGCCCTTCTTCACTTGCTGGAATATCTGGATCATCAGGAATGCTAAGGTCTTCAGGCATGAGAGAGCTAGATTTAATAAATGGAGATCTGCTTTTATACATGACATCAGCTTAATGCAATATAGAGTGAAAGCTGCCTACAAAGATGATCTTCTACGCTGGATTTCATTCCTGCCACCTTGAGGCCTTTAATATGTATCCTCTACCTTGTTTTTCTACTTCTTCCCCTAGATTCTTTGATTACCTCTTGTAATCCCCCCTTTTCTGTACCTGTACTGTATATATTTTCTCAATAAAATTTTGATATGCTGTGGGGGTTTCCCCTACAGTTCCCAGTCAAAAAAAAGCCCAATAATGTCCAAAACAATAGATAATATAGCATGGAGCAATCAAAAATTATAGATACGTTGGAGACGTATCATGCATCCCCAAGCTTAATTCCTGCTTGTCCTCGAGTAGGTAAATGATAGAAACAGAATTTTTGATGCGGAGTGCTACTTGGCATAATTTCAATGTAATTGTTCTTAATTGTGGTATGAATATTCAGATCCGAAAGATTCAAGACAAGAGTTTAATATTGACATAAAAAAGTAATACTTCGAGCCTACTAACAAAGCAATTATGTCTTCTCAAAATAACATGGCCAAAGAAAGTTATCCCTACAAAATCATATAGTCTGGCTATGCTCTATCTTCACCAGACAAAGTATTTAAATCATGCACAACCCCGATGACAAGCCAAGCAATTGTTTCATACTTTTGGTGTTCTCAAACTTTTTCAATCTTCACGCAATACATGAGCGTGAGCCATGGACATAGCACTATATGTGGAATAGAATGGTGGTTGTGGAGAAGACAAAAAGGGAGAAGATAGTCTCACATCAACTAGGCGTATCAACGGGCTATGGAGATGCCCATCAATAGATATCAATGTGAGTGAGTAGGGATTGCCATGCAACGGATGCACTAGAGCTATAAGTATATGAAAGCTCAACAAAAGAAACTAAGTGGGTGTGCATCCAACTCGCTTGCTCACGAAGACCTAGGGCATTTTGAGGAAGCCCATCATTGGAATATACAAGCCAAGTTCTATAATGAAAAATTCCCACTAGTATATGAAAGTGACATAATGAGAGACTCTCTATCATGAAGATCATGGTGCTACTTTGAAGCACAACTGTGGTAAAAGGATAGTAACATTGTCCCTTCTCTCTTTTTCTCTCATCATATTTTTATTTGGGCCTTTTCTTTTTTATGGCCTCTTTTCCTTCTTCTTTTTTCGTTCAGAGTCTCATCCCGACTTGTGGGGGAATCATAGTCTCCATCATCCTTTCCTCACTTGGGAGAATGCTCTAAAAATGAAGATCATCACACTTTTATTTTCTTACAACTCAACAATTACAACTCGATACTTAGAACAAAATATGACTCTATATGAATGCCTCCGGCGGTGTACCGGGAT
This sequence comes from Aegilops tauschii subsp. strangulata, assembly GCF_002575655.3. Classification (NCBI taxonomy): domain Eukaryota; kingdom Viridiplantae; phylum Streptophyta; class Magnoliopsida; order Poales; family Poaceae; genus Aegilops; species Aegilops tauschii. The sequence goes on from NC_053041.3 coordinate 405,286,549, forward strand.
ATGCAATGAATCAAGAGTGACATGTATGAAAGAATTATGAACGGTTGATTTGCCACAAATACGATGTCAACTACATGATCATGCAAAGCAATATGACAATGATGGAGCGTGTCATAATAAACGGAATGGTGGAAAGTTGCATGGCAATATATCTCGGAATGGCTATGGAAATGCCATGATAGGTAGGTATGGTGGCTGTTTTGAGGAAGGTTTATGGTGGATGTAAGATACCGGCGAAAAGTGCGCGGTATTAGAGAGGCTAGCAATGGTGGAAGGAAGAAAGTGCGTATAATCCATGGACTCAAGATTAGTCATAAAAAACTCATATACTTATTGCAAAAATCTACAAGTTATCAAAGCAAAGTATTACACGCATGCTCCTAGGGGGATAGATTGGTAGGAAAAGACCATCGCTCGTCCCCGACCGCCACTCATAAGGAAGACAATCAATAAATAAATTATGCTCCAACTTCATCACATAACGGTTCACCATACGTGCATGCTACAGGAATCACAAACTTTAACACAAGTATTTCTCAAATTCACAACTACTCAACTAGCATGACTCTAATAGCACCATCTTTATATCTCAAAACAATTATCAAGCATCAAACTTTTCTTAGCTTTCAACACACTCATAAGAAAGTTTTTACAAATCTTGAATACCAAGCATATTAGGATTATTTAAGCAAATTACCATGCTATTTAAGACTCTCAAAATAATCTAAGTGAAGCATGAGAGATCAATAGTTTCTATAAAACAAATCCACCACCGTGCTCTAAAAGATATAAGTGAAGTACTAGAGCAAAACTATATAACTCAAAAAATATAAGCGAAGCACATAGAGTATTCTAACAAATTCCAAATCATGTATGGCTCTCTCAAAAGGTGTGTACAGCAAGGATGATTGTGGTAAACTAAAAAGCAAAGATTCAAATCATACAAGACACTCCAAGCAAAACACATATCATGTGATGAATAAAAATATAGCTCCAAGTAAAGTTATCGATGGAAGTAGACGAAAGAGGGGATGCCATCTGGGGCATCCCCAAGCTTTGGCTTTATGGTGTCCTTAGATTATCTTGGGGGTGCCATGGGCATCCCCAAGCTTAGGCTCTTGCCACTCCTTGTTCCATAATCCATCAAAATCTTTCACCCAAAACTTGAAAACTTCACAACACAAAACTCAACAGAAAATCTCGTGAGCTCCGTTAGCGAAAGAAAACAAAAGACCACTTCAAGGTACTGTAATTAACTCATTCTTTATTTATATTGGTGTTAAACCTACTTTATTCCAACTTCTATATGGTTTATAAACTATTTTACTAGCCATAGATTGATCAAAATAAGCAAACAACACACGAAAAACAGAATCTGTCAAAAACAGAACAGTCTGTAGTAATCTGTAACTAACGCAAACTTCTGGAACTCCAAAACATCAGCCAAAATAGGACGACCTAGAAAATTTGTTTATTGATCAGCAGCAATTGGAATCACTATTTTATCACGTTCTCGTGATTTTGAACAATTATTTTCGTGAACAGAAAGTTTCCGGAAATTACAGCAAGATCAAATAACTATCATCCAAGAAGATCCTATAGGTTTAACTTGGCACAACCACTAATTAAAACATAGAAACACATCTAACCAGAGGCTAGAACAAATATTTATTCCTAAACAGAAGCAAAAAGCAAAAAAACTAAAAATAAAATTGGGTTGCCTCCCAACAAGCGCTTTTCTTTAAAGCCTTTTTAGCTAGGCATTGAGATTTCAATGATGCTCACACGAAAGATAATAATTGAAACACAAAGAGAGCATCATGAAACATGTGACAAACACATCTAAGTCTAACATACTTCTTATGCATAGGCATCTTATAGAAAAACAAATTATCATAAGAAGCAAAAACTAGCATATGCAAGGAAGCAGAAAGAAACAATAGCAATCTCAACATAACGAGAGGTAATTTAGCAACATGAAAATTTCTACAACCATATTTTCCTCTCTCATAATAATTACATGTAGGATCATAAGCAAATTTAACAATATAGCTATCACATAGCATATTCTCAACACGATCCACATGCATGCAAAGTTCACACTCTTCCAAGATAGTGGGATTAATATTAACTAAAGTCATGACCTCCCCAAACCCACTTTTAATATTATTGCAAACATTATCAATCTCATATTCATCATGGGGCTTAAATAAATTTTCAAGATCATAAGAAGAATCACCCCAATCATGATCATTGCAACAAGTAGTAGGCATAGCAAAACTAGCATCCCCAAGCTTAGGGTTTTGCATATTATTAACACAATTGACATCAAGAGAATTTATAGTAAAATCATTGAAATCATGCTTTTCATCGATGGAACTATCAAGCATGGTTGCAATAGCAACGATCTCATTTTTAACATAAGGAACTATAGCAAATTCGTCTTCATAAATATCTGCATCATGGCCACAAGAATAGCAAGCATCATGTTCATCAAGGGATATTTCAACCAAATCATCGGAATCATCATTATCTATTGATTCATGCATATCATTATTTTCTTCCAAAGCAACGGTCATTCTTTCAATAAATTCGTGGACATAGACATTATGAGCAAGGTTTTCATTGCAATATTTACGAATGACGGAATTTTCAGATTTGTTGGGAGTAAAATCATACTTTTCAATCAAAGAAGCAACTTCATGAGCACCCTTAAAAACGACAAATTCTTCAATTTGTTCGATATCATAGTAACTATAAACACCCTTTGCACAAGAAGATAAGATTTCATTATCATTGAACTCACATAGGTAGGGAAGGTGTTTTTAGGGTTCTTAGAGCAACAAGTAAAATCACAAATTTCACAAAGATTCCAAGCATAGCATAGCAAACTATTTATATGATACCATAAGATCTTCCCTTTTTCAGACAAACGATGACGCACAAAATGAGCATGCTCATCTAAAGATTTCCCATCAAATAGGCTAGTTGGGGTTTCAGCACGAGCGCATAAGGATCGAAGATGATCCAAGTAGAACACTTTAAGTGGATCCATATCAATAGATTTTCAGCAAGCGAAGATGCAAGCATATAGAAGGCACATGGCAACACGAGCAAACAAGAAGCAAGCAAAAAAGAGGCAAATGGAAAAGAGAGGGCGAATAAAACGGCAAGGGTGAAGTGGGGGAGAGGAAAACGAGAGGCAAATGGCAAATAATGTAATGCGGGAGATAAGGGATTGTGATGGGTACTTGGTATGTTGACTTGCGTAGACCTCCCCGGCAACGGCGCCAAAAATCCTTCTTGCTACCTCTTGAGCATTGCGTTGGTTTTCCCTTGAAGAGGAAAGGATGATGCAGCAAAGTAGCGTAAGTATTTCCCTCAGTTTTTGAGAACCAAGGTATCAATCCAGTAGGAGGCTACGCGCGAGTCCCTCGCACCTACACAAAACAAATAAATCCTCGCAACCAACGCGATAAGGGGTTGTCAATCCCTTCACAGTCACTTACGAGAGTGAGATCTGATAGATATGATAGGATAATATTTTTGGTATTTTTATGATAAAGATGCAAAGTAAAAAAGCAAAGGAAATAACTAAGTGTTGGAAGATTAATATGATGAAGATAGACCCGGGGGCCATAGGTTTCACTAGTGGCTTCTCTCAAGAGCATAAGTATTTTACGGTGGGTGAACGAATTACTGTTGAGCAATTGACAGAATTGAGCATAGTTATGAGAGTATCTAGGTATGATCATGTATATAGGCATCACGTCCGAGACAAGTAGACCGACTCCTGCCTGCATCTAGTACTATTACTCCACTCATCGACCGCTATCCAGCATGCATCTAGAGTATTAAGTTCATGGAAACAGAGTAACGCCTTGAGCAAGATGACACGATGTAGAGGGATAAATTCATGCAATATGATAAAAAACCATCTTGTTATCCTCGATGGCAACAATACAATGCGTGCCTTGCTGCCCCTACTGTCACTGGGAAAGGACACCGCAAGATTGAACCCAAAGCTAAGCACTTCTCCCATTGCAAGAAAGATCAATCTAGTAGGCCAAACCAAACTGATAATTCGAAGAGACTTGCAAAGATAACCATTCATACATAAAAGAATTCAGAGAAGATTCAAATATTGTTCATAGATAATCTTGATCATAAACCCACAATTCATCGGTCTCAACAAACACACCGCAAAAAGAAGATTACATCGAATAGATCTCCATGAGAGAGGGGGAGAACATTGTATTGAGATCAAAAAATAGAGAAGAAGCCATCTAGCTACTAACTATGGACCCGAAGGTCTGAGGTAAACTACTCACACTTCATCGGAGAGGCTATGATGATGATGTAGAAGCCCTCCGTGATGGATGCCCCCTCCGGCGGAGCTCCGGAACAGGCCCCAAGATGGGATCTCATGGGTACAGAAGGTTGCGGCGGTGGAATTAGGTTTTTGGCTCCGTATCTGATCGTTTGGGGGTACGTAGGTATATATAGGAGGAAGGAGTACGTCGGTGGAGCAACAGGGGTCCCACGAGGGTGGAGGGCGCGCCCCCTACCTCGTGGCCTCCTCTTTTGTTTCTTGACGTAGGGTCCAAGTCTCCTGGATCATAATCTTCCTAAAATCACGTTCCCGAATATTTCATTCCGTTTGGACTCCGTTTGATATTACTTTTCTGCGAAACTCTGAATTAGGCAAAAAACAACAATTCTGGGCTGGGCCTCCAGTTAATAGGTTAGTCCCAAAAGTAATATAAAAGTGAATAATAAAGCCCAATAATGTCCAAAATAGTAGAAAATATAGCATGGAGCAATCAAAAATTATAGATACGTTGGAGACGTATCAGTACTCAGATTCAATATACTCACGAATTCATCAGGGGCTGGGCCCTGGGATCCCATGTCGGGCCGCTGTCGGCGGCGGCAGTGGACTCCTCAAGAAGAGGAGCTTTTCCCCTGTTGGGCGACTCGGCCTCCAAGTGTGCGAAGGCCGTCCTCTTCTTTCTTCCCCCCGCAGGGGATTCATCTTCCTCCTCCTCCTTGTCCTCTTCGGAGGCGGAACAGGCATCAGAGCCTTCGGATATTGTGTCTGAAGTGCCGCGGCGACGAAGGCCGCCCCGGGTCTTTTTGGCCTCCTTCTCGACCGTCTTCTTCGGCACCTTGTAAGGCGTCGGGACCAGCATCTTCGTCAGAAGTGGGACGGCCAGTTCTTCGGGCAGCGGGACCGGACAATGGATCCGCTCCGCCTTCTTCGTCCAGCCCTAGGAGAGTTGTGGAAAACACATTAGGCGCTTCCCTTGGGTTATGCGGATAAAAAGTACGATGACTTACCGAACTTGTAGGGTGGGACAGTTGGTACCCGCGGTCTTCGGCGGAGTCCAGCCATGATTTGCTGGACTTGAAAAGCACCTTCCAGATGTCCTTGTGCGAGGAGCCGAAAAGCTCTCGCGGGATTTGGTGCTTGGCCGGATCGAATTCCCATAGATTGCAAGTCTGGTGTTGACAAGGCAGGATCCGGCGAACTAACATCACCTGGACTACATTGACAAGTTCAATGTTCTTGTCTCCCATATCTTTAACGCGCGTCTGGAGCACCGACAGTTCGTCGGACGAGGACCAGTTCAGGCCCTTCCTTACGCAGGATGTAAGCCGCAGGGGGCACCGGATCGAAACTCGAGAGTAGCGGCCCGTTCCATGCCGTGTGGCTCAGTGATATAAAACCACTGCTATTGCCACTCCTTGACGGAATCATTAAAGGTGCATGTTGGCCATATGACGTTGGGCATCTTGCTCACCATAGCGCCCCCGCACTCGGCGTGCTCGCCGCCCACTACCTTGCACTTCACATTAAAAATCTTCAGCCATAAGCTGAAGTGTGGCGAGATGCGGAGAAAAGCCTCGCACACGACAATGAATGTCGAGATGTTGAGGAAGGAATTAGGGGACATATCATGAAGATCGATCCCATAGTAATACATGATGCCGCGAACGAATGGGTGGAGGGGAAACCATAGCCCGTGGACAAAGTGAGGGAGGAATACAACCCTCTCGTGGGTTTCCGGAGTGGGGACGATCTGTCCCGCCATCGGGAGACGGTGGCTGATTTTCTTGGCCAGATACCCGGCCTCCCGAAGCTTTTTGATATCCTTCTCCTAGACGGTAGAGGCCATCCATTTGCCTCCTGCTCCGGATCCGGACATTTTCGGAAGGCCTTTGTGGGCAGAGAAGATGAACGCTTGGGCGCTGGACCTCGGGCAGAGGGGAATCGATCGGAAGGAAGAAAGCGTGGGTGCGAATGGGAGTCCTTATCCCCTTATAAAGGCAGCAGGGATTCTGCGCCTCCCCACTTGCCTGGTAAAACTGCTTGTTCCCCCAAGCGCCGTAATTCATGGCACGGTTGGGTTGCCCACACCCGTATTAATGAGAATCCCGTGAAAAGAGGGACACGATCTCTGCTTCGACAAGACGTGCCAACAAAACCGCCTCGCAACACGTGCTGTGGCAGGCTCGGAAAAACGGTTCATCATGACCAGACCACGGCTGAACGTCACGTTAAGAAAAGCTGTCAGCAGATTAGATTTGTGGAAATATTATTCTCTCTATGGTGGTATGTGGAATTTGTTTTGCAGAGCCGGACACAGTTTGTGTTCAAAATCTTCTATGGAATATTCGAAGGAGGAACCCGCCTTGCAATGCCGAAGACAATCTCCGCGTTGGACTCATCGTCATTGAAGCCTGGTTCAGGGGCTACTGAGGGTGTCCTGGATTAGGGGGTCCTCGGATAGCCGGACTATATACTTTAGCCGGACTGTTGGACTATGAAGAAACAAGATTGAAGACTTCGTCCCGTGTCCAAATGGGACTCTCCTTGGCGTGGAAGGCAAGCTTGGCAATACGGATATGTAGATCTCCTCCCTTGTAACCGACTCTGTGTAACCCTAGCCCCCTCCGATGTCTATATAAACCAGAGGGTTTAGTCCGTAGGACAACAACAATCATACCATAGGCTAGCTTCTAGGGTTTAGCCTCTACGATCTCGTGGTAGATCAGCTCTTGTAATACACATATCATCAAGATCAATCAAGCAGGAAGTAGGGTATTACCTCCATCGAGAGGGCCCGAACCTGGGTAAACATCGTGTCCCCCGCCTCCTATTACCATCCGCCTTAGACGCATAGTTTGGGACCCCCTACCCGAGACCTGCCGGTTTTGACACCGACAATCTGATTTCCCTCTGATCGGGTTTAAGCCCGATTAGATCATAATCTGTTGCGACCCCCAGGGTGGCAATGCGATCTAGCAGTTCGTTTAAAGACGAGATATCTGCTGGATCCATCTTATCAACGCTTTCAAGGTTGATGCAGAGATGGTTTTTGGCAATCTGGGGGACCTCTTTGGGCTTGACGGCCGGGCTGGCGCCTACTGTGAAAGTACCGATCTGGAGGATCTTCCCAGGAACTAGGGCCTTTCTAGAGATGATCTTGTCATCGATGCAAGGCAAGCCATCGATCCTTCTATCGACAAGACAGAGGAGCTCTCAATGAAAGCACCAATGTCAGTGTCAAAACCGGCCGATCTTGGGTAGGGGGTCCCGAACTGTGCGTCTGAGGATCGAAGGTAACAGGAGGCAGGGGACGCGATGTTTACCCAGGTTCGGGCCCTCTTAATGGAAGTAATACCCTACTTCCAACTTGATTGACCTTGATGAGTATAGGGGTTACAAGAGTTGATCAACCTCGAGATCGTAATGGCTAAACCCTAGTTGTCTAGCATGTATGGTTGTGTTGCATCTACGGACTAACTCCTCCGGTTTATATAGACACCGGGGAAGGCCAGGGTTGTACAAAGTCCGTTTACAGAGAAAGGAAACTATACGACTAGCCGCCAAGCTTGCTATCCACGCCAGGAAGAGCTCCACCTGAACACGGGAAAAAGGCCTTCTATCTTGTACCTTCATGACCCGTTAGTCCGGCCCAAGTCACATAGTCCGACCATCCGAGGACCCCTTAATCCAGGCCTTCTATCACTACAGGAATCAGCTATTTTGCCGTCTGCCACGGCGGATGGCAAAGGCATGAACGGCGGACGGCAAAGACCTTTGCCGTCAGCCGCGGTGGGCAAAAGGCTCCGGCAAAGTAGGCTACGGTAAAGAGCTACTTTGCCGTCTGCTTCCGGGCGGCTGACGGCAAAGGACCTTTGCCGTCTGCCGCGGACGGCAAAGAGAGCGGACGGCAATAATTGCTCTGTCAGTCCGTTAAGTGGCTAACGGCAGGCCTTTTCCGTCCGCGGCAGACGGCAAACTTTCTAGTGTCTTTGCCGTCCGCCGTATGATGTCATCTACACGTCACTACATGGCAGGCCTTTGCCGTCCGCCGCTGACGGCAAAATTGTACGGCCGCACTTCTATCAGGTTGTTGAAGATATACAACGAAATGGTCCGCCATTGTTCGTTATCCAAAGATACTGGATTTGAAACACTGGCTGGTGCGAGATTCCCTTTGAATAGGCTGAGGTTGGACCCACCCTTTTTAGGGTCGTCGGCATTGTACCGAGGCTTCAGATTATGCAAATGACGATTTTTGGCTTTGTAGTGTGCTGTCACGAAGTTTGCAGCCTCCTCAGTGATGAATGCCTCAGCCATCGATGCTTCAATTCTATGTTTATTTTTACATTTTTGTCGAAGCGTCTTCTGCATCCTCTCAGTTGGGTAGCACCAACGATTTTCCACGCCCCCCCCCAATCTTGCCTCGGTCGGGAGATGTAAAATCAAATGTTGCATTGGATTAAAGAAGCCCGGTGGAAAGATCTTCTCTAACTTGCAGATCAACTCCGGCGCCAACTCCTCCATTTCTTCTAGCACGCCAGGCGATAGTTCTTTCGCACAAAGAACACGGAAGAAATAGCTGAGTTCTGCCAGTACTAGCCATTCATCCTCAGGGATGAAGCCACGCAACATCACCGACATTACCCGCTCAATCCATATGTGCCAATCATGACTCTTGAGACCAAATATCTTCAATTTATCAAGACTGGCTCCCCTCTTTAGATTCGCTGCATACCCATCGGGGAACATCAACTGCATTTTCACCCACAAGATAATTTCCCTCATGGCTGGCCTTCCAAGATTGAACCATGCCTTTGGCTTCATCCAGTTCTGCTTTCCTTTCGGTTCTTTCATGTTTTGTAACGGCCTATCACATAGCGCCTCCAAATCGACTCTAGCCTTAGTATTATCCTTTGACTTCCCATCTATGCCGAACAATGTACCAAAAAGTGCCTCGGCGATATTCTTCTCAGTGTGCATCACGTCGATGTTGTGTGGGAAAAGGAGGTCTTTGAAGTAAGGCAGATCCCATAAGCATGTTTTGTGAGTCCAGGCGTGCTTAGAATTATACCCCTTGAAGTACCCTGGACGCTCTGGATCTGGCTCGAGAGCGTTTAACTGATCCAGGGTCTGTTGGCCTGTCAATGCAGGTGGTGCAGAGTTTTTGACAACCCTACCTCTGATGAAGTTCTTCTTGTCTTTCCAGAACTTATGGCGAGGATTCAGGAACTGTCTATGCATGTCGAAGCAAGAAAACTTGCAACCGGCCTGAAGCCAACGAAACTCAAGAGCTCCCTTGCATGTGGGGCACGGGAACCTTCCATGCACACACCAGCCAACGAATAGCGCATACGCCGGCAAGTCATGCGTCGAGTACATGTACCAGACACGCATTATGAAGTTCCGTTTGCTATAGGCGTCGTATGTCTTGAACCCATTATCCCAGGCCACTTGCAATTCGTCCTTAAGCGGCTGCATGTACACATTCATATTTTCCCCAGATAGTTGGGCCCTGGAATTATCAATGTCAGGAAAATGTTCTTTCTTTGCATAATCTGTCCGGGGGGGAGATTGAGTGGAAAGGCAAATACGGGCCAACAACTGTATTGGGCTGCCGTCATACCAAACACACTGAACCCATCCGTGCTGATGCCGACTCGAGGATGCCTCGGATCTGCCGCTTTGTCACCATGTAATTCGTCAAACTTTTTCCACGCATCACCATTCGATGTGTGTACAATCATCAGATTCCCATCTGCATCTAGTTCGGTTCTTTTGCCCGTTTTGTGCCATGTCATCTGCCTGCCATCTCTTCGACCATGAAAAGACGTTGAAGTCTTGGTACGATTGGCATATACCGAAGAACACTAACGGGGATTTTGGTCTGTGTCTTCTCACCCATACCGTTGTCTACCACAACATACCTGGAAGACATGCAAATGGGACAATAGTTCAAGTCCGCATAGTCAAGCCTAAACAAGACACACCCTTTCTCACAGGCATGTATCTTATCATAGGGCATCTTCAGTGCACGGAGGATTTTGTCCGACTGGTACAGGTTTGCAGGCATTACATGTCCTTTGGGTAGAAAGCGTCCAAATACTGTCATCATTGCATCGTAGCATTCTCTGCCCAAGTTGAACTGAGCCTTCAGAGCCATTACTTGTGAGATGGCATCCAACTGACAAAGCTCAGTGTGCTCATGGAGCGGACGTTTTGAAGACTCCAACATTTCATTGAAGGCCTTTGCAGATTCCTCCATCTCCTCATCCGAATCCCGAGCATCATCGAAGTCTTGCACCATGTTTTCCATCCCGGTACCATGCTCGTCGGTGCGACGACGATCCACCTCAGCTCGGTCACGTTGGGCAGACTCACCATGAAATGTCCACACCGTATAATCGGGCGTAAAACCACTCTTCTGCAGGTGTTTTCCCATTTCAGCCTCTGTCCTCTTTTCCCAATTGCCGCACCGTAAACAGGGGCACCAGGTTTTCCTCTGGCCATTTGCAAATGCGGCTCGCACAAACCCCTTGGTTTTTGTGAACCATTCAGTGCTCCATTTGTTCTGACCAGTGTGACCGGTGTACATCCACGCACGATCACTCATCTTGACTTTCAGAGCTACTAGACACACAACAAATATATATATATAATTCACCATGTATATATTCATCAGTTGATCTACTTTGTCAATTTTATTACGTCCATGCAACCTACACTCTAATAGGTAATGATAGGTCCTAATCCCACCCGAGTATGTTTAGATTGGGTTCATTTTCCCATGCTATGCTCTGGATCCTACGCAAAATTTCGGCAGCACCTCCCCGTTGTTCTCCTGATACACGTCTCTGCAATAAACAGAGAGGATGTGTACCCAGAGAACAACAGGGGAGGCACTGACGAAACTTATGCGTCAGATCCAGAGCAAAGCATATGGGAAAACGAACCCAATCTAAACATACTCGGGCTGTCCATGGATAGCGTTGGACAATTCGAAAGAATCAAGGTTATAAATATGCAAATGCATGCATATTTATAACTATGACGCTTTCGAACGGGAGACACATATTGGTTACGCATACTGATGATTCAAGACACATATATAGCTAGCTATCAAGTTTCATCGGCACGAACACCGGAACAGAGCAAATAATTAACGGTGGAGGAGGACATGTCATTTGTGCTCACCCACGAACGAAGGGGCCGAGCTCGTCAAACGCACGGCGAGGTCATCCCCAAACCTCGCAGCGATGAAACAACTGCACATTTAAATCTACCCGATCAACACAATTATATCTGATGTTTTCATAACAAAATCGAAAAATATATGACCTAACTAATAATTCACAAATATATGACCCTGTCAGGGTGTCGGGGTCGGGCTCGGGCTCGGGGTGTGGGTCGGGGTGTGGTGTCAGGGTGTCGGTGGTCGGGGTAAGGGTGGGTGTGGTGTCAGGGTGTCATGCCAGGGTGTCGTGTCGGGGTGTCGTGTCGGGGTCGGGGTGTCGTGTCATGTCGGGGTGTCGTGTCATGTAGTGTCGGGGTGTCGTGCCGGGGTGTCATGTCGGGGTGTCGTGTCGGGGTCGGGGTGTCCTGTCGGGGTGGGGTTTCGGTCGTCGGGGTCGGGGTGTCGGTGGTCGGGGTGTCAGGTGTCGGGGTGTCGTGTCGTGTCGGGGTGTCGTGTCGTGTCAAGGTGTCGTGCCGGGGTGTCGTGTCGGGGTCGGGGTGTCGTGTCGGGGTGTCGCGTCGGGGTGGGGGTGTCGGTCGTCGGGGTCGGGGTGTCGGTGGTCGGGGTGTCAGGTGTCGGGGTGTCGGTGGTCGGGGTCGGGGTGTCGGTGGTCTTCTTCTTCTCCTCCTCTCCTCTAGCTTTCTCCTCCTCCTCCTCCTCCTCTCCTCTTTCTTCTTCTTCTTCTTCTTCTTCTTCTTCTTCTTCTTCTTCTTTCTTCTCCTCCTCCTCCTCCTCTTCTTCTTCTTCTTCTTCTTCTTCTTCTCCTTTTTCCTCTTCTTAAACCTAGCACTAAGTAACCTAAAACAAAACAGGAAAAAACTACACCTAAACCTAACTACACCTAAAACTACACCTAAATCTAAACTAAACTAAATCTAAAACTAAACTAAAAGTAATCTAAACTAGAAAACACAAAAACAGAAGAAAAAAAAGGAGAAGAGGGGTGCGACCGGGGCTCACCTGCGGCAGGGGTGGGAGGCCTGTGGCACGCTGGCAGGGCCCAGGGGCGCCGGGCGGTGGGGTTGCTCGCCGACGGAGGGGCGCTGGCCGGGCGATGGTGGCGACGGGGCCATAGCTCTGGGGCGGCGGGGTGGCGCGGGCCGGGCGGAGGGGTGGGCGGGCGACGGGGCGGAGGGGGCGACAGGGCAGAGGGGTGGGGTGCGACGAGGCGAAGGGGGGACGGGGCAGAGGGGTGGGGGAGCGACGGGGCGGAGGGGGCGACGGGGCGGAGGGGTGGGGGCGACGGGGCGGAGGGGGCGACGGGGCGGCGCCGGGCGGCGGGTGGCGGGGCGACGGGGCGGCGGCGGCGGTGGGGTGGGATGTGGTGGCGGGGCGCGTCGGGGAGTTGAGAGGGAGAGAAGACAGAGTAACGGGCGGGGGGCAGGGCCGTTAGGTACTCTCCTCTTTGTCGTCCGCCAATCTTTGCCGTCCACCTTTATGTCTCTTTGCCGTCTGCTAGCAGACAGCAAAGAGGTGGGGCGTTAAGTTTTTTCCAAACGGGCGGGGGGTGGGGGCCACCTCTCTCTTTGCCGTCTGCCAGCGGACGGCAAAGATTCTTTGCCGTCTGCTAGCGGACGGCAAAGAGCTCGCAGATGGCAAAGACCTGTTTTGGCGTCTGCCATTTCTTTGCCGTCTGCTTTTGGGTAGCTGATGGCAAAGAGCTTCTTTGCCGTCAGCTAGCAGACGGCAAAGAGCTGGCAGATGGCAAATTAGCTGATTCCAGTAGTGTATCTTGTGCCTTCACGACCCATTAGTTTGTCCCGCGTCACATAGTCCGACCATCCGAGGACCTCTTAATCCAGGAGCCCCTGATCGCCGGAGGAGTCCCCGATGATCGCGGGTGACAAGTCCCCAACGATCGCCGAAGGAGTCCCCGATGAGGATCGCCGGAGGATTCCTCGAAGATCTCCGGTGAGGAGTCCCTGACGACCGCCAGTGAGGAGTCCCCGACGATCGCCGAAGGAGTCCCCGAAGATTGCCGGTGAGGAGTCCCCGGCAATCGCCACAGGAGTCCCTGATGATCGCCGGAGGAGTCCCTCCATCCACCATCGTCCTCCCCGCTTCCCTACAGGAGTCGGTGAGCACGCCCCCCATGATGGTGGTGTCATTTGCATGCATAATAGAGTTCATCTTGATCCATTAATCTACGTTGCAAAAGTGCATCCTGATGTTAAGTGCTGAAACTGATAAAACTTGCTATTTTGTTAATTTTTGTGTGATTTTGTTACACTTGCTGAAAAACTGCTAAGTCTGAAACTACCTGTTATAAAACTTGTCAACTTTGCATGATGTTTGCCACTAATGCATTGTTGATATGCATATGATTCCTTCTTGTGATTTGGTCTATGTAATGTGTACTTTGATGCCATTCCCTTGGTTGCCATGTAAAGTTGCATGACTCAATCTTGCTCTCAAGTTGTCATCATAATGTTACTGTTTTGCATTCCTAGATGTCTGAAAAACAACTTATCTCATTGATGATTCCCATGAACCTATTGCTCCTATCTTTATGCCATGTGGTAATATTTGCATAAACTATGGCACACGGCAGAGACGAAGAAAAAGAAACAATTTTGGGGGAAATAATCCATGACGGAGATGATGATATCACCTCACAATTTCTGAACGACTCCGGTGGTGATAGAATAGAGGGAGAAGATGACAGCTCCGATGAGGGAATGGAGGGACAAGATGACGGCTCCACCAGTGTTGGAACCTTAAGTATTACAAAGTCCGGTGAGGTATATCAATTGAGCCTCTGCTGACTAGATGCATTAGTTGATTTGTATGTACATATATTAACACGCTTGTTTCTTCTTTCAGCCCTCCGGATAGAGCCAATCTTCTATAAAGAGACGAGGCCCGAAAAAAGGTTGGGCGAGAATGAAAGATTCATGATCGACGAGCTGTCACGCGCCCTCGGGAATCCTAAACACAGTGGACGGACACGAGGCAGATCAGGCTCCGTTCCGTGGAAGGTTGGGTTTCCCGACTATAGTGGCACTTATAGAAGCTGGGGGAGAAAAAAGAAATAGGATGTAGACCGGCTGCAGAAGATAGAGGAAAAATTAGCATTGCATGAGAAGAAAATAGAGGCACTTACGAGCCAGCAAGCTACCGGCCCATCTCAGCGGCACGAAGATGCTACATTTGATACTTGTCATGGTGGGCGCACGGCAGATGCCAAAGGATGGCTAAAGAGAGGAGGAGGCTTGAGGGCACCGGTGGGCTTCAGAGGCGAGGTCGGCATGAGAGAGCGAGGGACGAATGACATACCCAGGTTCGGGGCTCTCCGGAGAGATAACACCCCTAGTCCTGCCAAGTGTTGTTTATATGAAATAGTATAGAGTCGCTCCTGGAGCTGTTTGGAGGAAGAAGGAGGGCAGGCCAGGGCTTAGGTTGCTCCTTCTACCAATGTATGTGTGTGTGTTCTACTGATCTAGTCGCTCCGTGCATGGAGGCCTCCTGGGGGGTTTATAGGTCAACCCCCCAGGGCTACAATGCTAAAGTTACAAGGCCGTGGGGCCGGATTGTCATCGTCCGGTAAGCCGGTACTGGGACCCGCCAGGTGGCAGGGCTCGCCGGGTTCTCCGGGCGCGGGCCCCGTGTGCCAGAAGGCACTATTCGCCGTCTTGACGGTCATCATGGAGTGGCCGGGTCGAGTCCGCTATAGTGGCGCACCGCCCGGTCACCATCTGCTGGCATCAGCGGTGACGACGGGTGCGCTGTAGCCATGTCGGCCTCGGTCACCAGGGTAGGTGGCGCACTGTTGCCACGCCTCTGCCGGTCAGAGGAGTTGGTGGGGTATTGTTTCCTTGGTCATCCTGATATGGAGACTCGTCCCATCGTACGGCTCAGATGGGACGGGAGCTGACCCGTGGCCGGATTGAGGATCAAGCCACGGGTGGGCTGGCTTGCTGGAGTAGTCTTGGTGCGCAGGGTTCGGCCGGCTCGCGCCAGCTGGTAGGGCCGGGTTGCCGTCTTGGTTGGGTTGAAGAGTTTGGCCGGGTCGAGGCACTTGGCCGGGTTGAGCAACCCGGCCAAGTGTGAGTCGGATTGAGGGGCGATGTTGGCCCGATGTTTTTGAAAAGGATCCGGGTTCCGTTGCCTGCCCGGGGTTCACCCCCCCCCCCCCCCCGACAGTAGTCCCTGAAGCTGGGAAGGTTCGCCGGCTTCAAGGAGGAGGGCCTTCGCAGTTTCCACCCTGAGGAGGTGAAGTCTGTGACCGCCGGGTCCGGCAACACCCACTATGTGCCGGCTTCCGGAAGCCGGACCGCGGCATCCTGATGCGGGCGGGAAACCGAGGAGTCTGTCTTTAGCGACCCGACCTCAAACGGTCAAGTCTCTATGCTTCAGTGTCATCCCTGGATCGGTAATGCTGACACACACAGTACTCGAAGGATTTATAACAGAGTAGCAATCACACACTTATTACATCGAATGTCTCATAAGAGAACTTATTACAATAAATATGGCTTAAGGCCATCTAATTCGATAAACAGCAGAAGGCTTGGAAGATAAAGTGAATCCATCAACTCCAACGGCATAGCTGAGTGCAAGACAACGGCCTAGCAAACCTTACTCCTCGTCTGAAAAGTCTGGAACATAATACGTTGCAGCCCGAAAACGGGTCAGCACATGGAATATGCTGCCAATGTAACACAGTAGAGCAATGAACAGATAAATGCTATCACTACATGCATATATGGCTAGTGGAGGCTCTATGGTTATAAGGTTTTTGCGAAAAGCCAATTTTTCCCTACAACAAAGGAATAAATTTTATTTAACTATCATGGTAGTTGAAACATTGAGAATGGTACCCTTATCTCAATCCCAATTAAAGTAATCATTAACAACCCAACAAAGTAATTTAGAGTGATGAGATACAATAGGATAATCTAGGTACTAGATACTCAAGATGTCCATAACCGGGGACACAGCTAACCATGATTAGATTGTACACTCTGCAGAGGTTTGCGCACTTTTCCCCACAAGACTCGATCTCCTCCGTTGGATTTCTCGCACTACATGGTGTTTGAGAAATGGATGACCGAGACACAGTCTTTCAGAAGCATTAACTCTAACCCCGGGTAGACAGTACCAACCTACATCCCTCTACATCCGCTAGCCTACCACTGGAAGAGGTCATGCAACATACTCAACTATGCTAGAGCCCATAATAGCTTGTGGCTGCACACAGAAGTTTATAGCATGAATAATCTCACGA
This sequence comes from Aegilops tauschii subsp. strangulata, assembly GCF_002575655.3. NCBI lineage: Eukaryota > Viridiplantae > Streptophyta > Magnoliopsida > Poales > Poaceae > Aegilops > Aegilops tauschii. The sequence continues at coordinate 405,303,340 of NC_053041.3, forward strand.
TCCCTTTGAGCCTGGGTGGCGGACCGTAGGAGGATCACACGGTATATCCCCGGGATCTCCTAGGACAACACTGGTATATCCCCAGGTGCCCAAACAAGCAATCCACCCAGATGTGTATCAAAGCTGCCACCTTAAGTTGAACCATTAATTAACAACTCACATCTGTCATGGATACACTCAACCCAATCCACGTCTACGAGCATAGCATAGCAATATAAGCATAACGTAAAAGTAACTCCCAGGGTTTGATAATAAAACAGATAATAGGTTCTATCTCATCAACTACTTCCCAATACCCACAAGTTAATCACATCCTAATCATGCAGTGTTTGAGGATTGGAACTAATGCATAAAAACTGGGTAGGACAGGAGTATGATCAATGTGTTACTTGCCTTGCTGACGATCCGCAAAACGTAGTGACTCGTAGTAGCACGCTTCGCACTCCGGGAGTTCTATCACAAACAAACAATAGCATACATAAGCAATCAAGCAAAGATGCACGGGTAAATCTCAAATAAGAATATCTAACCAGAAATTTCAACTTAAGAACTACGGTTTGCAAAAAGAGTCAAATCAAACGGAGCAACGAAACTCAAACTGCGAAAGAAACAAGATCCGTTTACCAATCTGGACACAAGTCAAATTTTACAGTACCAAAATCTTGTTCAAGTTGGTTAAAGAGAAAGAGGGCTTCGAGATGAAGATCTAGGCGCTTGAATCACCTGATTCCAATAAACGAGCGAAAAGATAAACTAAAACAAAAATCGGATCAGAAATCACGATCGAAAATAATCGCGAAAAACCCGAGAAGAAGAAAAACTGACGAACAGGCTAACGAACGAACGTTCGCTGTCCGTGACTAACGGACGAAAACCGTTCGTTAAAACGAACGTACGAACGGGCGTTCGCTAAATAACTAAACCGAAAAAACCGAACCGATCTATTAAAAAATCAGATCTATGGTTTACCTAAAAAACCGAACGAAAAAAAAGCGGCAACTCCAGCGAACTCCGGCGAGGCGGCGCGGCACCGGCGGTCGCGTTGGCGGCGGCGGCGGCAGCGGCGTCAGCGGTGGCACAGGGCTCGAGGCGGCACGGGCTGGGCTGGGCTGCGGTGGGGCGGCGGTTTATAAAGGCTGGGCGAGGCTGAGTCCGGGTCGCCCATGGCGGCCCAAGTCGGTTTGACTTTTTTATATAATTCTAACACGCAGGAAAAGAAAGAAAAAGAATACTAAACGGACTCCAAAAATCCCGAAATAAATTTTCCCCGTCCTCTAGGAATATGCCGGACAAGATGAACATTTATTTGGGCCTATAATTTAGTTTAGAAAAACGCGTATTTTTCCTATGCAAATAAAATAGCAATAAAATGCCAAATAAAAACATTGATTTGATTTTAATATTTTTCCTCCAATATTTCATTTATTTTGGAGAAATCATATTATCTCCTCTCATATATTTTAATATGAAATATTTTTGGAGAGAAAAATAATTAAAACAAATGATCCTCGTTTCGATATTTGATAAAAATTCAAATATGAAAACAGTGAAATCCCCAACTCTCTCCGAGGGTCCTTGAGTTGCTTAGAATTTCGAGGATCGCGAAACTAAATGAAATAAAATATGAGATGCATGAATGACCTACGTATAACATTCCAAATTGAAAATTTGGGATGTTACAAACCTACCCCCCTTAAGATGAATCTCGCCCTCGAGATTCGGGTTGGCTAGAAAATAGGTGTGGGTGGTCTTTGCGAAGATCATCCTGTCGTTCCCAGGTGGCTTCATCCTCGGTATGGTCGCTCCACTGAACTTTGCAAAACTTGATGACCTTGCTGCGAGTAACTCGGCTGGCAAACCCAAGAATCTTGACGGGTTTCTCCTCATAGGTCAGATCACTGTCCAACTAAATCGCTTCCAGGGGCACTGTATCTCTCAGAGGTATATCGGCCATCTCAGCATGACACTTCTTTAACTGGGATACGTGAAACACATCATGAACTCTTGACAGTCCTTCAGGTAATACCAACTTCTAGGCAACCTCTCCCATACGCTCCAAAACTCGGTATGGTCCTACAAATCTCGGGGCTAACTTTCCCTTAACTCCAAAACGTTTCACCCCTCAGAGTCGTGATACACGAAGATATGCTCTGTCTCTGATTTCATAGGCTACCTCCTTGCGTTGCGAATATGCATAAATCTTCCGCCTGGACTGAGCTACCTTCAGTCTATCTCAAATAACCTTAACCTTCTCTTCAGACTCTTTGATCAAATCTGGTCCAAACAACTATCGGTCTCCCACTTCATCCCACATCAACGGTGTTCTGCACCTTCGTCCATACATGGCTTCGAACGGTGCCATCTTCAAACTGGCGTGGTAGCTATTGTTGTATGAGAACTCCGCGTAGGGAAAATTGTCATCCCAACTAGATCCATAATCTAGCGCACAAGCTCTCAACATATCCTCCAGAATCTGGTTGACTCTCTCGGTCTGGCCATCTATCTGCGGATGAAATGTTGTACTAAACTCTGGCCTCGTACCCAAAGTTTGGTGCAGCTGATGCCAAAACTTTGAAGTAAACTGTGTTCCTCTATCCGATACGATGGTCCTCGGAACTCCATGCAGACATACGATCCTGGTCATATATATCTTGGCCAACTTCGCACTGGTATACGTGGTTTTCACGGGAATAAAGTGAGCCACTTTGGTCAAGTGATCCACTACTACCCAGATAGAGTCATATCCTGATCGAGTCCTGGGCAATCTGGTGATGAAATCCATGCCAAGTTTATCCCACTTCCATTCGGGTATCGGCATAGGCTGCAGTAATCCTGCTGGCTTATGATGTTCTGCATTTACTCTCTGACATACATCGCATATGGCTACATACTCAGCAATATCCTTCTTCATTCCAGTCCACCAGAAACGCTCCTTCAAATCCAAATACATCTTGGTGTTTCCGGGGTGTATCGAGTATGGCGAGTCATGAGCCTCCTGAAGTATCAACTTCCTGATCTCCGCATTATTGGGCACATAAACGCGGTCTTCAAACCATAAGGTGTTGTGCTCATCCTCACGAAAACCTTTGGCCTTTCCTTTGCTCATTCTTTCTTTTATCTCGGCGATCTCTTTATCATCCTTCTGCGCTTCTCGAATCTTTCCCAACAACGTTGATTGAACCTCCAATGCTGCAACAAAACCTCTAGGGACTATCTGTAAACGTAGCTCCCTGAGATCTTCTGCTAACTCCTTTGGCAATCCTCCGCTTATGAGGGTATTGGCATAACTCTTCCGGCTCAAAGCGTCTGCTACGACATTGGCCTTTCCTGGATGATAGTGAAACTTCGTATCATAATCCTTTATGAGCTCCAACCATCTCCTCTGCCTGAGGTTCAGCTCCTTTTGGGTAAAAATGTACTTCAAACTCTTGTGATCCGTGTACACATCACAAGGTTTCCGATAAGGTAATGTCTCCAAGTCTTGAGCGCATGCACTACTGCTGCTAACTCCAAATCATGAGTAGCATAATTCAACTCATGCGGTCGAAGCTATCGGGATGCATACGAAACAGCTCTTCCGTCCTGCATAAGTACACCTCCAAGTCCTGAGCGTGAAGCAACGCAATACACTTGGAAGTCCTTGCGTATATCCGGCAGAATCAACACTGGGGCTGTAGTCAAATGTTTCTTCAACTCCTGAAAACTTGCCTCACATTCTTCTGTCCATTTGAATTTGGTATCCTTCTTCAACAATGGCGTCATTGGCTTCGCAATCTTGGAAAAATTCTCAATGAATCTCCGATAGTATCCCGCGAGTCCAAGAAAACTGCGGATCTCGCTAACTGAGGTGGGTGCCAACCACTCAGTGACTGACTGAACCTTGGTGGGGTCTACTGCTATACCTTCTCCTGATATAACATGTCCAAGGAATCCAACTTCCGTCAGCCAAAACTCACATTTGCTGAACTTGGCATACAACCGATGTTCCCTGAGTTTCTCGAGGACTAAATGCAAATGCTCCTTGTGCTCCTCCTCATTCTTCGAGTATACCATTATATCATCAATGAACACCACCACAAATTTATCCAAGAATTCCATGAACACCTTTTTCATCATACTCATGAAATAGGCAGGGGCGTTAATCAGTCCAAATGACATGACTGTATACTCATATAACCCGTACCTTGTGGTGAATGCTGTTTTTGGTATATCCTTCTCACGAATCTTCAGCTGGTGATATACTGATCGCAGATCGATCTTCAAAAACACTTTAGCTCCTTGCAGCTGGTCAAACAAATCATTGATCATCGGCAATGGGTACTTGTTCTTGATCGTCACCTCATTTAGTGCGCGATAATCCACAACCATCCTTAAGGATCCATCCTTCTTCTCAGCCAAAAGCACTGGGGCTCCCCACGGTGATGAACTTCGTCGGATGTAACCTTTCTCTAATAACTCCTTAATCTGCTTCTTAATCTCCTCCAGATCATTTGCGGGCATCCGGCATGGTCTCTTCGATATCGGTCCGGTGCCTGGCAACAGTTCTATCAAAAACTCGATGTCCCGATCTGGGGGCATGCCGGGTAATTCCTCTGGAAATACATCTGGATAATCCTTCACAACAGGTACTTCCTCCTGAACAACTCCTGAGAGGGAATTTACTTGGGTTATCCTTGACGAATGCTTGGATACGTACTTGATCCTTTTTCCCTCCGTGGTGAGCAGAATTGACTTACTAGCACAATCAATGCTTCCTCCATACTTCGATATCCAATCCATGCCTAATATCACATCCAATCCTTGTGACTCCAAAATTATTAGGTCTGACGGGAAAACATGGCTACCAATGGTTAAGGGTATCCGGTCGCACCATCGGCTGGCCATATACTCTGCTCCAGGTGAACTTACTAACATAGGTGTCCTAAGGGCTTGGGTTGGAAACTTAAACTTATCCACGAATCCCCTTGACATGTATGAATGCGATGCACCAGTATCAAAAACAACAAGAGCAGTAAAAGACTTAACCAAAAACTTACCGATAATTGCATCAGGCGCTCCTCAACCTCCTCCACGTTCACGTGGTTCACTTGTCCTCTATTGAAAGGGTTGGGCTTCTTCCCAGCGCTTCCATTACCATTGCCGTTCTTCAATTCCGGACAATCGTTGGCGTAGTGTCCAGTCTTCCCACACTTGAAACAAGTAATGTGACTTTGGTCCTTCTTGGCGGGTGTGGCTGGGTTGAGCGGTTCTGATTGCTGCCTGCTCCATTCCCCGTTTCCATTCCTGGGGCCACTGTGATTATGGAAACTTCCTCCATTGTGAGTGTGCCCTCCATGGTTATGGATAAGTCCTCCCGAGTTCGGGGTTAAACGAGGCTTCTGCTGAGCTCCAGAATTGTACTTTCCTTGCCCGTACTTCCTCTTGCGGCTCTCAATCTGTTGTTGCTTCCCTTCCATCATAAGAGCCTTGTCTACCAACTCCTGGTAGTTAGCAAATGTTGCCACCATCAACTGTATGCTCATCTCATCATTAAGCCCTTCCACAAACTTCTCCTGCTTCGCGGCATCTATGGCCACATCATCAGGGGCATAACAGGATAGCTTGCTAAACTCATCCACGTACTGAGCTACAGTACGGTTTCCCTGGTGTAAGTTGCAAAACTCACGCTTCTTCATGCTCATAGCTCCAGTTGAGACATGGGCTGTGCGGAATGCTTGTTGAAACTGGTCCCAAGTGATATTGGCTATGGGGAAAGTGGCTGTGTAATTCTCCCACCATGAGGCTACTGGTCCATCTAACTGATGTGCGGCAAGACGCACCTTCTCTGCATCTGTGCAACCAGCGGTGGTCAACTCCCTTCCAATCCTGCGTAGCCAGTCATCCGCAACTATTGGCTCGGTGCTACTGGAAAACACCGGCGGCTGTAACCTCAGAAAATGGGCTAAGTTGTCAACTGGGGGCGGGTTGTTGTTGTTGTTGCCTTGGTTCTCGACTAATATCTGCATCAAGGCAGTCTGCTGCTGGATCAACTGGATGATCTCCGGTGGGAAGACAAATTGGGTGTCATGTCTCGGAGGCTTCTGATGGGTTTAGAGGGGAGAGATTAGAATAGAATAGAGGTCTAGTGAGAAAGCACTACCCATATGCACATGAGACAAACACAATCCTATCACTCAATCAATCAAGCAAGGGCATACAAACGGTCTAGAACTATCGTTGAAGTGCTCGGACTACTACTATATACATGGCGGAATACTACTAATCATTTGGTGGTCATCTAGAAATTTTGATCGGTGGAAGACTCCATGATGTCCGCTCCAGGTTCATCTTCAAAATCATCATCACTATCATCGGGGTCGGAGTCGGTGTCATCGATGATGATGTAGTTCTCCGGACAAGTGGAATCGTCGTCTTCTCCTCCTGGCGCGGGGTCTCCCATGAATACTCCGATCTTCTTTATTAGGTTGTCGTTCTTCTCCAATAGTGTCACGATTTCCTCCTCATATCCATCGCGTGTAGACTTGAGTTCTTCCTCCAGCTCGGTGATCCTTGTCATTGCCTTCTTCAAATCTATCATGTCTGCGCACATCTGATTCTCCTGGCGTCGAATGTGCTGGTTTAACTCCTAGATGAATGCTGCAATGGACCTGTCCTTCTTGGTGCTGACTATCTCCCATTGCTCATCTCGGCGCCCACATATCTGGTAGATAGTATCCTTGAGATCTTTGTGGTAAACTTCGCCGATGCGTCCCATGGCGATGTGAGCTACCATGCTCTTGCCGAGACTCCAGGTTGGTGCATCAAAGGAAAACTCTATGGGCTCTGTGACTGGCGTGAATGTCCTCCCTGGAACTTGAACTCGAATCATCCAGTGCTCCTCTTCTGGTAAAGTGGCGTTGTAGGTCGCGGTGAAGCTTGGTATTCCGATGTTCAGGTATCTAGTAACTTCCTTCAAGTGTCGTCCAAAGGGGGTGTCTTCATCCGGTTGTGCAAACTTGTTCCTCAAATCCGCCATCCTAAGGAGTACAAAATGGAGAGGAGTCAGAAATGAGTAGAGAAGGATTTATAACAGAGTGGCTGGTGGCCCTATGGCTTATCTTAGTGGTCGTGTCCTACATTCAGCATGTGCTCTGATACCATCTTGTAGTGACCCGACCTCAAACGGTCAAGTCTCTGTGCTTCAGTGTCATCCCTGGATCGGTAATGCTGACACACACAGTACTCGAAGGATTTATAACAGAGTAGCAATCACACACTTATTACATCGAATGTCTCGTAAGAGAACTTATTACAATAAATATGGCTTAAGGCCATCTAATTCGATAAACAGCAGAAGGCTTGGAAAATAAAGTGAGTCCATCAACTCCAACGGCATAGCTGAGTGCAAGACAACGGCCTAGCGAACCTTACTCCTCGTCTGAAAAGTCAGCAACATAATACGTTGCAGCCCGAAAATGGGTCAGCACATGGAATATGCAGGCAATGTAACACAATAGAGCAATGAACAGATAAATGCTACCACTACATGCATATATGGCTGGTGGAGGCTCTATGGTTATAAGGTTTTTGCGAAAAGCCAATTTTTCCCTACAACAAAGGAATAAATTTTATTTAACTATCATGGTAGTTGAAACATTGAGAATGATACCCCCATCTCAATCCCAATTAAAGTAATCATTAACAACCCAACAAAGTAATTTAGAGTGATGAGATACAATAGGATAATCTAGGTACTAGATACTCAAGATGTCCATAACCGGGGACACGGCTAACCATGATTAGATTGTACACTCTGCAGAGGTTTGCGCACTTTTCCCCACAAGACTCGTTCTCCTCCATTGGATTTCTCGCACTACATGGTGTTTGAGAAACGGATGACCGAGACAACATCTTTCAGAAGCATTAACTCTAACCCCGGGTAGACAGTACCAACCTACATCCCTCTACATCTGCTAGCCTACCACTGGAAGAGGTCATGCAACATAATCAACTATGCTAGAGCCCATAATAGCTTGTGGCTGCACACGGGAGTTTCTAGCATGAATAATCTCACGATCCCTTTGAGCCTGGGTGGCGGACCATAGGAGGATCACACGGTATATCCCCGGGATCTCGTAGGACAACACTGGTATATCCCCAGGTGCCCAAACAAGCAATCCACCCAGATGTGTATCAAAGTTGCCACCTTAAGTTGAACCATTAATTAACAACTCACATCTGTCATGGATACACTCAACCCAATCCACGTCTACAAGCATAGCATAGCAATATAAGCATAACGTAAAATTAACTCCCAGGGTTTGATAATAAAACAGGTAATAGGTTCTACCTCATCAACTACTTCCCAATACCCACAAGTTAATCACATCCTAATCATGCAGTGTTTGAGGATTGGAACTAATGCATAAAAACTGGGTAGGGAAGGAGTATGATCAATGTGTTACTTGCCTTGCTGACGATCCGCAAAACCTAGTGACTCGTAGTAGCACGCTTCGCACTCCGGGAATTCTATCGCAAACAAACAATAGCATACATAAGCAATCAAGCAAAGATGCATGGGTAAATCTAAAATAAGAAGATCTAACCAGAAAGTTCTACTTAAGAACTCCGGTTTGCTGAAAAAATGAAATCAAACGGAGCAACGAAACTCAAACTGCGAAATAAACAAGATCCATTTACTAATCTGGACTAAAGTCAAATTTTACAGTACCAAAATCTTGTTCAAGTTTTTTAAACAGAAAGAGGGCTTCGAGACAAAGATCTAGGCGCTTGAATCGCCTGATTCCGATAAACGAGCGAAAAGATAAACTAAAACAAAAATCGGATCAGAAATCACGATCGAAAATAATCGCGAAAAACCCGAGAAAAAAAACTGACGAACAGGCTAACGAACGAACGTTCGCTGTCTGTGACTAATGGACGAAAACCGTTCGTTAAAACGAACGTACGAACGGGCGTTCGCTAAATAACTAAACCAAAAAAAATACCAAACCGATCTATTAAAAAACAGATCTAGGGTTTACCTAAAAAACCAAACGAAAAAAAACGCGGCAACTCCGACGAACTCCGGCGAGGCGGCACGGCGGCGGCGGCGGAACGGCGCGGCGGGGGGGCGACACGGGGCTCGAGGCAGCGCGGGCTGGGGTGGGCTGCGGTTGGGCGGCGGCTTATAAAGGCTGGGCGAGGCGGAGTCTGGGTCGCCCACGGCGGCCCAAGTCGGTTTGACTTTTTTTTTAATAATTCTGAGGCACAGAAAAAGAATACTAAACGGACTACAAAAATCCCGAAATAAATTTTCCCCATCCTCTAGAAATATGCCGGACAAGGTGAACATTTACTTGGGCCTATAATGCAGTTTTGAAAAACGCGTATTTTTCCTATGCAAATAAAATAGCAATAAAATCCCAAATAAAAACATTGATTTGATTTTAATATTTTTCCTCCAATATTTCATTTATTTTGGAGAAGTCATATTATCTCCTCTCATATATTTTAATATGAGATATTTTTGGAGAGAAAAATAATTAAAACAAATGATCCTCGTTTCGATATTTGATAAAAATTCAAATATGAAAACGGTGAAATCCCCAACTCTCTCCGAGGGTCCTTGAGTTGCTTAGAATTTTGAGGATCGCGAAACAAAATGCAATAAAATATGAGATGCATGAATGACCTACGTATAACATTCCAAATTGAAAATTTGGGATGTTACACCGTCCAATCATAAGGCAATCTTTTGGCCTCTGCACGGGCGCCACGTGGCGCTCGGGAGCCGAAGGGGCCTGACAGACCACGCGCGCAACGAGACAGGGCGATGAGCCGGGGTCCGCCAATGTGCACCCTCGGCCCACGCGTGCCGATTTATTATGGCGTCTGCGAGTCGGTTGCCATTCTCGAGGCAGTTATTGTGTGCGGTACATGCGCACTTATTGTGGGGAAGTGGGAGGGGCGAGCGCAAACGATCCCACTTCCCCACGTTTGAGCTGTGGCTTATAAATTGGGAGGAGGGGGCAGTGGAAATCACTCCACACGCTCTCCTTCTTCTTCCTTCTCCTTCTGCTCTTGCGACTGTCGCGCACTGCGATGCTCCGCTGCTCTTCGAGCAGAACTTCACCACCAATCTTCTCTCATCTTTCCTGCTCCGCCCCGCATCGCCGATGGCGCTACCGTCGGGCTCGTGGATGGGATCCTCCATCACCGACGAGGACATTCAGTATCTGCGCGACACCAAGCGTCTGCCGAGGGAGACGGAGGTGGTCGTGCGCCTGCCGAAGGGCGAGCAGGAGCCACAGCCGGAGGGAACCGAGCGCGTTGTCTTCTACACGCACTTCAAGCGAGCGTTCAGCCTTCCCGCGAGCAACTTCTTCTGTGCTTTCATGGAGTTCTTCGGGCTCCAACCACACCATCTTGGCGCGAAAGCCATTCTGCAGCTCTCTGGCTTCGTCGCCCTATGCGAGGGGTACCTAGGGGTCGAGCCCACGATCGACATCTGGGTGTGCTTCTTCTACTTGAAGCAGCTGGGCCCGAAGGCCGGGGAGATGTCCTCCTACGGGGCCGCCGTCATCTCGATGCGGACGCGCAGGGGTGCCCCAAGATGCCGCTGGAGGATTCTGCGAAGAAGTGGCAGAACTCCTTCTTCTACGTCTGCAATCTTGGCGCGGACCGAATCAATCTGACGCCCTTCGCCGACGCGATGCTGCAGGGGAAGCAGAACTGGAACTACTTCCCCATGCACCCATCGCAGGAGGTGCTCAATCTGTGCCAGTGGGTGGCAGAGATGAAGGAGCGGGAGGGGCTCACTGGCACCAATCTCGTCGCCGCCTTCATCATGCACCGGGTGTTGCCGCTGCAGAACCGTTCCCACATCATCGGCCTGATGATCGGCCTGCAAGATCCCAACAGGGGGCGGATCAGGTCGCCCACCGGGTCAACGACATCTCCAAGGCCGGGCAGAAGGAGGACTGGGGGTTCGGGAAGCCCCATACAGCCAAGCGATCCCAGCATCGGCGGTGAGCCATGGTCTTCGTATTTTGCTGTCGCTCATCTTCTTGTTTGTCCTGATGCGATGAGGGAGGTGCTACTGAACGCCATCCACCACCCATATGACCAAGCGCCAACGCAGGTGTTGTGAGCCGGCTCGGAGGAGCCTGCGACCCAGGGCGAGGACCCGGAGGAGGTCAACGCCGACGTCGGCGTGGTGCGTCGCGCGGGTAAGCTTTTGTGTCCTTAATTTCTTGATATGCCAGTCGCGAGGCGGCATGGGGATGTTGACGCGAGTTGATGATTGTAGCGATCCGACCTCAGACGATCAAATCTCTGTGCTTAAGTGTCATCCCTGGATCGGTAATGCTGACACACACAGTACTTGAAGGATTTATAACAGAGTTCAATCACACACTTATTACATCGAATGTCTCAAAAGAGAACTTATTACAATAAATATGGCCTAAGGCCATCTAAATAGGATAACAACAGAAGGCTTGGAAGATAAAGTGAGTCAATCAACTCCAACGGCATAGCTGAGTGCACGACAATGACCTAGCGCACCTTACTCTTCGTCTGAAAAGTCTGCAACATGATATGTTGCAGCCCGAAACGGGTCAGCACATGGAATATGCTGGCAATATAGCACAGTAGAGCAAAGAACAGAATAAATGCTATCACTGCATGCATATATGGCTGGTGGAGGCTCTATGGTTATAATGTTTTGTGAAAAGCCGATTTTTCCCTACAACAAAGGAATATATTTTGTTTAACTATCATGGTAGTTGTTAAACATTTAGAAGGTTCCTCCAACTCAATCCCAATTAAACAGCATTAAAAACCCAACAAATTAATTAGGGTGATGGGATCAACATGATAATCCAAGAACCAGATACTCAAGATGTCCATAACCGGGACACGGCTAACCATGATTAGTTTGTACACTCTGCAGAGGTTTGCACACTTTTCCCCACAAGACTCGATCTCCTCCGTTGAATTTCTCGCGCTTGAGAAATGGATGACCTAAACACAGTCTTTCAGAAGCATTAACTCTTTACTCTTGGTGGACAGTTACACCTACTTTCCCCTACATCTGCTAGCCCACCACTGAAAGAGGTCACGCAACTTACTCCACTATGCTAGAGCCCATAATAGCTTGTGGCTGCACATGGAAGTTTCTATCATTAATAATCTTATGATCCCTTTGAGCCTGGGTGGCGAACCATAGGATGATCACACAGGTACTCCGGGATATCCTAGGAAAACACTGGATTCTCCAGGTGCCCGCAACCAATCCACCCAGATGTGTATTTAAGTGGCCACCTTAAGTTAACATTAATAATCTCACATCTGTCATGGATAGACTCAAACCCAATCCACATCTACATGCATAGCATGGCAATATAGGCATAATGTAGCAGCACTACAAAAAAAGACACATCCGTGACATTTTGGGCCGAACGAAAAAAAATTCTGTCATACATATGACACTTCTATGACGATAATTGTCACAAAACCCGGTATCATCATAGATGTGGTGGGCTCCTACTTCTATGACAAAAAATCATGACAGAAAATGGGCTTTTTGTCCTGGGCGGGCCGGAGACGCAGTTGCATCACATTCTTTGGGCCGTCCATGACGGAAAAAACCGTGGTAGAAGCGAGGGCGAGGAAAATTTCGGGGAGTTCCCGGTTACGGTGGGAGGTCGGGGGCCGAGCGATGCGCGTTTCTCTCGTACATGTACGCGCGTGTGTGCGAGGCGTTGGCTCTAACTAAACCCGAGCGAGGCGTTGGGCTCTAACTGAACCCGAGCGATTGCACTGCAGGCTACGCGTTACTGAACCCGAGCGATCGATCGGTGGCTATTAACTGAACCCAATCGAGCGGTTCCTTCGCTACTGCTGCTAACTGAAGCCGATCGACGCTGCCTCTGGGATGAACAGTGAGCGTTGTGGGGGGGTTTGGATAAACAGTGAGCGGTGGCGTTGCCTCTGGATGAACAGGACCCCGTGGTGTGGTGGAGGGCTGGATGAACAGTAGACGGTGGAGGGGTGCCCGTGGAGGGGTGGTTGAACAGGACCCCGTGGTGTGGAGGGCTGGATGAACAGTAGACGATGGAGGGGTGCCCGTCGAGGGGTGGTTGAACAGTAGCCGGTGGAGTAGCGCGTGCTGGAGGCTGGAGGAGGTCGATGGTAGCCCGAGGAGGCTGGAGGAGGTCGACGGTGGAGATGAACAGTATCCCGTGGAGTCCCGTTTTGTGGTACGCCACACCCCTCCCGATGAACAGGACCCCCGTTTTGACCGTAGGAGGTCTGTTTCGTCCGTTTTGCGGTACGCCACACCCCTCCCGATCAACAGGACCCCCGATTCGACCGTAGGGGGTCCGTTTCGTCCGTCTTGCGGTATGCCACACCCCTCCCGATCAACAGGACCCCCGTTTCGACCATAGGAGGACTGTTTCCTCCGTTTTGCGGTACGCCACACCCCTCCCGATCAACAGGACCCCGTTCCGAACGTAGGAGGTCCGTTTCCTCCGTTGTGCGGTACGCTAGGCCTCGTTTCCATCGCCTGTTCCGTCCAAGCCCTCCCGATGAACACGACCACGCATTCCGTTCCAACCCAGCCGGTTGGCTCCCACGCGTTCCGTTGCCTCCCGATGAACACGACGCATTCCGTTGCGTCCCCATGAACACGACGACGACGCTGTTTCTCCGTTCCGACCCAGCCATGTCAACGAGCCCTCGCCGTACGTATGCGCGCGTAGGTGTTAGAGACCCCGCCCGTATGTACACATATGTGGCTGTATTTTCTTTCTTCCACCCTGGCCGCTGTATGTACGTGTACATGCTACGTGCGCGCCTCTACTACGACACGTGCACGCCTCTACATCTACCAGTATATATGTACGTACATGTTCGCGACCAGAATGACAACGCTACGTACGCTTCGACCAGGTGGGTCCCGACTGTCAGGCACTTCCTTGCATGCGAAGATGTAGCTGGTGGGTCCCAGCAGTCAGGGGGGCGAATCGTTTTGTTTTTTTGCCCGGACGCACTTCCTTGCGTGCGAAGGTGTAGCTGGTGGGTCCCAGCAGTCAGGGGGAAATGTTTTTTTCGCGAAATACGGTGGCCGGTCCGGTGGGTCCCCGCTGTCAGGTGGAGGAATAATTATTTTGCGCGTAATAAGGAGGCACTTCCTTGCTGCGGCCGTGGGCCCAGCTGTCAGCGTCTCCACGCACAGTACTCTTCCGATGGAAGTTGGTCGTTGACCACATTGACCACTCCGCGCCGAGAGCACCACGGCGGTGGACGACGGCGAGGCCTAGGAAGGGGACAACACGGAGGCAGGGAACACTCGGCAGTTGTTTCCCATGCGGAGGGGAGTACGACCGTACGAGGGTTTACTGGTTCGTCTGCCGTCGCCGGAGAATAACAGCAGGTGTGGGTGAGTAGAGGGATGGCTAGGCTTGTGATGGGAGTACGATGGGGCGGTGAGGCCTGCGCGGCCGCACAGCCGACCACGGGGAGGAGGGAGCAGGCAGTCCCACCGGCGCTTTTTTGAGCGGCTGGAGCAGGAAGAGCAGAGATCGAAGAAGCACGACGGTCGTTGGATGGACATCCAACAGTCAGTGCTTGTGCGTCAACCTTTTTTTTAGGAAAGCCTCAAATCTGTGGAAAACAGCATACAACCCATCTGCCATTATTTCTAATAATTTACAGCCCATTTGCTAATTCTGAAGGTTTTTTTGGAGCCCATATTCTTTTTGTTAGCATTACATCCCATATTGTGGCCACGGTTAAAAAATTATACAAAATTTTGCATATTTCGGTGCGGCCGAACTGTTTTTAATCCCGAAATTCCGACTCACATTCAAACTGATTTTAAAAATAAATGTATATCAATATAAAATCCAACAAATTCTCCATGCATAAAAATTAATGTAATTTAAAATCTTGAAATGAAAAAAAGATATTTGAAACTAATTGCCAGTTTGATGTGTTTTAAAAATGTACAGCTCATTTCTCATTACTGATGGGCCATTTTCTCGGCCAGCGGAATGAAAGCTCTCCTCGTCTTGAAAGATTTGCAGCCCAATAGGCCTGACAAAGCGACTTACTTGGCAAATCACAAAAAAACTGGGCTGTGGCCGTGGACCCAGCTGTCAGCCTCTCCACGTACAGTACTCTTCCGATGGAAGTTGTTCCTTGACCACGTTGACCACGCCACGCGGAGAGCACCACGGCGGTGGACGACGACGAGGCCTAGGAAG
The DNA here is from genome assembly GCF_002575655.3 of Aegilops tauschii subsp. strangulata. Lineage (NCBI taxonomy): Eukaryota > Viridiplantae > Streptophyta > Magnoliopsida > Poales > Poaceae > Aegilops > Aegilops tauschii. The sequence continues at coordinate 405,318,594 of NC_053041.3, forward strand.
GGGACGACGCGAAGCCGGGGAAGACGCGACAGTGGAAGCCCGCGTGGAGAGGAGTACGAGGGTTCACTGGTTCGGCTACGGTGTGAGGCTGCCGTCGCCGCAGGGCCTGGCCAACGGTGGGAATAGTAGGGGGTGGTGAGGCCTCTGCGGCAGCATAGCCGGCCATGGGAGGCAGGGGCATGCGGCACGACCGGCGCTGCTATGGGCGGCTAGAGCAAGAAGACCAGAGGTTGAAAAAGCACTACGGCCGTTGGATGGACATCGTATGGTCACTGGAGCTAGAATCGTTCATATTGACTAAGTTGACAAAGCCCTTCGTCCCCGTCAACTTAGTAGGCCCACAAGTCAGCCTCCCACCAAGGTGGGTCCCAGCTAGCCGGGGGAGTATTCATTTTTTTGTGCGTAATAAGGAGGCACTTCCGGTGGGTCCGAGCTGACAGCGGGGGGAACATTTTTTCACGAAATACGGTGGCCCGTCTGGTGGGTCCCAGCAGTCAGGCGGAAACGATTTTTTTCGCAAAATACTGGCGGCCCGTCCGGTGGGTCCCCGCTGTCAGGTGGAGGAATAATTATTTTCCGCGTAATAAGGAGGCACTTCCTTGAGGCTGCCGTGGACCCAGCTGTCAGCCTCTCCACGTACAGTACTCTTCCGATGGAAGTCGGTCGTTGACCACATTGACCACGCCGCGCCGAGAGCACCACGGCGGTGGACGTCGGCGAGGCCTAGGAAGGGGACGACGCGGAGCCGGGCAAGACGCGGCAGTGGATGCCCACACGGAGAGGAGAACGAGCGTTCACTGGTTCGGCTGCGGTGTGAGGCTGCCGTCGCCGCAGAATAACAGGGGGTGTGAGTGAGTGGAGGGATGGCCTGGCCAGCGGTGGGACTAGTAGGGGGCGGTGAGGCCTCCGCGGCAGCACAGCCGGCCACGGGAGGCAGGAGCAGGCGGCACGACCGGTGCTGCTTTGGGCTGCTGGAGCAAGAAGACCAGAGGTTGAAGAAGCACGACGGTCGTTGGATGGACATCGTACCCTTGGTACGTCAACTTTTTTTTTGAATGCATGCAGATCAGCTTAGTAGGCCCATAGGTCAGTTTCCGAAACGGTGCGCCCTAGATGTCAGGGGGAGGAATCATTTTTTGGGCGGGTGAAGCTAGAATATCCGAGATTGAAGAAGAAGCACGGCATCCGTTGGATGGACATCCAACGGCCACTGCTGCTAGAACCGTGTGTTCACTATAAGTTGACAAAGCCTTGCATACGCGTCAACTCTGTCTTTTTAGGGGACGCATCAACTTAGTAAGGCCAGAAGTGTGTGGCAGAGAACTTATAGCCCATTTGAGATTTGTAAGAATGTGTAGCCCATTTTTGAATTCTAATGGAATTTACTACAGCCCATTTACAGTTTGTTAAAAGTACAACCCGTTTCAACCAACCGTTCAAAACAGAATTCAATAAAATTTCCCACATTTTGATGGGATCCGAAATATTTTTATCCCGAAATTTCTAGTCAGATTAAATACAATTTCAATATAAGTTTATATTACGTAAAAATCCAACGAAACATTGCGCTCGCAACAATTAATGAAATTAAAATTTTCAATATCCAAAAATAATATTTTATAAAGTAATCACGTGTTTGGTGCATTTTTTTGTAGTCACTGCCCAGTTTTTATAATTACATCCCATTTATTATTTCTTAAAGCCCATTTTCTTGTTAAGCCTAATGCATCCCCCCTAGGAAAGAATTGCGGCCTAGCGGGGTGGAGAATAACAACATGACCTTGCCTAGGTATTCCTAAAAAAAGTATAGCTGGGCTAGCCATTTTCAGCTTGAAAAAAATTAATATCTGGCTGGATATCTGGCCTGGGCTAGACGGGCCACAGCCCGCCCAGTTAATACCTGCAGTGATGTTTTCGTTGTTGTTCAGAGGAGAAAAATTAATATCTGGGCTAAACATGGAAAAACTCTGCAGTGCTCACACCTCAAAAACACAAATACTGCTCGAGCTGCTTGGTCCCAGCTATCGGCCGCTTCTTGTGCAATTCTCTCGTTTATTGACTACTACATAGGTTGAGAATGGTGTGGGACCATGATGTCAGGAAACTAGGAGGAAGCAAAATAAATTATAGTTATATATATATATAATAAGGACGCACTTGTGTACGTGAGGCTTTGGACCTGGTGGGTCCCCATTGTGATCCTCTCCAAGTAAAGTCATCTCCTCGCCCGCGCGCGCTTTCCGCCCGAAACAGTCAGCGCCGCCCGCCCCGCTTCCCAGTGCAGGCGATTGCTCCGCCTTCAACCGACGCAAGTGTCGTCCGTCCGTCCATCTGCCGCCCACATTAATGATACGCGGTTGTCGAGGCGGCTACTCCGGCGCCACACGTCCGTCCCTCCGCCCGCCCACCATTGCTATATAAACTGCTGCGCCGGCCATAGCCGCAGTCATCCGCATCCGTTCCCTTTCTCCTGTCCACACAACTACTGCCCACCATGGCTTCCTCGCGCTCCAGCGCTCTTCAGGACGGGCTGACGACGGACCACAAGGAGATGGCAGCCATTGCTGCCGACCGGCTGGCCGGCAGGCAGCCGGAGGACGACGACGTCCCAATGGAGAACATGGTAGTCGATGATCCGGCGCCAACCCCCTGCTCCGCGCCATCCTCGCCGGTGCATTGCACCATGACCATCGGTGAGGCCCATGCCCAATATATGGACAGGGTGAGGCAGATGCGTGAGGAGCAGTTCCAGGAGGCGCAGGCCGATGCTGCCTACAACCACCATCTCCTCCAGGAGCACCTGCAGGCGGAGGAGCAGATCGCCGCGGAGCGGGCGGAGCAGGAGGCGTTGCTCGACTCGTACCGCTCCGCCCGCTAGGGCTGCCTCGAGCGCTGGCGGTACCGCATGCGGGTGGCGGAGGCTGCGGCCGCCTAGAAAGAGGATAGCAAAGAGGGCGATGAAGCGGGTGAGGCGCTGTTTGGCGAGACCGAGGACGAGGCAGAGGACAATGCTGGCTCCGACGAGTCCCCGCTCCGCTGGCGTCGATGAGGCCCTACTCCGCCGAGGTCCCGCGATGCCAACAACGAGGCAGAGGACACCGCCGGCTCCGCCGAGGCCCCGCCCCGCCAACAACGAGGCAGAGGACATTGCCGCCTCAGCCGAGGCCCCACCCTGCCGGCAACGTGGGGGAGGATTTCCACCGCTCCGCTGAGGCGCCGCCCGCCGGCAACGAGACAGAGGACATCGCCGGCTCCGCCGAGGCCCCGCCCCGCTGCCAACGAGGCCGCGCCACACAGAAAACGAGGAAGAGTAGAACACGGTAGGTCGCCGCCGCTCGGGTCCAAGTAAGGCCACCGCTACTACCCTCCGGTTGAAGCCAAGCTAGGCGGGTTGACTATTGACGGCCGGTTAGCTTCTTGGCGGCGACGTGGAGTCGGAGAGCTGCGCTGGAGAAGAACGCTGCTTCTACTTAACTGCTGGTGCAGTTGGCTGACTGACACGTGGGCCCAACAGGCCACATGTCAGTTACGCAACTGCACCTGCAGTTAAGTCACTGAAGCTTCTGTTCGGCTCAGCGGGACACAGGTGGGTAGCTTCGGTTGATTAATTATACCTCCAGCGCACCCCTTTTTAGTTGAAGAATGTATGAAATGTAATGAAATCCAGCATGTTTATATGAAATCCGACCGTGTATGAATGAATTTATTTCGATTAGTTCGAATTCCTGTATCACTGGCATTGGATGAACATGCAAAACAATACGTACTAGCATTATTCCCAGGGTGATCACCTCGTTTGCAGCAGTTTCACATGTACTCCCTCCGGTCCTTTCTAGTCTGCATACAAGTTTTGTCTGCAGTCAAAGTATCTCTACTTTGACCAATCTTATACAAAAAAGTATGCACTTTCACAATGTGCGAAGTAAAAAGGAACAGAAGGAGTACAAAGAGTTTGAGCAGCTTTTTAGCGTTTCTGTACATTGCAATCAAACACGAAGGCCTGGCAATTCATAGAGAACATTCAAAACAATCAATGATTATGCATCTCAGCTACTCACATGTCAGAGGCAATATTTACTTCACAACTAAAGAATAAAGAAAAAATTGATTGACGCTGCTGACAGCAAAGGGCGTCCCATTCGAAAATATCAAACGCATGTCTTGCTAAAATCAATGAGCAAAATTTGACAAGGTTGTCCCATTCCAAAATATCAAATGCCTATGATTGTGGAATGGGCAGGGTTTGCCATCAGTTCGGACATTGACATGGCACCTCGTGGTAAATAAACCAGCTGTTCTTTTTGTGCAGTTCCACCAAATCAACCAAATTCGCGCGTAGCTTGTATGATTTCACCCTTATATGTTGCAACGCCTTGAACTTATCGGCACCTCCTTTCTTGTGGTGGAAATGAATGATTCGATGTATTCATGAACATTTTGTGCAGTTCCCATTGAAATCAAGTTGAGCACCCCTGTTTGCACAAATACAAAAAAGTGATTAGTATAAAGCAAACTGTACTATGAATTGACAGTTTCAATAGGCACATACATGGTCCATGTAGAGCACACTTTTAGAAAATGGAACTCACCAGAAAGAATCCTAGAACAACATTGTACTCGCGCATCATAGCAAAAAAATGGAGATTTGTCAGTCCTTCTGAGCTGAAGTTAATTTGGTCTTGTGGGGAGTAATGTAACCATCCTTCAACTGCTCCTTGTGAAATATCCTTATCTTACCTCAATGGGATATTACGGTGCTCATACAGATTGGAAGTCTTGTCTCCATTTGTGAAGTTCACTAAAATCAAGCAACATTATCGTACAAGTAGCACAACATATGAAAGCACACTGCAGAATCATGTGAAAGAAGGCTAGTACTGACCTCTCATGATGCGGAATTCAAACAACTCACAAGAAGAAGATCTGAACCAAATTCGCCTTAACGGATAGGAAGTAAGATCTCCTCTTGTGCAGTTCCACTAAGATCAAGCAATCAAGCAACGTTGTAGGTGTGACATTTTGGTTGAACTGCACAAAACACTCTCAAAACAAAAGTGTTTTGTGCAGTGCAACAAAAGGTCACAATGGCAACGAGGTGAAGTAGATAACCCTGTTTACACAGAGGTGCAAAGGAAATAATTAGTGGTCAATAACGGTGGATGACACAGAAGCCAACAAAAAGAAGCATCTACCTTATCTAAATGGGAAAGAAAGCAAGACAGTAGCATTTCTCAAACGGTGGCATTGATTAATATTAACATAGAGATTGTATTAACAATAAAATTCGTTAAACATGTAATTTGCTTTTAACTGTGGCATTGCATCAATTTTCCAGCGGCATTATTAGAGGGTGTTTGTTTACAGGGACATTTTGGTGTAGGGACTAAAAAAACTCCGTGTTAGTCCCATCTAAACCAAACAGGAGGGACTTTTAGGGACTAAAAGTGGGCATTTGGGACTAAAGAAAGAAGACCCCGAGGGAGTCTTTTTGGGACATTTTCCAACAGTTGCCCCTGCCACGCATCGCAGGGGTAACCTGGTCTTTTAGCATGTCATTTAATAACCTCTAGTCCATGTTTAGTCCCTGGAACCAAGCAGGTAGGTACTATGGAGTTTTTAACCAAACAAGGCCTTAGATTAACAATAGCTAATGAGTTGCACGGGACAGTGGACGCACCAGCACCATGTGCATCTACCGATGTACTGTGGTCATGCACAGTCTGTTGCAACAAAGAACAAACAACCAAGGAGCATATTTGTGTTGGTCCCAGTTTTGTTATCTTTAGACACCTTTCCCTATGTGAGCGCAGCAAATCTAGTCCTGCTCAAACTCTACAGCCTTGTCCCTTCCTTTCCTTTTTGAACTAGTACTTTCGCCCCTTCCTTTCCTCTTTAAACCACGTCCTAGATTTATGCGATACAACTTTCCACACTACTTTCCCCCATTCCTTTCCTCTTTGAACCACGTCCTAGATTCATGCTATACAACTTTCCCCCTTCATTTCCTCTTTGAACCACGTCCTAGATTCATGCTATATACAACTTTTCCCACTACTTTCCCCCACTCCTTTCCTCTTTGAACCACGTCCTAGATTCATGGTATACATGCAGCTAGAGCAATGCATGTGGAGTAAGTAAATTATACCTTAAGGTACTTGGGGTGTGGTTCGGTGGGCGACGGGACGACGGCGAAGAAGAAGGGGTCGGAGGCTCTCCCGCGCCGCCGCTGGGTGGAAAGTGAATAGTTGCGCCGGTAGTCCCTCGCCGACGGTGACAGCGTTAAGCCTCCTTCCCTTCCCGACGGATGGATCCTGCCGGCTCTTTGAGCAGCAGTGAGGGGAGAGAGAGGCCAACAAAGTCTTGTTTAGATCTGGAGAGGGCGAGAGAGTGTGAAGAGAGCAACTACAAGCGTTGAGGCTCCAGCGGGAGAGGGCGAGAGAGTGTGAAGAGAGCAACTACAAGCGCTGAGGCTCCAGCGTGTATATATATACTGGAGAGAGAGTGTGAAGCGTGCAAACCCTAGAAAACATTTTGACCAGTCAAAGAATCCTCCTGGCACAAATTATGCTCAAGTGTAGTTATCGAACCCGAGACCTCAAGTTTGATGAGCGAACAGGCTAACCAGCTACACAACCCTCCCGTTATGTTCAACGAGAGGGAAATAACCTTTTATACATTCCTGCATTCGTGTGACAAGCATGCCATGTTTTTGTGTGTGTGTGTGTGTGTGTGGGGGAGTCATTGGGATTTCAATCATAATTGTGTCGTGTGGCTTTCGTGGTAAGACTATCCACAGTGGTGCAGAAATAATGCAGCCTTAGTCACCTTACCTCTCTCCATGTAGTACGTTGGGTCCCACCAGTCAGAGGGTGAAACAAACAAATTAATAAGAAAAACTAAAAGCGCCAGCGGTGTATCTTACCTCACACATCTCGCTACTGCTCGGGAACACTGTCCAATTGATCCCTCTGTTCGCTCACGTACTATTTTAAGTGAATCCTTATTATAACATGCACACAAATTTTGGGCACTTGTATTCGACTTAAGTCAGTGTGCCACCGTATCTCGTATACTTACTACTCCCTCCGTCTAGGTGTAATAAGTCACGTTAAAAGGTGCAACGGGACCAAGGTGTGTGCGTGTGTGTGTGTGTGTGTGTGTTTAACAGCATGTGTGTGTTAGAGAGAGCGACAGATCGACCTACTCCTATAGAGAGATGTTGTGTAGTGTATGATTTTAGCCGCGAGAGTCGGTGCATCCTCTCGTTTCCGGGCGTGTCGGTAGGGACATGCGGACAGCTGCCACGCCCGCTCCTGACCAGCCTGGCCCACCCAAAGCCACTCCATCGGCCGCGCGCGCTTCCCGCCCGAAACGGTCAGCGCCGCTCCAAAGAATCGGTGCCGCATTCATGCCCGGGTAGAGCGGACGCAACCTCTCACTGGCGCAAGAGTGATGGTTACTTCGTCCGTCCAACTTACTGCTGAGTCTATGTGATTTGACGGCTCATTGGTCTTTATTACTGAGGTGGTAGGACTGCTGGATGTTCCACGCTTTCGGCGAAAGGAGGTACTACTACTAGATTACAATTTTCTCCATTCTTACAGCGGAGGCGTGCAAGAGCAGTGAAAACACGCAGGCTCAGTGATTACATGGCCCACCTCACACTATCACCGTGCGACACCTAACTCTTTACATAGTACTCCCTCCGTTCCTAAATATTACTAGATGAGTCCCCGCGCGTTGCCGTGGAACAGCGGTATATCTCTCTGCGCAAAATTATCGATTTCATAGAACTAAAAAAACTCTATAACCGCATGACAAATGTGGTAGCCAAACTAAATAAACTCCCATCATCATTTAGATCATCCCACGTAAGGAAAAAAGATCAGCCAACTCCTACTGCATAATGGGATTATATTTTTCTTTTTGACATGTTAATGGGACTTAAAAGCTCACTTACATGCATGCTACCGGTGCATGCTTGCATGCAGACATGTTGATGTGATTTAAAACCCACTCACATGCATGTGCCACGGTATTTCTGCATGCTTGCATGTGGCTTAGTGCGGAGCCTCTCAACGTCTAGATCAGACGGCTATTATGGACTGATTTACTTCATCTAACGGCTACATCAATTTTGATGATGTGGCTCAAGGAGAGGATAGAGAATTCCTAGTAGTGGGGGCTAGCTATTACTAGTAGATAAGTCTTTGTAGAGATTCCACTACATACGGAACAAAATGAATGAATCTACATTTAAAATGCATCTATATACATCCGCATGTGGTTCATGGTGAAATCTCTACAAAGACTTATATTTAGGAACGGAGGAAGTACTAGTATAGTACGTACTGTAATTTATTAGCGAGATAAATTTGTACAATGCTATGAAGCTTCCAGCTTCTGTTACATGTATCTTGCATCCAAGGTTGCCCGTTGAAACATTTCATCAAATACAAAGGAGACTAACATGCATGCTATTGCATCTCAATGATTGACAGATCATAGCAAATATGTACTCCCTCCGTTCCAAAATAAGTGTCTCAACTTTGTGCAAACTTTAGTATAAAGTTGTACTACTACTAAAGTTGACACTTATTTTGGAACAGAGGCAGCTAAAGAAAAAAACGATCCATGCAGTCCCTAGCCCTTGAACCGTGAACCCTGACCAGGCTTCAATTTGCTGGCAACGTTCGAGCTTCCTAATAAATGAAGTTTGCAACCTTTTGACCATCGGATCATTTTGTGCAGTTTTACCAAAATCGAGATGAGCATCCCTGTGGCAAAGAAATTGAAGAAGTGTGATTAGAATAAGATTACTGGGACTAGTTGATGAGACATAAACTCATCACAAATATAGTACGTAGAAGCCAGTAGAGGTATGTGCGGGGCAAAGAAGTAGAGAAATATCCACAGGGAGTGATGTGGGCAGCTGGAGCAGTGGTGCAAGCCGGCTATAAAGGGAGTTGTACCTGAGGGACGTAGCACAACCTTGAGGAGGGCGGCGGGAGGCGGCAACTGACCACGTCGCGGCAGTGAGCAAGGGATGAAGGCAACCTCACCGGCTTTGTGTGAGAGAACGGCGGGGACCCCTGATCGGGACGTGCCGACAGTGGGTTTTTGCCGTCGGCGACGGCCACCGCATCTACACTAAGCATCCACCCCTTCCCCAAGCGGACGTGATCCGCCGGGATGTTAGAGATGTGGCCACAGTCGTTTTGTGCGAGAGAGTGTGAAGAGAGCAACCCCAGCAAGCAACCGTGTAGGCTGGCCCGTCCTGACTATGTATATAGTGGAGCGATTTCCTTTTCTCTCCATATGAACCTATCATATTGCGTACGTGCCACTGAAGGAAAAAAACTTTATTTATAAATGACTCGGCACCTACTACTCGTTCTCCTATAACCTTGCGCTTGGCATCTCCAAAATATTAACCTTGCGATTGGCTCTTCGCCTCTTCGGGAAGTCGACCAATAATGGTAGTGCAGTATATATCGTTCTGGCTATATGAGAGCGAATGAATTGATGCACGTCCACCACGTGGGCGAGGGTAGAGGGGCGAGGGAGAGTGCTACATACGGAGCAAAATGAGTGAATCTACACTCTAAAATGCATCTATATACATTAGTGTTTGGAGTATGTACTAGTAGTTCATATTGAAATCTACTAAAGGACATATATATTCCAAACAATACGATATAATCTCTATAACCAAGGTAGTAGGGACGAGGAGTAAACGGAGGGAGTAGAAAAATTTTCTCCTCGTCCTGCGAGCCACCGCGCGCATGGGCGAGGGAGCGGGCGTAAGGCGGAGCAAGCTTCACCTCACCTTGCGAGCCACCGCGCCCGTGGGCGGGGGAGATGGCGTACTAAGCAAGCTTCTCCTCGTTCTGCGTGTTGACGGGACACATCAAAAGTACTCCAGTGTATAGAGCCTTGCCTCTAAGGTAGGCCCCACATGGTTTGCCTCTTTTTTTTACATAACACGTCAAGTCGCAATTTGTTTGTTCACCCGTGGTAGACGATCCTCCCTCCACCAAATGGACAACCAGTACACGTGCCAAATTACCACGTGGGCTGCCTTTTTCATACAGAAATGAGCTCCACCGTGTACCGCGCGGGTGTGGTTGGGAAAGAGATGGGAGTACGTGCGCCGTGCATGCACCTCTTCTCTTCGTGCACGTCCCCCACCTACGTGGGTGTGTGTGAGAGATACAAACCGCGTTCGTGAGTGTTTTTTGTTTTGGGGTGGGGGTGGGGTGGGGGTTGATTTCATGAATTATTTGTGGGAATATGTGTCGATGACATCTCAAACAAAATTTTGCATGCAATGTGTGTGAAATGGAGGCCTATCCATATCATACATAGAGGGTCGGGCAATCCACGAGAAGAGAGGGAGGGGTCATAGCTATCGATAGAGTCGAAGAGAGGATCAAGTGGGTGGGTGCAAGGTGGATGAAGAGAGCCATCGAAATTGTGTGTGTGTGCAAGTCAAAGATATAGGGCGACTGGTCTACCGAAACGTTAGAGGGCACATGTCAAGTTTGTGTGTGGCAGGGAGACATGACTAGAGCGCTCGATGTATCGGTGTGTGTGGGGGGGAGGGGGTGGGGGGAGGGGTAGGCAGAGGCCTAACTATAGAGGTAGAACGACTCATATATGTGTTGAGAAGGAGAGACCCAGCTATGTCTTGAGGGAGATCGGTCGACATCCATACATAACTGAAGGACGGGAAATATGATGGGACAAAGAGAGAGAGGAGAGAGAGAGGGAGGGAGAGGGAGGGAGAGGGGTAGAGTTCTGGATGGGTGATGGAGTTGCTTCTCGAAGATGGTGGGAGAGGCCTACTAGACAAACTGAGGGTGGAACTGCAATGTTATCAATAAGAGTGGGGATGTGTTTCTGTGTGTGCCTGTGCGTGATAGATCTGTCGGGACGCATCCATGGATGATGAAGGGGAACCATGTGTTTGGTAAGCAAACCTAACTAGATCGGTAGATCAATTGTTGTTTGTCGGAGGAAGGGAGAGACACAACTAGTGAGGTAGATCGATTGACGTGTGGGTAAAAACGAGTTATAAGGACCTAGCTAGCTATATGTATAGCGAGAGATCGGTCGGTGTACGTCCATTTGTTAGAGGCAAATAAGGCCCAGCGAGACGGATAGACAGAGAGAATGGAGCTAGGAGATGGTGCGAGAGGCCCAACTACTAGCTAGATAGGGGGAGGAGTGTGCGGTTGTGAGATCGATGAAAAGAGGGGCGAGAGTTTACACATGTGTTTGACCGTATGAGAGACACGAGGCAAGGACACATAAAGGAGGAGATTGAAGGTGTGTGTGTATGTTGTAGGCAGGCATCACTGGAGAGGTTTATCGATCGGTGTGTGTCGGAAAGGAGTTGTGGAGACTCTGGGAGAACGACCTAAAGAAAAAAATGAATGTGCCCGGTGGATAGAATGCCGAGGGAGTGGGAGGGCGAGGAGGGCGTGTGCATGCACGAGAGAAAGTTAGTGGTAGCTACAAAGGTTAGAGGATTGTGTGGGTGTAAGAGACTAACAAAGATCATAATTTGTTATGAAAGCGGATTCATATATTTGAATAGGAGATCATAGTGTTTTAAACATTGCATGCATGAATATAGCGGTGATACACGTGTTGTGCACATGTTATACCATAATGTGATAATGCATGGCGTTTGCAACTCACAGCTAAATGCCGAATAATCTAAACCATACTATACATCAAACAATCTCACATTTTATTTGAATTTGTGATAATGTGTGGCATTTGCAGCTTACAACTAAATATCGAACAATCTAAACAATACTATATATCGAACATTCTCACATTTTATTTGAATTTGTGGTAATGTGTGGTGTTTGCAACTCACATCCAAATACTTGTAGGCGTAGGGGGCGGGGCACCATACATAATGTGATAAACACATTATACATATGAGACATGGTTTAGATTATGAAGATCTAGCAAGAGCTAGAAAAGTAATGTGATTTGAAATCAAAATAAAGTGGATTCAAAAAATCTAGTTCGAGTTCATATAGTACACATAGTTCATATGTAACTCGAGACTAATCATGTGGTGTGCTGTGAAGATAATACACAAACGATGGTTTAACTTGACAATAATGATGATTGTAGATCTTATTAAAACAGAGAAACGAATTCAAATGCTTTGACTTCACAACAATCATTACTGTAGATCTTATTCAAATAGAGAAACGAATTCAAATTTAGTTCATATTGAAGCGGTAGTATATACGTTTGGAATGCACTAAAACGTTCATTTGAGTAGTAGGTTGCATGCATTATACACGTAGCAAAATATTTTAATTGAACATAACATGAATTCAAAGTTTTGAATGACATTTGTAGTGCGCATTGATTTGGCACAGTACACATTAGGCTTGTCCGGAAATTTCAACCCGCGCCTTGTTAGCCCGAAATATTTAAGATATATCTTTGTCTCGTTGTGCTCCGACAACTCCCTCCATCTCAACCCGCGCCTTGCTATTCTGAAATTACAACGCGCGCGAAAACTCCCACCTCCTGTGAAATCCCGACACGCGAAATGCCCGTGCTACCCCTGAACCGAAAGAACCGCCTCAAATCGGTGGGGGTACTTTCGTAACTTACCCCACATTTCGGACAAGCGCGTCTCTAAGCCATGGTTCCCCGCTGCCATCCCATCCGCCCACCCATTCGTACACCGAGGCCGCGAAAACCCGCGACGAAACCCCACACCCTGCTCCGTCCGCCACCCAGCCGGAGCCTCTTCCCCGACGACGTCGTCCACAGCAACACCTCGACGTCCGTCATCCACCGTACCAGATGAGGATCCGTCGTCGATCTCATCGTCCCGCCGGTTCAGCCACCCCGTCCTCCACCTCCAAGGAGCTGCCCCGATGTTCCCCTCGTCTTTCGCGCCACCTCCATTCCCACACCGCCGTCTTCACCTGCACCACCGGAAGAGCATCATCATCACCGTTTCCTCAGATGAAGCTGCGGCCTAATCGGCGCCACCAAAGAGGTTGTACACTAATCGCCGCATTTTCTTCTTGATTCGATCTCACGGTGCTGCCGGCGCTCGGTCCTGAGCCGACACGGCGCGGCTCCATCCACGGCGGCATCGCCGGCCACTTCCTCCACGGGGTCGCTCCCTCGGCGGCGACGTCCACATCAGTAGGAGTTGCTGCTGCTTTAGCTCTCGCTCGCGCTGCTGCTGTGCTCTTGCTCTCGGTCCCCTGCCTGGTCTGCTCTTGCTATTGCTCTTGCTCGCACTGCTGCTCTCGCTCTTGCTCTTGCTTGTGATGCTGCTCCGATTTAGCTACACTTCAGTCGACTGAATCGACTTTTGGGTCAGGTGATTTTCAGTGGGTGGGGGGGGCTCGCCGGGGTGAAGGAAGAACCAGCCGCAGCGGGGAGGGGGGCTCGCCGGAGAGGTACCACACTATCTATCTTAGGGTTCAGGATGGGGGCGGTGGTCGTCGGCGGTGGCGGGGCGGTGGCCTGGGGATCGCCGGAGAAAAAGCTCGGCACGGGGGGGGGGGGGCTAGAGGGATGGTCGGGGCGGCGGCGGACCAGCGGTGGGGAGTGTGTTCGGGGCGGGCGGGGCGGCGCATCGCCGGCCACGGGCGGCGGGGGGCTGCTGTTTGGCCGGTGGTGGCTGGCGGCTCAAGGGGGTGGAGGTTGAAGATGAACCGCAGGCCCTTGATTTCGTATCCAACGGCTGCAAAATCGACTGACCAGAGATGAAAAAGTCAGTCGACCGACGTGTAGCCTCACCTTGCTAGTGCGTTCAGTTTCGACAGCAAAATTCAGTTTCGACAGCAAAATTCAGTTTCGACAGTTAAGTTCAGTTTCGACAGTTAAGTTCAGAGATGAGCGGCTGATGTATTTTACATCTAGCACTTTGTGGTTATGTATTTTACGTCATGTATTGGAGATGCTATTAGAATTCCACTCAAGTTAACGTTGTTCGTTGTCTCTCTTGTCCTGCTTCAGCCTCGGCGTCGTACAACTCACCGGAGCTGCTCCAACGACGAAACCCTCCATCACAGCGGAGCAGTACCTCGGGCTCCATCTCCAGACGCCTAAGATCTTCATCCCCTCCTCCGATAGCAAAGTCAGCCGGAGCATCCTCACCGGCCAACCCAATCACGCTGAGATCGACCTGGCTTCGCCAAAGAGGTTGTACACTTGTTGCATCTCTTTTTTACTCTACATGTTATATATATTGTCCACTGAGCACACGGATTTGTTCCTTTAGTGTCTCCTTGAAAGAAAAAAACGTAGGAATTTTAATTTTCACTTGTCCTCCTTTTCAAATTCCTATTCATGAAGCACAAGACTAAGAGATAGTAGCATAATAGCATTATAACCGTACATTTTCTTGTGGTTTGACTTAATCTCACCAAGCTTCTTTGCATCCTATGATCTCCCAATTGTTGTGAATCAAACACCCAGATTGGCAGAAATCCTGTGTTTTTAAATTCTCTGTTTTGCACATGCATTACTATCCTATTCCTATCTATTTCCTATCCCTGCATTGTTGGAATCCTCCAATTCAAACGAGCCCTTACAGAATTACTTCTCTTACAGATAGTTGTCAAAGAAAACCTTGCGTGGTTTGTCCCGCTCCTACTGCGTCGTCGTCCACCCCAGCTCAGCTGCTCCAACGACAGAAGGGTCCAGCACAGCAGGGATCCGGCCTCCAGACTGTCTTTCACCGCCTCAGATCTTCTTCCCCGCCGCTGGCAGCCATGAAAACTGCATTACCATCATCAACCGAGCAGATGACCTTGAGGACTACACGGGTCCGCAAGAGAGGTCGCACTCTTTCGTGTCTGCTTACATTATGCATCGCTTAATATTACATGCTACTTTATCATCCTGTTCACCGATTAGACTCTGAGTCAGCTCCAAACTAATGGTCAAACTTGAGTTTTTAAATGGTTGTGGGGTACATATCGGGGCCGCTATCAATAGTATCTATCTACTATCTGGTTAATCTCCGGTGTCTACTATGAGTTTCATGTTGGGTGGGAAACAAACAGTAAAGAAGCCATTATCTGTATTTTTTAACTGAAGCCATTATCTGCCTGCTATTATTGGTTTTGGGTCTATCCACAGGTTGCTACCATCACTCTAGGTTTCTGCATGCACTCCTTACATAATCTCACTATGTTTTATTCCTATGCATGACAGTTATTGTAAACAATGGAACTGAACATGTAGAGCAAAAGAGACGAGCCTTGCGTGGCAATAAAATTTCATGCAGACATCGCTCCATGGTAGGCGCAAAGGCAGCCCCCCTCCACGCATTTCGGATTGTAATCGACAGGAAGATATCTGTTCTAAGGGGGATTCAGAAGGAGAAGACAACTCCTATTTACCCCCTGAGGTCTTCGCTCTAACTTGGCATGTTGATGTTGGTTATATCATGCATATGGTGCCTTGCATTGCATAGTTTATACATCAAATATGTCATCTGCTTAGTTTAGACATCCTTTGTGTCAATGCCATCTGTTTAGTTTATTCATCGTTTATGTGAATTATGCAACGCCGTCTTGTTTAGCCAGGCATCATATATGTGAATTTTGCAATGCCATCCTGCTTAGCCAGTCATCTTATATGTAAATTATATCAGGCCATCCTTTTTTTTCGTTACATATTACATTTGTCAACAATGTTAGTACATTCAACTGCTCTTCGTGTGCATCAGCCATTTGACACGGTGATGGCAAATTCTGGAGTGAAAACAAGGTCTTCAAAGCAGACTATGCTATCTGACGAAGCGCATATCTCGCTGGTTACGAATAGCTCCTCAGAGGAGGATTCAGAGACAGATGACCACTCCTATTCCCCCCCCCGAGGTGTATGCTCTAACTTGGCAGGGTTATGTTGCTCATATCGTGCGTATGGTGTCTCGCATTGCTATGTCATTTGATTAGTTTAGACATGCTTTGTGTGAATGCCACCTGTTCAGTGTCTAATTACCATATATGTGAATTATGCATTGCCATCTTGTTGCAAGACATTATATATGTGAATTATACAATGCTATCTTGTTGCAAAGGCATTATATACGTGAATTATGCAATGCCATGCTGTTTAGCCAATCATCATGTATGTGAATTATATCATGCTATCTTTTTTTTGTATTACGTGTTCCAATTGTCGACAACGTTTGTATATTCAACTACTCTTCCTGTGCATCAGCCATTTGAAGCGGTGATGGAAGTATCTGGAGTGAAAACAAGGTATTCAGAGCAGACAATGCTACCTGCTGAAGCAGACATCTTGCTGGTTACAGAGAGCTCCTCAGAGGAGGATTCAGAGACTGATGACCAGTCCTATTTCCCCCCTGAGGTCTATGCTCAAACTTGGCAGGGTTATATTACCCATGTCATGCATGTTGTCTTGCATTGCTTAGTTTTTACATCATATATGGATTGCCATTTGCTTACTTTCTTACTATATAAATCATATATTTGAATTATATCATGCCATCATGTTTACATAGTACATACACATCATCTATCTAAATTATGGCATGGCAACCCATTTAATAAAGACATCATATAGTTATATCATCTCATCTTGTTTAGTGTTTACAGTCATCATATTTTGAATTATGGCATTCTATCCGTGAATGTATGTGAATTATGGCATGCCAACCTATTTAATAAACACAT
The DNA here is from genome assembly GCF_002575655.3 of Aegilops tauschii subsp. strangulata. Taxonomy (NCBI): domain Eukaryota; kingdom Viridiplantae; phylum Streptophyta; class Magnoliopsida; order Poales; family Poaceae; genus Aegilops; species Aegilops tauschii. The sequence goes on from NC_053041.3 coordinate 405,335,306, forward strand.
TATATAGTTATGTCATGTCATCCTGTTTACATAGTCTCATATTTTGAACTATGTCTTTCCATCTTTTTTAGTTAGCCATCATAATGTGAAATTGTGTCATGCTATCCTGTTTAGTTAGCCATCATATATGTGAAATTGTGTCATGCTATCCTGTTTGGTTAGACAACATAAATATGAATTATTTCATGCCCTCTTTTATTCCCCACTATCCATTGCACCTGTCTATCATACAATGTCTATACTTTCAATTACTTTTCTTGTTTATCAGCCATTTGAATTGCAGAGCATGATGGCAATATCTAAGGGAGTAACAACACGGTCTTCAGAAAAGATAGTGCTACCAGTTGATGCAGATAGAACCACGGTTGTACTTGCCCAAGGACCAGATCCACCACACATAACCCAGACTCTCGCAGATTGTACCCCAACCCAGTTGGACAGAGAACCAGCTACACCCCTTCTAACCCCAACCCCGGCAGATAGTAACCCAGTTCGAGTTGACACAGCACCGTCTCCACCACAGAGCACCCAAACACGAGCAGTTAGTAAGGGAACTGCAGTGCCCAAAGCACGAGGACCACCACTCCGAATCCCAACTCAATGCTTAAAGGAGAAGAAGATTTGTTCTCAGGTCAGGTTCTGTAGCTATGGTTCATACTCCTTTGCTCTTGCATTACTGTATTTACTCATACCAACTATTTTCAATTTTGAAGGATGGAATTGAAACTCCAATGGCGCAACAGGTATGTTTTAAACCTGTTTCTTTAACTGGTTTGTTGTTGTAACCTGCTCTATGTTTATTTCAGTTTCAATTGAATAAACAGTTATGTTCTCATGTCATGCACATTACAAGTGTTGTTATTGCTCTATAGTTACCCACACTTATATTCTGTCTATTCTGCTTTGTCTTGAACAAATATTATTTGAACTGTGTCTCTATCTTGATTTGGCAACAAAAACTAGAATGATATAGACCATAAAATGACCATGGTACATAGATATATGTTTATTTCATGCTGTTATCCTGTCCACTTTACTACTGAACTCATTTACCAAAATGAGTTTCATATACAACATGGTAAACATGTGATGTGTCTGCTTGTTTCTCTTTTAGAATGCGGACAAAATATTGGAGAACAGTACCGCGTTATCCAATGGTAAAGGAAGTAATGCAGATAAGGTTCAAGATAGTGAGACATCCCTGTTGGTCTCCAAGAAAGCTGATAAAAACTATCTTGACGACAGTGAGGGAACCCAAAAGTCCTGTCTCGATGTAGTGTTCGAGTTACTGGCCACTACTGCTGGCACAAGCTCTTCGAACTCGCTGCCTAAATCAGTTCGTCTTCTTGAGTCTCAACTTCAAGTTGAAAGACATCGATCAGATGTGCTGCGACAGGAAGCTGAAGGACTGAGGAAGTCCCTGCAGCATTCAGATGCATATTTTCTGGTGCAACAGCAAGCGCTGGAGGATTTAAGCGCCAAACAAGAGAAAGTTAATAAGCTTGCTAAGCATCTTGCCAGCATTATGGGTACCCAGGATATTGTTTCTTGAGATCTTCTGAAGTGGTTTCAGTTCTGGATTTGTTTAGCTGCGGCGTTTATTTGCGCTGGTCGCCAACTTTGACAACCAGTGTATATGATATGTTGCTTTGTTACCTATATTTGCACTGGTGGCGAACTTTGATGCCCAGTGGATGTAATATGTCTAATAGCCGTGATAGTCCAGTGTTAGTTGCTTGCTTATTTATTTCCTTGTTGTCTTGTTTATTTGTTTGCTTGTAGTCATTGCAGTTCTTTTTCCGCGGTTAGCTAGTGGCTGCAATAACCTATTTTTTAAAACTAGGTCACAATAACCATGGGCTAATATTTACTGTAGTGACACTGGGCCTCTTGCTGGCCATAGAAACAGTGGGCCTTCTACGGGCCATAGAAACAATGGGCCTTCTACGGGCCATAGAAACATTGGGCCTTCTGCGGGCCGTATTATCAATGGGCCTTATACGGGCCGTATGATCGATTGGCCAAACATGGGCCAAACAGACCGCATTATGGCAGTAAACGGGCTAGAGTTGGAGTCGTCCGTTCATGGGCCGACCATAACGGGCCATCGTTAATAGGCCGTATTTGATGACGCTATGAAAACGACCCAACATATTAACGGACCACAAACGGGCCGACGGTAACCACGGGCTGAATTTGGCCCACAAGCAGAAAATGACAGTAACGGGCTGTAAGTAAACGAATGCAGGAAATGAGCCCAAGAATAAATGGGCTCTGAGAAGGCCGAAAGATAACATGGGCTGGAAACAGCCCAATGGAATAACAGGCCGTTAATGGGTATAAAGTGATACACTGTTCATTACGGGCCAGTTTCACCACGGGCCGTTAATGGGTGTAAAGTGATACACTGTTCATTACGGGCCAGTTTCACCACGGGACGTTAATAGGCCAAGAGTTACATAGGGCCTCATATGGGCCGAAAGACGTCATGGGCCATACATGCGCCAGAAGTGAAAACGGGCTGGAATCATATTGGATGGCCCAGATGACGCTACTGGGCCTAATTTAGATAGGGCGTAACGGGCCTTGGGTTAGCGGGCTGTAAATGGGCTATATGCAAACGGGCCGTTAACAAGCTTTCCATGGGCCAGCCCGCCACCTTTTGACCAAGTCAAACGGGTTGGCCATTTCACAGGAATGGGCCTCTGTTGGGCCGTGCCACGTGTCGACGTATCATAGGCGCCTTCCGTCCAATGAGTGGATGACATCTGTCCCAACGATGAGCCGACACGTGTTTCCTCCAGCCAATGATGCTTTTACACATGGAAAATCCCCATTGGTCGGGACTGTTGACGGGTTATCGGATACAAAACCCGACCCGATAGCTTAACAGCGTTCCGTTACGGTGGATGCCACGTGTCGGCCACCCTTGACGAAAGCACTTCTGTGACGCGCGATTTATCGTCATGGAAGTGGACACTTCCGTGATGATAATTTTGGCAATGTCATGGAACACTTCTACGACAGCACAGGTATGACTATCTTGATTCTGTCATAAATTTGTCATGGATGTACATGCATGACAGAAAACGCGACCTACTGTGACAAACACGTATCATCACGGAAGTGTATTTTTTTGGGGAGTGAAGTAACACCCAAGGGTTTGATAAAAGGGCAATAGGTTCTACCTCATCAACTACTTCCCAATACCCACAAGTTAATCACATCCTAAACATGCAGTGTTGGAGGATTGTCACTAGTGCATAAAAACTGGGTAATAAAGGGGTATGATCAATGTGTTACTTGCCTTCCTGACGATCCGCAAACTCTAGAGACTCGTAGTAGCACGCTTCTCACTCCGGAAGTTCTATCGCAAACAAACAATAGCATACATAAGCACTCAAGCATAGATGCAAGGGTAAAACTCAAATAAGAAGATCCAAATCTGAAAGTTCAACTGAAGAGATTCGATTCGCAAAAAGAATCGGTCAAAACAGAGCTACGGAACTGAAACTACGGTCAAAAGAACTTCGAATACAAATATGCTTGAAACCAAATTTTAAATTGTCAAAATCATGTTCAAGTTGGTTAACCAGAAAGAGGGGCTCAAGACAAAGATTTGGACGAACGGTTAAAAAGTTGTGAGGGTCTGAAGATCAAGGGCTAATCTGCGATAAAAATAATCGCGGATAGGTCCCTGGATGAAAATAAAATAAAAAGAAAAAGACTACGGCGCGAACATTTGCTAACAGACACGAACGGGCGAACGCGTTCGTTAAGAACGAACTAACGAGCGGACACTCGCTAAGTAACGAAACTGGAAAAAACGAACCGAACTGAACCGATCTAAAAAAGCCGAATCTAGGGTTTCTAAAAAAATCAGGACAGACCCGGGAAAAAACCGGCGGCGGCGAGCGGGAACCGAACGGCGGCGGTGGCGGCGAGGCGAGGCGGCGGGGCTCCGGCGCGGCTGCGGGATAGCGCGGCGGCGGCTTGCAGCGGTGGCGGCGGCTCGGTGGCGGGGCTGAGGTGGCGGGGCGGGACGAGGAGAGGAGGGGCAGCGGGGGCGGCATTTAAAGGGGAGGGGGTCCGACTTGGCCCAGGGGGCAAGCCGCGGCGGCGGGGGCGTCCCGGACTCCTGCCGGAGTCCGGCGGGGGCGCGGTGCGGGCTCGGGGAGGCGGTGACGGCTGCCGGGCCGGCTGGGCTTCGGCCCAGTTCGGTCCAGGAACTAAAAAAACCATTCTGCCGAAAAGGAAAAGTCCTAAATAAATATAAAAATTCTAAAAATGCCAAAAACAATTTTCGCCGTCTAAATAAAATATTTGGAACAAAGTGAACATTTTCTTGGCCTAAAAATGCAATTTTGAAAAATTCATATTTTTCTAATTCAAATAAAAATAGCAATAAAATCCAAATAAATTTATTTATTTGATTTTAACATTTTTCCTGCAATACTTCTTTTATTTTGGAGAAGTCATATTATCTCCTCTCATATATTTTTATATTGGAAATATTTTCGGAGAGAAAAATAGTTAAAACCAAAATGATCCTCTTCTCAATATTTGAGGAAAATTCAAATATGAAAATAAACGAAATCGCCAACTCTCTCCGTGGGTCCTTGAGTTGCTTAGAATTTCTAGGATCAAAACCGAAATGCAAATAAAATATGATATGCATATGATGACCTATGTATAACATTCCAAATTGAAAATTTGGGATGTTACAAACCTACCCCCCTTAAGGTGAATCTCACCCTCGAGATTCGGTTTGGCTAGAAAATAGGATTGGGTGGTCTTTCCGTAGATCTTCCTCTCGTTCCCAGGTGGCTTCATCCTCGATATGGTGGCTCCACCGAACTTTGCAAAACTTGATAACCCTGCTGCATGTAACTCAGCTGGCAAACTCGAGAATCTTGACAGGTTTCTCCTCATAGGTTAGATCACTATCCAACTGAATTGCTTCCAGGGGCACTGTATCTCTCAGAGGAATACCGGCCATCTCAGCATGGCACTTCTTCAAATGAGAAACGTGAAACACATCGCGAACTCCTAACAGTCCTTCGGGTAACTCCAACTTGTAGGCCACTTCTCCCGTACGTTCCAAAACTCGGTATGGTCCTACAAATCCCGGGGCTAACTTTCCCTTAACTCCAAAACGTTTAACTCCTCGCAGAGGTGACACACGAAGATATGCTCTGTCTCTGATTTCATAGACTACCTCCTTGCTTTTTGAGTCTACATAACTCTTCTGTCTGGACTGAGCTACCTTCAGTCTATCTCGAATCAACTTAACCTTCTCTTCGGACTCTTTGATCAAGACTGGTCCAAACAACTAACGGTCTCCAACTTCATCCCACGTCGACGGTGTCCTGCACCTCCTTCCATACAAAGCTTCGAAAGGTGCCATCTTCAAACTAGCTTGATAACTGTTGTTGTATGAGAACTCTGCGTAAGGCAAATTGTCATCCCAACTAGATCCATAATCTAGTGCACAAGCTCTCAACATGTCCTCCAGAATCTGATTGACTCTCTCGGTCTGCCCATCTGTCTGCGGATGAAAGGCTGTACCGAACTCCAGCCTGGTACCCAAAGTCTGGTGCAACTGATGCCGAAACTTTGAAGTAAATTGTGTTCCTCTATCTGATACGATGGTCCTCGGAACTCCATGCAGACATACGATCCTGGTCATGTATATCTTGGCCAACTTCGCACTCGTATAGGTGGTCTTCACTGGGATAAAGTGAGCCACTTTGGTCAAACGATCCACTACTACCCAGATAGAATCATATCCCGATTGGGTCCTGGGCAATCCGGTGATGAAATCCATGCCAAGCTTATCCCACTTCCATTCGGGTATCGGCATAGGCTGCAGTAACCCTGCTGGCTTCTGATGTTCTGCCTTCACTCTCTTACATACATCACATACGGCTACATACTCGGCAATATCCTTCTTCATACCAGTCCACCAGAAACGCTCCTTCAAATCCAAATACATCTTGGTGTTTCCGGGGTGTATCGAGTATGGCGAGTCATGAGCTTCCTGAAGTATCAACTTCCCGATCTCTGCATTATGGGGCACATAAACACGGTCCCCAAACCACAAGGTGTCCTGCTCATCCTCACGAAAACCTTTGGCTTTTCCTTTACTCATCCTCTCCTTTATCTCAGCAATTTCCTTATCATCCTTCTGAGCTTCTTGAATCTTTCCCAATAATGTCGACTGAACTTCCAATGCGGCAACAAAACCTCTAGGGACTATCTCCAAACGAAACTCCGTGAGATCGTCGGCCAACTCCTTTGGCAATCCTCCTTACGAGGGTATTGGCATAACTCTTCCGGCTCAAAGCGTCTGCTACGACATTGGCCTTGCCTAGATGATAGTGCATCTTCATATCATAATATTTTATAAGTTCGAACCATCTCCTTTGCCTGAGATTTAGCTCCTTCTGTGTGAAAATGTACTTTAAACTTTTATGATCCGTGTACACGTCACAACGATTTCCAATAAGAGAATGTCTCCAGGTCTTGAGCGCATGCACTACAGCAGCTAACTCCAAATTATGCGTGGCATAATTTAACTCATGCGGCCGAAGCAGACGTGAGGCATATGAAACAACTCTTCCATCCTGCATAAGTACACCTCCAAGTCCTAAGCGGGAAGCATCGCAATACACTTGGAAATCTTTGCGTATATCCGGCAGAATTAGCACTGGGGTTGTAACCAAACATTTCTTCAACTCCTGAAAACTTGCCTCACATTCATTTGCCCATTTGAACTTGGTGTCCTTCTTCAACAACTCCATCATAGGCTTCGCAATCTTAGAAAAATTCTCAATGAATCTCTGATAATATCCCGCGAGTCCAAGAAAACTACGGATCTCTCCAACTGAGGTGGGAGATAGCCAATCAGTGATTGACTTAACCTTGGTAGGATCCACGGCTATACCTTCTCCTGATATAACATGTCCAAGAAATCCTACTTCCTTCAACCAAAACTCGCATTTGTTGAACTCGGCATATAACTGATGTTCCCTAAGCTTCTCGAGAACTAAATGCAAATGCTCCTTGTGTTCCTCTTCATTTTTCAAGTATACCAAAATATCATCTATGAACACCACAACAAACTTATCCAAGAACTCCATGAACACCTTATTCATCATACTCATGAAATAAGCAGGGGCATTAGTCAATCCAAATGACATAACCGTCTACTCATATAGCCTATACCTTGTGGTGAAGGCTGTCTTAGGTATATCCTGTTCTCGGATCTTCAACTGGTGGTATCCTGGTCGCAGATCGATCTTGGAAAATACTTTAGCTCCTTGCAACTGGTCAAACAAATCATTGATCATCGGCAGTGGGTACTTGTTCTTGATCGTCACTTCATTCAGCGCACGATAATCAACAACCATTCTCAATGATCCATCCTTCTTCTCAACCAAGAGCACTGGGGCTCCCCATGGTGACGAACTTCGTCGAATGTAGCCTTTCTCCAATAACTCCTTAATCTGCTTCTTAATCTCCTCCAGATCATTTGCGGGCATCCGGTATGGTCTCTTCGATATCGGTCCGGTGCCTGGCAACAGCTCTATCAATAATTCAATGTCTGCATCCGGCGGCATGCCTGGTAGCTCCTCTGGAAATACATCCGAATAATCCTTCACTATAGGCACCTCCTCCTGAATTACTCCCGTGAGAGAATTTACTTGGGTCCTCCTAGGCGCATGCCTAGATACATACTTAATCCTTTTTCCCTCCGGGGTGGTGAGCAGAATTGACTTACTGACGCAACTGATGTTTCCTCCATACATCGATAGCCAATCCATTCCTAGTATCACATCCAATCCTTGCGACTCCAAAATTATTAAGTCTGGGGGGGAAACATGCCTACCTATGGTCAATGGCATCTGAAAACATCCTTGGCTTGCCATATACTCTGCTCCTGGCGAGCTTACTAACATAGGTGTCCTAAGAACTTTAGTGGGCAACTTATACTTATCCACAAAACCCCTTGAAATGTGTGAATGTGATGCACCAGTATCAAAAAGAATGATTGTAGTAAATGACTTAACCAAAAACTTACCTACAACTGCATCTGGCTGCTCTTCAACCTCCTCCACGTTAACGTGGTTCACTTGTCCCCTGGTGAAAGGGTTGGGCTTCTTCCCAGAGCTTCCATTGTCGTTACCATTCTTTGCTTCAGAACACTCGGTGGCATAGTGTCCAGTCTTCCCGCACTTGAAACAAGTAATGTGACTTAGATCATTCTTGGCGGGTGTGGCTGGGTTAGAGCGGTTCTGATTGCTGCCTGCTCCATTCCCGTTTCCATTCTTGGGGCCACTGTGGTTATGCGAACTTCCTCCATTGTGGGTATGACCTTCATGGTTATGGGTATAACCTCCCGAGTTCGGGGTAAAACGAGGCTTCTGCTGAGCACCTGAATTGTACTTCCCTTGTCCATACTTCCTTTTGCGGCTCTCAATCTGTTGGTGCTTCCCTTCAATCATAAGAGGCTTGTCTACCAACTCCTGGTAGTTATTAAATGTTGCCACCATTAACTGCATACTCATCTCATCATTCAGCCCTTCCATAAACTTCTCCTGCTTCGCGGCATCTGTGGCCACATCATCTAGGGCATAGCGAGCTAACTTACTGAACTCATCCACGTACTGCCCCACGGTACGATTTCCCTGGCGTAAATTGTGAAACTCATGCTTCTTCATGCTCATAACTCCAGTTGAGACATGAGCAGTGCGGAATGCTTGCTGAAACTGCTCCCAAGTGACATTGGCTATAGGGAAAGTGGCTGTGTAATTCTCCCACCATGAGGCTGCGGGTCCATCCAATTGATGTACGGCAAAACGCACCTTCTCAGCATCTGTGCAACCTGCGGTGGTCAACTCCCTTCCAATACTGCATAGCCAGTCATCAGCAACTATTGGCTCGGTGCTACTGGAAAACACCGGCGGCTGCAACCTCAGAAAATGGGCTAAGTTGTCAACAGGAGGTGGTGGCGATGGGTTATTGTTGTTGTTGTTGCCTTGGTTCTGGACTAGTAGTTGCATCAAGGCATTCTGCTGCTGGATCAATTGAGTGAGCTCCGGTGGGAAGACAAATCCGGGGTCACGTCTCGGAGGCATCAGATGGGTTTAGAGGGAAGAGATTAGAATAGAATGAGGTCTAGTGAGAAAGCACTATGCATATGCACATGAGACAAACACAATCATATCACTCCAAATCAATTCAAACAAGGGCTTACAATCGATCTAACTATCGTCACAGTGCTCAGACTACTACTATATACATGGGGAAATACTACTAGTAATATGGTGGTCTACTAGAAATTTTGATCGGTGGAAGACTCCATGATATCCGCTCTAGCTTCGTCTTCGTAATCATCATCACTACTATCGGGGTCGGAGTCGGTGTCGTCGATGATGATGTAGTCTTCCGAACGGATGTCATCAGGATGGTCGTCATCTCCTCCTGGCGCGGGGTCTCCCATGAATACTCCTAGCTTCTTTGTCAGGTCGTCATTCTTCTCCACTAGTATTGCGATTTCCTCCTCATATCCGTCGCGTGTAGACTTGAGTTCCTCTTCAAGCTCCATGTTCCTGGTCATCACCTTCTTCAGTTCTATCATGCTTGCGCACATCTGGTTCTCCTGGCGACGAATGTGCTGGTTTAACTCTTGGATGAAAGTTGCAATGGACCTGTCCCTCCTGGTGCTGATATCTCCCATTGCTCATCTCGGCGCCCACATATCTGGTAGATGGTATCCTTAAGGTCTTTTTGATAAACTTCGCCGATGCGTCCCATGGCGATGTGAGCTGCCATGCTCTTTCCTAGACTCCAGGTTGGTGCATCAAAGGAAAACTCTATGGGCTCAGTAACTGGTGTGAATGTCCTTCCTGGAAGTTGAACTCGAATCATCCTACGCTCCTCTTCTGGCAAAGTGGCGGTGTAGGTCCCGGTGAAGCTTGGTATTTCGATGTTCAGGTACCGAGTGACTTCCTTCAAGTGTCGTCCAAAGGGTGTGTCTTCATCCGGTTGTGCAAACTTGTTCCTTGAATCCGCCATCCTATAGAGTATAAAATGGAGAGGAGTCAGAAATGTGTAGAGAGGAGTGACCTATGGCTCATCTTAGTGGTCGTGTCCTACAATCAGCGTGTGCTCTGATACCATCTTGTAGCGATACGACCTCAGACGATCAAATCTCTGTGCTTAAGTGTCATCCCTGGATCAGTAATGCTGACACACACAGTACTTGAAGGATTTATAACAAAGTTCAATCACACACTTATTACATAGGATGTCTCAAAAGAGAACTTATTACAATAAATATGGCTTAAGGCCATCTAAATAGGATAACAGCAGAAGGCTTGGAAGATAAAGCGAGTCCATCAAATCCAACGGCATAGCTGAGTGCACGACAACGACCTAGTGCACCTTACTCTTCGTCTGAAAAGTCTGCAACATGATATGTTGCAGCCCGAAACGGGTCAGCACATGGAATATGCTGGCAATATAACACAGTAGAGCAAAGAACAGAATAAATGCTATCACTGCATGCATATATGGCTGGTGGAGGCTCTATGGTTATAATAAAGGAATATATTTTGTTTAACTATCATGGTAGTTGTTAAACATTTAGAAGGTTCCTCCAACTCAATCCCAATTAAACAGCATTAAAAACCCAACGAATTAATTAGGGTGATGAGATAAACATGATAATCCAAGAACCAGATACTCAAGATGTCCATAACTGGGGACATGGCTAACCATGATTAGTTTGTACACTCTGCAGAGATTTTTGCACTTTTCCCCAAAAGACTCGATCTCCTCCGTTGAATTTCTCGCACTACATGGTGTTTGAGAAACAGATGACCGAGACACAGTCTTTCATAAGCATTAACTCTTTACTCTGGGTGGACAGTTACACCTACTTTCCCCTACATCTGCTAGCCCACCACTGAAAGAGGTCACGCAACTTACTCCACTATGCTAGAGCCAATAGCTTGTGGCTGCACACAGAAGTTTCTATCATGAATAATCCTATGATCCCTTTGAGCCTGGGTGGCGAACCATAGGATGATCACACGGGTACTCCGGGATATCCTAGGACAACACTGGATTCTCCAGGTGCCCGCAACCAATCCACCCAGATGTGTATTTCAGTGGCCACCTTAAGATAACCATTAATAATCTCACATCTGTCATGGATACACTCAAACCCAATCCACATCTACGAGTATGGCATGGCAATATAAGCATTACGTAGAAGTAACACCCAAGGGTATGATAAAAGGGCAATAGGTTCTACCTCATCAACTACTTCCCAATACCCACAAGTTAATCACATCCTAATCATGCAGTGTTGGAGGATTATAACTAATGCATAAAAATTGGGTAATAAAGGGGTATGATCAATGTGTTACTTGCCTTGCTGACGATCCACAAACCCTAGAGACTCGTAGTAGCACGCTTCGTACTCCGGGAATTCTATCGCAAACAAACAATAGCATACATAAGCCCTCAAGCATAGATGCAAGGGTAAAACTCAAATAAGAATATCCAAATCTGAAAGTTCAACTGAAGAGATTCGATTCGCAAAAAGAATCGGTCAAAACAGAGCTACGGAACTGAAACTACGGTCAAAAGAACTTCGAATACAAATCTGCTTGAAACCAAATTTTAAATTGTCAAAATCATGTTCAAGTTGGTTAAACAGAAAGAGGGGCTCGAGACGAAGATTTTGGCATTGGTTTCACTGGATTTGGACGAACGGTTAAAAAGTTGCGAGGGTCTGAAGATCAGGGGCTAATCTGCGATAAAAATAATCGCGGATAGGTCCCTGGCCGAAAATAAAATAAAAAGAAAAAGACTACGGCGCGAACGTTCGCTAACAGAGACGAACGGGCGAACGCATTCGTTAAGAATGAACTAACGAGCAGACGCTCGCTAAGTAACGAAACCAAAAAAAACCGAACCGAACCGATCTAAAAAAACCGAATCTAGGGTTTCTAAAACAAACCGGGACGGACCGGCAAAAAAAACCGGCGGCGGCGAGCGGGAACCGAAGGGCGGCGGCGGCGGTACGAGTCAACGGCCGCGAGGCGGGGCTCCGGCGCGGCTGCGGGATGGCGCGGGCGGCGGCGAAGCGCGGCGGCGGCTTGCAGCGGCCGTGGCGGCAAGTGCGGTAGTGGCGGCTCGGTGGCGGGGCTGCGGCGACGGGGCGGGACGAGGAGAGGAGGGGGCAGCGGGACGGCATTTAAAGGGGAGGGGGGTCCGACTTGGACCAGGGGGCAAGCCGCGGCGGCGGGGGCGTCCTGGACTCCTGCTGGAGTCCGGCTCGGGCGCGGTGCTGGCGCGGGGAGGCGGTGACGGGGGCTGGGCCGGCTGGGCTTCGGCCCAGTTCGGTCCAGGAAATATTTTTAAATAAAAAACCATTCCGCCGAAAAGGAAAAATCCTAAATAAATATTAAAAAATTCTAAAAATGCCAAAAACAATTTTCACCGTCTAAATAAAATTTAGAACAAAGTGAACATTTCCTTGGCCTAAAAATGGAATTTTGAAAAATGCATATTTTTCTAATTCAAATAAAATAGCAATCAAATCCAATTAAATTTATTTATTTGATTTTAGCTTTTTCCTCCAGTATTTCTTATATTTTGGAGAGGTCATATTATCTCCTCTCATTTATTTTATATTGGAAATATTTTCGGAGAGAAAAATGATTAAAACCAAAATGATCCTCTTGTCACTATTTGAGGAAAATTCAAATATGAAAATAAACGAAATCCCCAACTCTCTCCGTGGGTCCTTCAGTTGCTTAGAATTTTTAGGACCAAACTGAAATGCAAATAAAATATGATATGCATATGATGACCTATGTATAACATTCCAAATTAAAAATTTGGGATGTTACAATGATGCAACGGCGCCGAGTGGAGGAGGTGGCGACGCGCTGGGGCGGGGTCGTCTCGGGGGGCGGCGACGGCAGGCCGGCCGCACGGGAAGGGCGATGTGGCGCCCCGAAATCCGGCCGCGAAGCGCATGGCGAACCCAGCGGCCGGCACGAAGCCGCCCGCCAAGAGGAGGCGCCGCGGTCCGCCGGCGGCGCCGGCAAGGCCGACCATTCCGCTGGTGCCTGGGTAAGTGCTCTTTTGGCGAGTCATTGGATCGGCTTGTGTTTGTCCTTGCTTCTATTTCTGTTGTGCTTCAGATCGCCGATATCGCTAGTGCTGGCGGTGACGGAGGCCGCGTCCATTGGTGGCGCGGTGTTCCGGAAGACCCGATCCAGCGTCATTGACCGGGACGAGGAGGAGGCTTACCCGGACCTGGTCCTGGACCCGGCCGACACCGAGGGCCTGGCCTGGAGGGACTGGAACCAGGCCGCGGCGGACATGGAGGCAGAGTCGGCCCGGGCTTGGGCCAGGGCCACAACCACGAAGGGGGAGCCGGCGAGGAGCCGGCATGGCCCGAGATGCCGGCGGGCAAGGAGCCAGCGGCGACGGTCTATATGCCACCGCCAGAGGGGGTGCGCGGCCAGGACGACCTTGCAGAGGTGGTGGACCTCGACCGGGAGGTCGTGGAGATTGATGCGACACCCCGCCGCGGACAGACATGGTCGAGCGGGTGGAGGTCGAGGGAGGAGCGGCGGTGTCGTCTTGGAGGAGCCGGCGCAAACGGCGCTGGACGGGGCACCTTAGGCGCCGACGAGAGGGGCGCCGCAGGATGCGGTGCCGCAGACGACTCTGGTCGTCGTGCCGGAGAGGACGCCGGCCGCGGAGGAGACGGCGAGCGGCGAGTATAACCTAGTCTTCCGGTCATCGGGGCACCGGGTCGCAGTCAGCCAGGGCTGGGCCCAGCGAGGTCCCTATTGGGCCCCTGACCCAGGAGGAGGCGGCGATGGCCTTTCGCGGCCGTGTGGAGCGGGTCCAAGCCTTCGCCCAGGTTGAGACGGAGCGGGCATGGGAGCTGGAACGCGCCGTGATGGTAAGCCTTTTCTTCATCTTTCGTTTTTCTTCTCGTGTGCTCTTGTAGTGGGGGTGCGCTAGCGCACCCACTGGATGTAGCCACCGAGATTCGGGCCAACTACGCAGTAGTTGGGTCGAATCTTAAAGTAGTCTTGTCTGGTTCTCGTCTTATGCAGCAACTGGATGCCTATCGGGTCGGCATCGTCAACCGGCTCCTGGAGAAGCACGGGCAGCTCAAGGCGCAGCTCGCCGCCAAAGAGGAGGTGCTACACGTCGTGGAAGGTAATTTCTTGCATGCTCTTTTAGTGGGGGCATGCTAGCGCACCGACTGGGTGTAGCCCCCAAGATTCTGTCCAACTACGTAGTAGTTGGGTCGAATGTTAAAGTAGTTTGTCTTCTGTTTCTGAATTTTCGTCGTGCAGCCACTGCGGCCGAGGTGCCGTCCTGGCGAACCCGGCTAATCCTAGCCGGCTATCAGTACGACCGGGTCGTTGTTGTCGTGGGCCGGCCTTGGGCCGAGGTGGCAGAGGCAAAGGCATAGGTGGCGGGGGCCCAGCGGGTGCTTGCCGAGGCCAACCGGCTGCGGGAACAGCTGGCCGGTGACAAGAGCCGGCTTCAAGCCGATGTGGAGCGCCTCCAGGCAGAGGCGGCCAAAGTGGTGGAGCACTTGAAGGCACTGGGGACCAAGGTGGGGGAGGCCCACCAGGCAGAGCTCCTTCGATGCAAGGAGTATGAGAAGGCGCTCGTGGCCAAGGACGTCGAGCTAAAGGTGGCCCTCGCCAAGGTCGCCGAGCTGGAGAAGGCGGTTCAGGACCGTGATCGTGCCATCACCAGGATGAGACCTTCCCAGTAAGTGCTTTCTTTGGATTATGCCGGGTTGAGAAGCCGGCTTTCTTTCCCTTGGTGCTGATTTGTCTTGCTCTTCTTTTTGATAGGGCACTTCCCTAAGACGCGCAGGCTGGCGGAGGAGGCCGTCCGCTTCCATCGGGATCCGCAGGGGATCGTGGGCTCCGGGACTGACCCGCGGGTCGCCTGGACCTTCTCGGAGATTATAACCGCTGCCGAGACTCGTCTGCGAGTCTTCGGCGAGCAGCTGGTGCGGCTCTTCGAGGCCGACGCGGGGATGACGGCGGTCCTTGATGACCCACAAGTATAGGGGATCTATAGTAGTCCTTTCGATAAGTAAGAGTGCCGAACCCAACGAGGAGCAGAAGGAAATGATAAGCGGTTTTCAGCGAGGTATTCTGTGCAAGCATTGAAATTATAGGTAACAGGTAGTTTTGTGATAAGATAATTTGTAACGAGCAACAAGAAACAAAAGTAAATAAAGTGCAGCAAGGTGGCCCAATCCTTTTTGTAGCAAAGGACAAGCCTGGACAAACTCTTATATGAAGGAAAACGCTCCCGAGGACACATGGGAATTATCGTCGAGCTAGTTTTCATCATGTTCATATGATTCGCGTTCGGTACTTTGATAATTTGATATGTGGGTGGACCGGTGCTTGGGTGTTGTCCTTACTTGGACAAGCATCCCACTTATGATTAACTCCTATTGCAAGCATCCGCAACTACAAAATAAGTATTAAGGTAAACCTAACCATAGCATGAAACATATGGATCCAAATCAGCCCTCTACGAAGCAACGCATAAACTAGGGTTTAAGCTTTTGTCACTCTAGCAACCCATCATCTACTTATTACTTCCCAATGCCTTCCTCTAGGCCCAAACAATGGTGAAGTTTCATGTAGTTGACGTTCACATAACACCACTAGAGGAGAGACAACATACATCTCATCAAAATATCTAATGAATACCAAATTCACATGACTACTAATAGCAAGACTTCTCCCATGTCCTCAGGAAAAACGTAACTACTCACAAAGCATATTCATGTTCATAATCGGAGGAGTATTAATATGCATAATGGATCTGAACATATGATCTTCCACCAAATAAACCAACTAGCATCAACTACAAGGAGTAATCAACACTACTAGCAACCTACAAGTACCAATCTCAGACTTAGAGACAAGAATTGGATACAAGAGATGAACTAGGGTTTGAGAGGAGATGGTGCTGGTGAAGATGTTGATGGAGATTGGCCCCCTCCCGATGAGAGGATCGTTGGTGATGACGATGGCGATGATTTCCCCCTCCCGGAGGGAAGTGTCCCCGGCAGAACAGCTCCGCCGGAGCCCTAGATTGGTTCCGCCAAGGTTCCACCTCGTGGCGGCGGAGTCTCATCCCGAAAGCTTGCTTATGATTTTTCTTCGGACGAAAGACTTCACATAGCCGAAGATGGGCACCGGAGGGCCACCAGGGGGCCCATGAGGCAGGGGGCGCGCCCCCACCCTCGTGCTTGGTGGGTGGCCCCCTCTGGTATTTCTTCCGCTCAATATTTTTTATTATTTCCAAAAATAACTTCCATGGAGTCTCAGGACTTTTGGAGTTGTGCAGAATAGGTCTCTAATATTTGCTCCTTTTCCAGCCCAGAATTCCAGCTGCCGGCATTCTCCCTCTTCATGTAAACCTAGTAAAATAAGGGAGAATAGGCATAAGTATTGTGACATAATGTGTAATAACAGCCCATAATGCAATAAATCTCGATATAGAAGCATGATGCAAAATGGATGTATGAACTCCCCCAAGCTTAGACCTCGCTTGTCCTCAAGCGGAAGCCGATGACGATAAATATGCCCACATCTTTAGAGGTAGAGGTGTCGATAAAATAAAACACGGACATGAGGGCATCATGATCATTCTTATAACAGCAACATATATGGATATTGTCATATGATTTCTTATGCTCAAGTAATAATCTATTCACAATGTCAAGTATGAATCAAAAACTTCATGGAGAACCAACAAACTATGATCTCAGTCATTGGAGCAATTGCAATTTATCATAACATCAGAAAGAGTCTATGTCAGATCTTTTCAGCAAGTCCACATACTCAACTATCATTTAGTCTTTCACAATTGCTAACAATCACGCAGTACTTGTGGTTATAGAGTTTTAATCGGACACAGAGAAAGATAGGGGCTTATAGTTTCGCCTCCCAACCTTTTACCTCAAGGGCAATGTCAACAATAATAGTTCATGCTAACTTACATCCAATTAGATATATATGTCAGGATCTTTCCAACACACTGTGCTTGCCAAAGGATAAAATGTAAAAAGTAAAGGTGAAGATCACCATGACTCTTGCATAAGGTAGAAGATAAAAGTAAAAGATAGGCCCTTCGCAGAGGGAAGCAGAGGTTGTCATGCGCTTTCAGGGTTGGATGCACAAAATCTTAATGCGAAAGAACGTCACTTTATATTGCCACTTGTGATATGGACCTTTATTATGCAGTCCGTCGCTTTTATTTCTTCCACATCACTAGATCGTATAAAGCTTATTTCCTCCACACTAATCAATCATACATATTTAGAGAGCAATTTTTATTGCTTGCACCGATGATAACTTACTTGAAGGATCTTACTCAACCATAGGTAGACATGGTGGACTCTTATGGCAAAACTGGGTTTAAGGGTATTTGGAAGCACAAGTAGTATCTCTACTTGGTGCAAAGAATTTGGCTAGCATGAGGGGGAAAGGCAAGCTCAACATGTTGGATGATCCATGACAATATACTTTATTTCAGATATAAGAAAACATAACCCATTACGTTGTCTTCCTTGTCCAACATCAACTCTTTAGCATGTCATATTTTAATGAGTGCTCACAATCATAAAAGATGTCCAAGATAGTATATTTATATGTGAAACCTCTCTTTCTTTATTACTTCCTATTAATTGCAACGATGACCAAACTATGTTTGTCAACTCTCAACAATTTTTAATCATCATCCTCTTTCTATGTGAAGTCATTACTCTCCATAAGATCAATATGATCTCTTTTTATTTCTTTTTATTCTTTCTTCTTCTTTTATTCCCTCAAGATCATAGTAAAATAATCAAGCCCTTGACTCAACACTAATATTTATTATATATAGCTCACGGACTCGATTACATAAAGGGATCATAAAGCAAAACTCAAAACCAAATCATACCAAAACTTTTATTCTACTAGATCAAGATATTACTAAAAGGATCAAACTAAGAAAAACGGCAAAGATAGGGGTGTGATGGTGATACGATACCGGGGCACCTCCCCCAAGCTTGGCAGTTGCCAAGGGGAGTGCCCATACCCATGTGATTAGTCTTCCTTTTTCGGAGGAGGTGATGATGGAGTTGTTGATGATGACAGTTGTGTCTTTAGCTTCTTCATACTGTAATTGAGAAGGGCAATTTCCTCCTTTAAATCATCGACCTCCGATTCCAGCTTCAAGATCTTGTCACATAAATCTCCTATGCTTTTCTGCCGAAAACGAGAAGGAATAGATCGATTGTTAGATAGTTTAGCCCTCTTAGGGAGACTAGATTTCTTGAACTTCACGTGCATATCCCCAGGTTGAGGTAGAGGGACATACTCCTCCTCCGAACTTGAATCGTTGATCCTCATCAAATGAGCATCCTCCTCCTCATCCGTAGTTCGACCACAAGGAGATAGATCCCCATAGGTCTTTGGGTCCGCAGTGAGGTGTGAGACATAGCTCTCTCCATCGAAATCCTGAGATGACATCTTGCTCCAAATCTGCCACGGAAACAGCTCGAAACAAAAACAGAGGACAATTGCGTGATACGGTGGTCAAAACCTTCGGGCAATTATATAATGAATTTTTACCGACCAAAATACGTATTGTGCAGGAAAACGGAGTCCGGAGAGCGCACGAGGTGCCCACGAGGCAGGGGGCACGCCCAGGGGGTAGGGTGCGCCCTCCACCCTCGTGGAGCCCTCGTGTCCTTCCCGGACTGCTTCTTATTTTCCTATTTTTCTAAATATTCCAAAACGGAGAAAAGTTTCCATTAGAACTGTTTTGGAGTCGGTTTACTTACCGTACCACATACCTATTCCTTTTCGGAGTCTGAAACGTTCTGGAAAGTGTCCCTTATGTATTCTTCCGGGGTTACGGTTTCAATAACATTAGTTTCAACATTTATAGGATTACCTGAGATATAATGTTTGATTCTTTGACCTTTCACCACCTTCGGATTTGTGCCTTCGAAGTTGTTGATTTTTATGGCACCGGAACGATAGACCTCCTCGATAACGTAAGGACCTTCCCATTTAGAGAGAAGCTTTCCTGCAAAAAATCTTAAACGAGGGTTGTATAATAATACATAATCACCTACATTAAACTCACGCTTTTGTATTCTTTTGTCATGCCATCTTTTAACTTTTTCTTTAAACAATTTGGCATTCTCATAGGCTTGGGTTCTCCATTCATCAAGTGAGCTAATGTCAAATAACCTCTTCTCACCGACAAGTTTGAAATCATAATTGAGCTCTTTAATTGCCCAATATGCCTTATGTTCTAGTTCGAGAGGTAAGTGACATGCTTTTCCATAAACCATTTTATACGGAGACATACCCATAGGATTTTTATATGCAGTTCTATATGCCCATAGTGCATCATCAAGTTTCTTGGACCAATTCTTTCTAGATCTATTAACAGTCTTTTGCAAAATTAATTTAAGCTCTCTATTGCTCAATTCTACTTGACCACTAGACTGTGGGAGATAAGGAGATGCAATTCTATGATTAACATCATACTTAGCAAGCATTTTACGAAAAGCACCATGAATGAAATGTGAACCACCATCAGTCATTAAATATCTAGGGACTCCAAACCTCGGAAAAATAACTTCTTTAAGCATCTTAATAGAAGTGTTATGATCAGCACTACTAGTTGGAATAGCTTCTACCCACTTAGTAACATAATCAACAACAACTAAAATATGTGTATACCCATTAGAGGCAGGAAACGGTCCCATATAATCAAAGCCCCAAACATCAAATGGTTCAATAACAAGTGAATAATTCATAGGCATTTCTTGACGTCTACTAATATTACCAATTCTTTGACATTCATCACAAGATAAGACAAACTTACGAGCATCCTTGAAGAGAGTAGGCCAATAGAAACCGGGTTGCAATACCTTATGTGCAGTTCTATCTCCAGCGTGGTGTCCTCCATAAGCCTCGGAGTGACACTTGCGTAGGATCTGTTCCTGTTCATGCTCAGGTACACAACGTCTAATAACACCATCTACTCCTTCTTTATAAAGATGTGGGTCATCCCAAAAGTAATGTCTCAAATCATAGAAAAACTTTTTCTTTTGCTGGTATGTGAAACTAGGTGGTATAAATTTAGCAACAATGTAATTAGCATAATCAGCATACCTTGGAGCAGTACGAGAAGCATTTATGACATTTAATTGTTCATCAGGAAAGCTATCATCAATAGGTAGTGGGTCATCAAGAACATTTTCTAACCTAGACAAATTGTCTGCAACGGGGTTCTCAGCTCCCTTTCTATCAATAATATGTAAATCAAATTCTTGTAGCAAGAGAACCCATCTAATAAGTCTAGGTTTAGCATCTTTCTTTTCCATAAGATACTTAATAGCAGCATGATCGGTGTGAATAGTTACTTTAGAATCAACAATATAAGGTCTGAACTTATCACAAGCAAATACAACATAATCACTAGCATCACACATAATTTCAAAGGGTAATTTCCAATCAGGTGGCTGAACGATAGGTGCAGAGATTAATGCTTTCTTAAGTATTTCAAATGCTTCTACACAATCATCATCAAAAACGAAAGGTATATCTTTTTGTAATAGATTAGTCAGAGGCCGAGAAATTCTTGAGAAGTCCTTAATGAACCTCCTATAAAACCCGGCACGACCAAGAAAACATCTTATACCTTTGATGTCCTTGGGACATGGCATCTTTTCAATAGCATCAACTTTAGCTTTATCAACTTCAATACCTCTTTCAGATTTTTTTTGCCCCAAGACAATACCTTCATTAACCATAAAGTGGCACTTCTCCCAATTCAAGACAAGATTAGTTTCTTCACATCTCTACAAAACTCGATGAAGGTTGCTCAAGCAATCATCAAAAGAGGATCCATAGATGGAGAAATCGTCCATGAAAACCTCACAAATCTTTTCACAAAAATCAGATAATATAGCCATCATGCATCTTTGAAAGGTAGCAGGTGCATTACATAAACCAAAAGGCATATGTCTATCAGCAAAAGTACCGAAGGGGCAAGTGAACGTGGTCTTAGCTTGATCATCAGCTGACACAGGTATTTGAGAGAAGCCAGAATAACCATCTAGAAAGCAAAAATGTGTATGTTTGGATAATCTTTCTAGCATTTGATCAATAAAAGGTAAGGGGTAATGATATTTTTAGTAGCTTTATTTAATTTGCGGAAATCAATTACGATCCTATAACCTGTAATAATTCTTTGCGGAATCAATTCATCTTTATCATTAGGAACGACAGTAATACCTCCCTTCTCAGGGACACAATGGACAGGACTTACCCACTGACTATCAGCTACGGGATAGATTATACCTACCTCAAGGAGATTTAGTATTTCCTTTCTTACCACTTCTTTCATCTTAGGATTCGGCCGTCATTGGTGATCAATAACTGGTTTGGCATCTTTCTCCAAATTTATTATGTGTTGACATAGAGTGGGACTAATGCCCTTAAGATCATCAAGAGTATATCCAATACCAGCATGGTGCTTCTTCAGAGTTTTCAATAATTTTTCTTCCTCGTTCTCTGAAAGGTTAGCACTAATAATAACAGGATATATCTTCTTTTCATCAAGATAAGCATATTTAAGAGTACCAGGCAATGGTTTAAGCTCAAACACGTGATCACCCTTGGGTGGAGGAGGATCCCCTAGGATTTCAACAGGCAAGTTGTGTTTCAAAATAGGTCCCTGTTTAAAGAATACTTCATCTATTTCCCTTCTTTCATTCATAAAGATATCATTTTCATGGTCCAGCAAATATTGTTCTAAAGGATCACTAGGAGGTATGGCAATAGAAGCAAGACCAATAATTTCATCTTTACTAGGCAATTCTTCTTCACGGTGTTGTCTACAAAATTTAGAAAAAATAAATTCATGAGTTATATCACCTAAACCAATAGTAACAACATCCTTTTCGCAGTCTATCCTAGCATTAACAGTGTTCAAGAAGGGTCTACCAAATATAATGGGACAAAAGCTATCTTGTGGGGAACCAAGAACAAGAAAATCCGCAGGATATTTAGTTTTCCCACACAAGACTTCAACATCTCTAACAATCCCAATTGGTGAAATAGTATCTCTATTGGCAAGCTTAATGGTAACATCAATCTCTTCTATTTCAGCAGGTGCAATATCATGCATAATTTCTTTGTATAAGGAATGAGGTATTGCACTAGCACTAGCACCCATATGACACAAGCCATGATAACAATGATCTCCTATTTTAACAGAAATAACATGCATGCCTACCACAGGTCTATGTTTATCCTTAGCACACGGTTTAGCAATTCTAGCAGTCTCATCACAGAAATAAATAACATGCCCATCAATATTATCAACCAAGAGATCTTTAACAATAGCAATATTAGGTTCAACTTTGACTTGCTCAGGAGGTGTATAAGTTCTAATATTACTTTTACGAACCACAGTTGAAGCTTTAGCATGATCCTTTATTCTAACAGGGAAAGGTGGTTTCTCAACATAAGCAGTAGGAACAATAGGATCATTATAAGTGATAGTCTTTTCTTAAACTTTAATAGGTGCAACTACTTTTACTTCTATGGGAGGATGATATTTAAACCACTTCTCCTTAGGGAGGTCAACATGAGTAGCAAAAGATTCACAAAAAGAAGCTACTATCTCAGAGTCAAGTCCATATTTAGTGCTGAATTTACGGAAAACATCGGTCACCATAAAAGATTTAACACAATAAAACTTAGGTGTTATACCTGACTCCTTACCTTCATTGAGATCCCAATCTTCAGAGTTGCATTTAATTCCTTCCTATAAATCCCATTTGAATTCAATAGTCTTCATCATAAAAGAACCAGTACAAGAAGTATCGAGCATGGTGCGATTGTTGTCAGAAAGCCGAGCATAAAAGTTTTGAATAATCATTTCTCTTGAGAGCTCATGATTGGGGCATGAATATAACATTGACTTAAGCCTCCCCCAAGCTTGAGCGATGCTTTCTCCTTCGCGAGGCCAAAAATTATATATATAATTACGATCACGATGAACAAGATGCATAGGATAAACTTCTGATGAAATTCCAATTTCGATCGCTTGTAGTTCAATGATCCCATATCATCACATAGCCTATACCATGTCAATGCATCTCCCTTCAAAGATAAAGGGAAGACCTTCTTCTTGATAACATCATCGGGCATACCTGCAAGCTTAAATAATCCGCAAACTTCATCCACATAGATTAGGCGCTCATCAGGATGTAATGTTCCATCTCATGCAAAAGGATTAGCTAGTAGTTTTTCTATCATACCCGAAGGAATTTCAAAGCAGACATTTTCATTTTCAGTAGGTTCAGTAGGTTGAGGAGCAACTCTTTGCTCTACTGGTCGGGGTGAAGATACCCCGAACAAGCCCCTCAGAGGATTACTTTCCATAGTAACAAGTGACAGTAAATTTCAGCACACTATATAAATTTTTCCTTACCAAATTCCACCTACCAAAGGCGCTTCACTCCTCGGCAACGGCGCCAGAAAAGAGTCTTGATGACCCACAAGTATAGGGGATCTATTGTAGTCCTTTCGATAAGTAAGAGTGTCGAACCCAACGAGGAGCAGAAGTAAATGATAAGCGGTTTTCAGCAAGGTATTCTCTGCAAGCACTGAAATTATAGGTAACAGGTAGTTTTGTGATAAGATAATTTGTAACGAGCAACAAGTAACAAAAGAAAAAAGTGCAGCAAGGTGGCCCAATCCTTTTTGTAGCAAAGGACAAGCCTGGACAAACTTTTATATGAAGGAAAACGCTCCCGAGGACACATGGGAATTTTCGTCAAGCTAGTTTTCATCACGTTCATATGATTCGCGTTCGATACTTTGATAATTTGATATGTGGGTGGACCGGTGCTTGGGTGCTGTCCTTACTTGGACAAGCATCCCACTTATGATTAACTCCTCTTGCAAGCATTCACAACTACAAAATAATTATTAAGGTAAACCTAACCATAGCATGAAACATATGGATCCAAATCAGCCCCTTACGAAGCAACACATAACTAGAGTTTAAGCTTCTGTCACTCTAGCAACCCATCATCTACTTATTACTTCCCAATGACTTCCTCTAGGCCCAAACAATGGTGAAGTGTCATGTAGTCGACGTTCACATAACACCACAAGAGGAGAGACAACATACATCTCATCAAAATATCAAACGAATACCAAATTCACATGACTACTAATAGCAAGACTTCTCCCATGTCCTCGGGAACAAACGTAACTACTCACAAAGCATATTCATGTTCATAATCAGAGGAGTATTAATATGCATAATGGATCTGAACATATGATCTTCCACCAAATAAACCAACTAGCATCAACTACAAGGAGTAATCAACACTACTAGCAACCTACAAGTACCAATCTCAGACTTAGAGACAAGAATTGGGTACAATAGATGAACTAGGTTTGAGAGGAGATGGTGCTGGTGAAGATGTTGATGGAGATTGGCCCCCTTCCGATGAGAGGATCGTTGGTGATGACGATGGCGATGGTTTCCCCCTCCCGGAGGGAAGTGTCCCCGGCAGAACAGCTTCGCCGGAGCCCTAGATTGGTTCCGCCAAGGTTCCGCCTCGTGGCGGCGGAGTTTCGTCCCGAAAGCTTGCTTATGATTTTTCTTCGGACGAGAGACTTCATATAGCAGAAGATGGGCACCGAAGGGCCACCAGGGGGCCCATGACGCAGGGGGCGCGCCTCCACCCTCGTGCCTGGTGGGTGGCCCCCTCTGGTATTTCTTCCGCTCAATATTTTTTATTATTTCCAAAAGTAACTTCCGTGGAGTCTCAGGACTTTTGGAGTTGTGCAGAATAGGTCTCTAATATTTGCTCCTTTTCCAGCCCAGAATTCCAGCTGCCGGCATTCTCCCTCTTCATGTAAACCTAGTAAAATAAGGGAGAATAGGCATAAGTATTGTGACATAATGTGTAATAACAGCCCATAATGCAATAAGTATCGATATAAAAGCATGATGCAAAATGGACGTATCAGTCCTCTGGCCTGGTGCTGTTGCGGCTAACAACTTCTCGCGGCTGGCGTGGTGGTTTGAGGCGGGACCAGAACGACTTCATGCGTGGCGTGTCTCCACCGCTCATGTCAGCGCTGAGATGGCGCTTCGGTTTGTGATGTCTTGGCATCCAGATCTAGCGCTGGATTGGCTGATGGGCCAGCGAGCCGACACGGAGCGCCAGTTGCAGGCGGAGGCCGGACGAATCACCGATCGGGCCAGCTACATCACCGGGTTTGCGATTTACAATGAGTTCCAGCCGGAGCAAACGGATGATGGCGGAGTCGTTCATGTTGACGTTTTCGGCCTGCTTCTGGACGATCCGGAGGGCAGCTCAGAGGAGATGGGCATGTACAGGGACGAGGATGCCGAGGTGGGAGATACTGGTGCCTCGGTGAACCCGGAGGCCACCGAGGGGGAGACGGCAACTGCGCAACCCGGCGTTGAAGACGCCTGAAGCTAAGGCCGTCCCTGTTATATCTTTGCGATAATTTCTGTTAGGTAGCAGGTCCACCCACCCACTAGGGGGTTTTGGGTGTATTGTAATGAACTCCGGCCTTGGGCCTGTTTTAACTTGTGATGTAAATATTTCGTGAGTGTCTGCACTTTTGCTTCTGTTTTTTGAGCCGTTTTCTTGCTTGCTTCCCCTTCGGGCCTCCCCCCACGAGTCGAACAGCCGGGTTCCGGTCTATGACAAGGAGTTCGGTCCTCAGGAGGAGCGTGCAGTACTTAGGCTTTAGAAACGTTGAGCGCGAGCGAAACACCCACTGGGCCGGCTGGCGAGCAGCCGGTCGTGTGGCAAGTTAATGAGGCAGGGCCGGGTTGGCCAATCCGGCGGACCCAACTTAGTGTTTCCACAACGTGTTGGTGCTTTGGCCCCTGGTTCTTGCCAGCCGACAGCCGAAGCCGGTTCTGTGGCATAGGGCGAAGTAGGGGGCCACGGCGGCCCGAACACGCCGAGATGTGCTAAGGAGAACAAGTCGGCCATCCCTCAAGCCCCCGGGTTGAGCGAGTCAACCCGGCGGTGGTTTTTTTAAGGAAAATTGCACAAATGTGTGAACACAATAACTTGCCTGGAAAGGGCAGCCCCCGAGCATCGTTCGGGGACCCCATAGTTTTTTATACGGTTACAAAAGGCAGTGATATAAACGTGCACACAACTAACTGTAAAACGGGCGAAGGAGTTCTGCGTTCCACGGCCGGGTTGTTTCTTCGCCGGCAGTGTCTCTCTTGCGCTTGTTCGACTTGCGGGCGTCGATGAGGTAGTACGCGTTGCGGTCATACAGGGCTTTGTTGACGATGAAGGGGCCTTCCCATGGGGAGGACAGGTTGTGCTGGCCGGCTTGCTGCTGGACGAGCCGGAGGACGAGGTCTCCCTCGCGGAATGCGAGGGGCTTGATCTTCTTGCTATGGCAGTGCCTCAGGCCTTGCTGATAAATGACCGACCGGCTGAGTGCTAAGAGGCATGCTTCTTCGAGTAGGTTGATGCCGTCTTCGCGGGCTTCCTTGGCTTCGGCTTCGGTGTACATCACGACTCGTGGTGCATCAAACTCGATGTCGGTTGGGATGACTTCTTCTGCTCTATAGACGAGGAAGAACGGGGTGAACCCGGTCGACCGGTTTGGTGTTGTTCGGAGACTCCAGAGGACGGCCGGCAGCTCGTCGAGCCAGCTGCCGGGTGAACGGACGAGCCGTAGCTTGATGCCGGATAGAATGAGGCCGTTGGCCCACTCGACCTGGCCGTTGGACCGAGGGTGGGCCATGGAGGCCAAGTCGAGGCAGATGCCGGAGATGGAGCAATACTGTGCGAGCGTACATTTGGCGCAGTTGGTGCCATTGTCCATGATGATGCTATTCGGGACGCCGTAGCGCACCGCGATGTTCTTGACGAACTGGACGGCTGTTGGCCCGTCCAGCTTCTTGATTGGCCTTGCTTTGATCCATTTGGTGAACTTTTCCACTGCCACCAGCAAGTGTGTCATGCCGCCTCGGGCGGTCTTGAAGGGTCCGACCATATCGAGTCCCCATACCCCGAAGGACCAGGTGACTGGGATGGTTCATAGTGCTGAAGCCGGCTGGTGGTTGCGCTTGCTGAAGCGCTGGCATCCTTCACACTGGAGGACAAGTGATTCGGCATCTTGCAGGGTCGTGGGCCAGTAGAAACCATGGCGGAAGGCCTTGGCTACCAGGGACCTCGAGGCGGCGTGGTGCCCACACTCGCCCTGGTGTATGTCGAGGAGGATCTCTATGCCCTCGTCTTGTTCCACGGAGCGCTGAAAAACGCCCATCGAACAGCGCTTGACGAGTTCGTTGTTGATGATGTTGTAGGCGGACGCCCGGCGCTGCACTTGTCGGGCTTCGGTCTCGTCCATGGGGAGAACCCCGTTCTCCAGGAACTCCGAGATGGGCAGGGCCCAAGATGGGGCCGTCACCACAGCGAAGACGGCCACCATGGCGGGTTCTGGGGCGGCAGCCTGCGAGCCGGAGGCGGCAACCACCGGGTTGGGGGTGACGGCGGCCGGGTTGAGCGTGGCAGCCCCCGGGTATGGCTCGTCAGTCCCCGAGTCGGGTTGAGCAGCCCCCGGGTTGGGTTCAGCAGCCCCCGGGCCGGGTTCAGCAGTCCCTGTGTCGGGAAGAGATCCGGCCGGGTCGTTGGGGACGAAGATGGACTCGGAGTCTGGAGACGGCATGACGGATGGCTTGTGCAGGTGCTCGAGGGAGATGCCAGACGGAATGGACTGCCGGGATGAGCCAATCTTGGATAGGGCGGCGGCGGCTTCGTTTTCCATGTGCGGGACATGGAGGAACTCGCAGCCGTCGAAGAAGCCGGATAGCTGCTGGACGAGGAAGTGGTAGCTAGCCATGTTGGCGTCGCGGGCGTCCCATTCGCCGGAGCTCTGCTGCACCACCAGCTCTGAGTCGCCGTAGCACAGGATGCGCCGGATGCCGAGTTCCTTGGCAAGCCGGAGGCCATGCACAAGGGCTTCGTACTCGACAACGTTGTTGGAGGCGGCGAAGTGGATCTGGAGTGCGTACCGAAGCCGGTCGCCTTTCGGGGAAGACAGCACGATGCTGGCTCCCAGGCTAGAGCGCACCTTCAAGCCATTGAAGTGCATGCGCCAGTGCATCGAATCCGGCAGTGGCGGCAGGTACTGGGTCTCG
The DNA here is from genome assembly GCF_002575655.3 of Aegilops tauschii subsp. strangulata. Taxonomy (NCBI): domain Eukaryota; kingdom Viridiplantae; phylum Streptophyta; class Magnoliopsida; order Poales; family Poaceae; genus Aegilops; species Aegilops tauschii. Next base: position 405,363,641 of record NC_053041.3, read on the forward strand.
GTCCAGTCAACGAGGAAGTCGGCCAGAGCTTGGGACTTGATCGCGGTGTGGGGCTCATAGAGGATGGTGTGGCCGGCTAGCTCGATTGCCCACTTGGCAACCCGGCCAGAGGCATCCCGGCAACCTATGATCTCGCCGATGGGGGTCGTGCTCACCATGGTAAGAACATGCTCTTGGAAGTACTGCTTCAATTTCTTGGCGATGAAATAAACGCCGTAACACATCTTCTGGTAGTGCGGGTAGTACACTGGACGGTTGACAGACTGGATCTTACCCTTCTCTGGTCTCTCGAGCACCATCACCATGCTGACCGACCGTGAGGTGGCGGTAATGTAGAGCAATAGCGGCTCCTTCTCGGTCGGTGCGGCCAGGACCGGTGCGGTGGAGAGCATGCGCTTGAGGTCCCAGAAGGCTTCGTCCTCCTGGTCGTTCCATTCAAACGGCGTCGTCTTCTTCATGAGCTGATACAGGGGCAAGCCCCTCTCGCCCAGCCGGTTGAGGAATCGGCCGACCGAGGCCAAGCAGCCGGTGAATTTCTGGACATCGCACAGCCGGGCCGGCTTGCGCATGTGCTCGATAGCCTTGATCTTCTCTGGGTTTGCCTCAATGTCGTGCTCCGAGACGAGGAAGCCGAGTAGCTTTCCGGCCAGCACGCCAAAAACACACTTCTCCGGGTTGAGCTTGATCTTGTATTCGCGCAGATTGGCAAAGGTTTCCTTCAGGTCGTCGAGGAGCGTGAGGTGCTGCTTGGTCTTCACCACGATGTCGTCCACGTAGATGTGGATGTTGCGGCGAGTTGCAGCAACAGGCATTTCTGCATGCAGAGTTGGAAGGTGGCGCCAGCATTCTTCAAGCTGAACGACATGGTGATGTAGCAATATGCCCCGAAGGGCGTGATGAAGGACGTCTTCAGGGCGTCCGCCGGGTCCAGCTTTATCTGGTGATAGCCAGAGTAGCATCCAAGAAGGACAGGAGCTCACAGCCGGCGGTGGAGTCGATGACTTGATCGATCCGCGGGAGAGCGAATGGATCCTTGGGGCAAGCCTTGTTCAGGCTGGTGTAGTCTATGCACATGCGCCAGGTCTTGTTCTTCTTCAGGACGAGGACTGGATTGGCTAGCTACTCGGGGTGGACCACTTCCATGATGAAGCCGGCCGCCAAGAGCTTGTCGACCTCTTCACCGATGGTTGTTCTCTTCTCTTCGGAAAAGCGATGTAGGGTTTGACGGATAGGCTTGGCATCCTTGCGGACGTGGAGTTTGTGCTCGGCGTACTTCCTCGGAATACCCGGCATGTCCTTTGGGGTCCATGCGAAGATATCCAGATTCTCATGGAGGAAGTCGACGAGCTCCCCTTCCTATTTGTTGTCGAGGCGGGTGCCCATGACAACGTACTTGCTGCAGCTAGGGTCTTCCGGGTTCAGCTTGATCTTCTTGGTCTCCTTGGAGGGCTGGAACGAGGCCTCGTCGGCTGGCCCCTTAGCCGAAGCCGACACGGCCGGCGTCTCGTTGGCCAGCGCGACGATCCGGTCGAGCTGGCGCCTCTCCTCGGCTATGACCAGCGAGTCGGCCAGTTTTGCGCCGGCTTGGGCGCACTCCAGGGACTTGCGGTAGTCGCCGCTGATGGTGATGAGGCCCTTCGGACCCGGCAACTTCATCTTCACGTAGGTGTAGTTCGGGACCGCCATGAACTTGGCAAGTGCAGGCCGACCCAGCAGCGCATGATACGCGCTGTACAGGTCCACCTCCTCGAACCAGAGTGACTCTCGCCGGAAGTGGTCGCTGGGGCCGAACAGGACGTCGAGCCAGATCTGGCCAATGGGGGAGCAGGAGAGGCCGGGCATGATGTCGTGGAAAATTGTCTCGGGCGGCTCCAAGTCTTTGGCCTTGAGGCTGAGCTTGGTCATGGTGTCGCAGTAGAGGACGTTGATGCTGCTGCCGCCGTCGATGAGGACTTGGGAGAACTTGCATGTGCACCGGGGCGTGACCATGGTGGGGTCAAGGACGAGGGCGTAGCCACCTGGGTTCGGCATAACGGTCGGGTGGTCTTCCCGGGTCCAGGTGACCGGGCGATCCGACCAATGCATGTACTCTGGCTTGGCCGGGATGACGGTATTCACCTCCTGCCGGAGCAGGCGCTCGCTACGCTTGTCGTCACCAAGGCTGGTGAAGACGACATAGGTCGCGTTCTGGGCGGGGTAGATGTCGTCGTGCATCGTGCCGCCAGCCGGGGGAGGGGGCAGAGGAGGCGGAGGCGGCGGCCCCGCTCCTGGAGCCGGAGCTGGAGGAGGAGGGATGTCGTCCCTCGTGATACGCTTGGTGATGGCGCACTGGGGGAGCATGTGCGTGGACGGCCTCGCGCCACTGTGGTGCTTGCAGGGAGCGTCGAGCATCTTCTCGAAGCTCATGGCGGGTTGTTAGGCCGTCTTGCCGGTCTGCCGGCGCTTGGGAGCCGGCTCGGCCGCGGGCGCCTGCTCGGCTGTCGCGATGAGGCAGTTGTCGTAGCATTGAGCCGGCTGGTCGGCTTTGCGCTTGTTGTTGTTCTGCTGGTTGTTCTGCTGGCGGCTGTTCTTGCCGGCTGGCTTGGGAGGGGGAACCGGCTTCGCCTTGCCGGCTTCATCAAGCGCCACCTGGATCTTCATGGCGGAGTCGGCGTTGGCGTACTTGTCCGTCGTCACCATGAGCTCGGCCATGGTGGCCGGCTCGGAGCGCAGGAGCTTGTGCTTGAGGAGGGTGCCATCCCGGCACCCGCTGACGAAATACTGGATGGCATGAACCTCATGGACGCCCTCGCAGCTGTTCCGGAGCTCGGTCCAGCGTGCGAGGTACTCGCGGCCGATCTCCGTCGGCCCCTGCATGCACATGGCGAGCTAGCTGGGTCGGCCGAGCCGTTTGTAGGTGCCGGTGAAGTTGCGCATGAAGGCTTGCTCGAAGTCGACCCACGCGTTGATGCTGCCAGCCTGCAGGCTGTTAAACCACGTGCGGGCTGAGCCCTGCAGCATGAGCGAAGCGTAGCGCACGGCGAGGCAGCGGTTGCCGCCCGTGATGCCGATTGCGGTAGTGTAGTCAATGAGCCAATCCTTCTGCTTGACGGTGCCGTTGTACTTGGGGGTGTCACGGGGGAGCGTGAATCCTTTGTGGAAGGGCTCATCCCGGATGCGCGGGCCGAAATAAGCCGGCCCGACCGGGTTGTTCTCCTCCAGCTCCAGCGAGAGGGCGACCTGGTCGAGGCGGTGGCGAGCGTCGGTGTCGTCGATGGCACGCGGGCCCAGCCGGCTAGCGACCGCGCCGCGAGGGGCTGGGTCGGCTGAAGCCGGACGGCGGCCGGGTGGCAGGGGAGGATCATGCCGGTGCCGGTCTTCCGGGGCCGGCTCGTCGGCCAAGCCACGGTAGTCGCCGGAGCGCGGTTGCATCGGGTCCGGGTGCCGCCGGAGTGAGCTTCGCCGGGTGGCGAAGACGCCGTGTTTTGCTGCTCCCCGGGGTCGTTCGTGCGGTGCAAGATGGATCCCGCGGGCTTGTTGAGGCGGTTGAGGCAGTCCTGCTGCGTGTTGGCCGCGTCGAGGAGGTCGTCACCCGCTGAAGCCGGTCCTTCAGCTCCTCGCTGACAAGCTGGTCCAGGCCGACTGTGGCCGCCTGGGCCGCACGCATATTCTTCACAGGGGTCTCGTAGACGTGGGGACCGCGCCAAAGGCGCGGCCGATGGTGCCGCCCCAGGCCCGCACATCAGCGACCTGGCTTGGCTTGGCGGCGGTAGGCATGAAGTCGTAGGTAGCGTCGCGCTCCCGCTGAGCGAAGTCCAGACGGTGCTGCGTGGCGGCGAGCGTCTCAGACAGGTCTAGCAGTCACCGGCGATCTTCTTCCAGCTGGGCCCGAGTTTCGGCGGTGTTGGCTGCGTCGACGTCGGTGGCCATGGGGACGTGGAGGCTTTGCATCCTGGCGCGCGGCGGGTTGGGCACGCTAGCACGATCCGCCGCAACCCTGGCTTCGGCGGCCTTCCTCGCCGCGCTAGACAAAGAAGAGGCGCTAGTGTCGGTGGCGAATACCTCCACCCGGACGCAGAGATCCATTCCCCCGGTGGAGGCGCCGTCGCGAGGGAAATAGGAGAGTCGGAGATGTCAAGCACCCCGCTGGGGTACTCGTCGGCCGCGGGCGCATCGAAGATACGCAGCGCGGCGAAGGAGGCGGCGAGCGTGTCAATGACGTCGTCCGCCAGCGTGACGGGCTCATCGGAGTCGGAGAGGGGCCTTGTCTGGAACATGTCTCCGGCCGGGACATCGAGCCGCCCCATGGTGGGCGCCAGCTGTCGTGGTGGGCTCTCGGCAGATGCCAAAGGATGGCTAAAGAGAGGAGGAGGCTCGAGGTGTTGAGGAACGTAGCAGAAATTCAAAATTTTCTACGCATCACCAAGATCAATCTATGGAGTTTACTAGCAACGAGAGGGAGGGAGTGCATCGATCCGTGTCAACCCAACAGACACTTTCAGAGATACCCGTAGTGTACCTTTATAGTCACCCAGTTACGTTGTGATGTTTGGTACACCCAAAGCACTCCTACGGTATCCGGGAGTTACACGATCTCATGGTCTAAGGAAAAGATACTTGACATTGGAAAAGCTCTAGCAAACGAACTACACGATCTTTCATGCTATGCTTAGGATTGGTTCTTGTCCATCACATCATTCTCCTAATGATGTGATCCTGTTATCAACGACATCCAATGTCCATGGTCAGGAAACTGTAACCATCTATTGATCAACGAGCTATTCAACTAGAGGCTTACTAGGGACATTGTGTTGTCTATGTATCCACACATGTATCTGAGTTTCCTATCAATACAATTCTAGCATGGATAATAAACGATTATCATGAACAAGGAAATATAATAATAACCAATTTATTATTGCCTCTAGGGCATATTTCCAACAGTCTCCCACTTGCACTAGAGTCAATAATCTAGTTCACATCACCATGTGATTAACACTCACAGGTCACATCACCATGTGACCAACATCCAAAGAGTCTAGAGTCAACAATCTAGTTCACATCACTATGTGATTAACACTCAATGAGTTCTGGTTTGATCATGTTACGCTTGTGAGAGAGGTTATTAGTCAACGGGTCTGAACCTTTCAGATCCATGTGTGCTTTACGAATATCTATGTCATCTTGTGGATGCTACCACGCCCTACTTGCAGCCATTTCAAATACCTGCTCTACTATACGAATCTGGTCTACTACTCAGAGTCATCCGGATTAGTGTCAAAGTTCGCATCGACGTAACCCTTTACGACGAACTCCTTTTCACCTCCATAATCGAGAAAATTCCTTAGTCCACTAGATACTAAGGATAAGTTCGACCGCTGTCATGTGATCCATTTCCGGCTCACTATTGTACCCCTTGACCAACTCATGGCAAGGCACACTTCATGTGCGGTACACAGCATAGCATACTGTAGAGCCTACGTCTAAAGCATAGGGGACGACCTTCGTCCTTTCTCTCTCTTCTGCTGTGGTCAGGTCTTGAGTCTTACTCAATACTCACACCTTGCAACACAGCCAAGAACTCCTTCTTTGTTTATCTATTTTGAACTCTTTCAAAATCATGTCAAGGTGTGCGTTCTTTGAAAGTATCATCAGACGTCTTGATCTATCTCTATAGATCTTGATGCCCAATATGTAAGCAGCTTTATCCAGGTCTTCCTTTGAAAAACTCTTTTCAAACAACCCTTTATGCTTTCTAGAAATTTTACATCATTTCGGATCAACAATATGTCATTCACATATACTTATCAGAAATGTTGTAGTGCTCCCACTCACTTTATTGTAAATACAGGTTTCTAACAAACTTTGTATAAACCCAAAAACTTTGATCACTCCATCAAAGCGTATATTCTGACTCCGAGATGCTTGCTCTAATCCATGGAAGGATCGCTGGAGCTAGCATACCTTTTAGCATCCTTAGGATCGACAAAACCTTTCTGATTGTATCACATACAACCTTTCCTTATGAAAACTGGTAAGGAAACTTGTTTTGACATCCATCTGCCAGATTTCATAAATGCAACTAATGCTAACATGATTCCGACGGACTTAAGCATCGCTACGGATGAGAAAATCTCATCGTAGTCAACTCCTTGAACTTGTGAAAATACTCTTTGCCACAAGTCGAGCTTCATAGACGGTAACATTACCGTCCACGTCCGTCTTCTTCTTAAAGATCCATTTATCTCAATGGCTTGCCGATCATTGGGCAAGTTCACCAAAGTCCATGCTTTGTTCTGATACATGGATTCTATCTCGGATTTCATGGTTTCTAACCATTTGTCGGAATATGGGCCCACCATCGCTTCTCCATAGCTCGTAGGTTCATTGTTGTCTAACAACATGATATCTAAGACAGGATTACCGTACCACTCAGGAGTAGTACATATCCTTGTCGACCTACGAGGTTTGGTAGTGACTTGATCCGAAGTTTCATGATCACTATCATAAGCTTCCACTTCAATTGGTGTAGGTGCTACAGGAACAACTTCCTGTGCCCTGCTACACACTAGTTGAAGTTATGGTTCAATAACCTCCTCAAGTCTCCACCATCCTCCCACTCAATTCTTCCGAGAGAAACTTTTCCTCGAGAAAGGACTCGTTTCTAGAAGCAATTACTTTTGCTTCCAGATCTGAAATAGGAGGCATACCCAACTGCTTTGGGTTTTCTATGAAGATGCATTTATCCGCTTTGGGTTCGAGCTTATCAGCTTGAAACTCTTTCACATAAGCATCGCAGCCCCAATCTTTTAAGAAACGACAACTTAGGTTTCTCTAAACGGTGTCATCTCAACGGAATTGCGTGGTGCCCCTTTTAAAGTGAATGCGGTTATCTCTAATGCCTAACCCATAAACGATAGTTGTAATTTGATAAGAGACATCATGGTATGCACCATATCCAATAGGGTGCAGTTATGATGTTCGGACACACCATCACACTGTGGCGTTCCAGGCGGTATTAATTGTGAAACACTTTCCACAATGTCTTAATTGTGTGCCAAACTCGTAACTCAGATATCTCTATGATCATATCATAGACATTTTATCCTCTTGTCACGACGATCTTCAACTTCACTCTGAAATTACTTGAACCTTTCAATAATTCATACTTGTGTTTCATCAAGTAAATATTCTCAGCATCTACTCAAATCATCTGTGAAGTAAGAACATAACGATATCCACTGCATGCCTCAGCACTCATTGGACTGCATACATCAAAATGTATTACTTCCAATAAGTTGCTCTCTTGTTCCATCTTACTGAAAATGAGGCCTTTCAGTCATCTTGCCCATGTGGTATGATTTGCATGTCTCAAGTGATTCAAAATCAAGTGAGTACAAACGATCCATTTGCATGGAGTTTCTTCATGCATATATACCAATAGACATGGTTCGCATGTCTCAATCTTTTCAAAAATGAGTGAGTCCAAAGATCCATCTACATGGAGCTTCTTCATGCGTTCTATACCAATATGACTCAAATGGCAGTGCCACAAGTATGTGGAACTATCACTACTATTTTATATCTTTTGGCACGAACATGTGTATCACTACGATCGAGATTCATTTTAGGTGCAAGACCATTGAAGGTATTATTCAAATAAACAGAGTAACCATTATTCTCCTTAAATGAATAACTGTATTGCGATAAACATAATCCAATCATGCTCAACGCAAACACCAAATCTCGATGGTAGAGGGAGCATGCGATGCTTGATCACATCAACCTTGGAAACACTTCCAACACATATCGTCATCTCACCTTTAGCTAGTCTCCATTTATTCCGCAGCTTTTATTTCGAGTTACTAACACTTAGCAACCGAACCGGTATCCAATACCCTGGTGCTGCTAGGAGTACTAGTAAAGTACACATTCATTTAATGTATATCCAATATACTTCTGTCGACCTTGCCTGCCTTCGCATCTACCAAGTATCTAGGGTAGTTCTGCTTCAGTGACCGCTCCCCTCATTACAGGAGCACTTAGTCTCGGGTTTGGGTTTAACTTTGGGATTCTTCGCTAGAGCAGCAAATGATTTGCTGTTTCATGAAGTATCCCTTCTTGCCCTTGCCCTTCTAGAAACTAGTGGTTTTACTAACCATCAACAATTGATGCTCCTTCTTGATTTCTACTTTCGCGGTGTCAAACATCGCGAGTTGCTCAAGGATCATCATATCTATCCCTGATATGTTATAGTTCATCACGAAGCTCTAATAGCTTGGTGGCAGTGACTATGGAGAACCATCACTATCTCATTTGGAAGATTAACTCCCACTCGATTCAAGCGATTGTGGTACTCAGACAATCTGAGCACATGCTCAACGATTGAGCTTTTCTCCCTCAGTTTGCAGGCTTAAGAAACTTGTCAGAGGTCTCATACCTCTTGACGTGGGCACTAGTCCGAAATCCCAATTTCAGTCTTCGGAACATCTCATATGTTATGCGACGTTTCAAAAACCGTCTTTGGTGCCACAATTCTAAACCGTTAGCATTACGCACTGAACTATCACGTAGTCATCAAAACGTGTATGTCAGATGTTTCGCAACATCTACAGACGACGCTGAGGTTCAGCACACTGAGCGGTGCATTAAGGACATAAGCCTTCTGTGCAGCAATGAGGACAATCCTCAGTTTACGGACCCAGTCCGCATAATTGCTACTATTATCTTTCAACTAAATTTTCTCTAGGAACATATCTTAAACAGTAGAGCTAAAGCATATGACATAATTTGCAAAGACCTTTTGACTATGTTCATGATAATGAAGTTCATCTGATTATTGAACTCCCACTCAGATAGACATCCCTCTAGTCATCTAAGTGATACATGATCCGAGTCAAACTAGGCCGTGTCCGATCATCACGTGAGACGGACTAGTCATCATCGGTGAACATCTCCATGTTGATCGTATCTACTATACGACTCATGTTCGACCTTTCGATCTCTTGTGTTCCGAGGCCATGTCTGTACATGCTAGGCTCGTCAAGTCAACCTAAGTGTTTCGCATGTGTTCCGAGGCCATGTCTGTACATGCTAGGCTCGTCAACACCCGTTGTATGCGAACGTTAGAATCTATCACACCCGATCATCACGTGGTGCTTCGAAACAACGAACCTTCGCAACGGTGCACAGTTAGAGGGAACACTTCTCTTGAAATTTTAGTGATGGATCATCTTATTTATGCTACCGTCGTTCTAAGCAAATAAGATGTAAACATGACAAACATCGCATGCAAATCATAAAGTGACATGATATGGCCAATATCATCTTGCGCCTTTTGATCTCCATCTTCGAGGCGCGGCATGATCACCTTTGTCACCGGCATGACACCATGATCTCCATCATCATGATCTCCATCATCGTCTCTTCTTGAAGTTGTCTCGCCAACTATTACTTCTACTACTATGGCTAACGGTTAGCAATAAAGTAAAGTAATTACATGGCGTTATTCATTGACACGCAGGTCATACAATAAATTAAGACAACTCCTATGGCTCCTGCCGGTTGTCATACTCATCGACATGCAAGTCGTGAGTCCTATTACAAGAACATGATCAATATCATACATCACATATATCATTCATCACATCCTTTTGGCCATATCACATCACATAGCATACCCTGCAAAAACAAGTTAGACGTCCTCTAATTGTTGTTGCATGTTTTACGTGGCTGCTATGGGTTTCTAGCAAGAACGTTTCTTACCTACGCAAAAGCCACAACGTGATATGCCAATTTCTATTTACCCTTCATGAGGACCCTTTTCATCGAATCCGATCCGACTAAAGTGGGAGAGACAGACACCCGCTAGCCACCTTATGCAACTAGTGCATGTCAGTCGGTGGAACCTGTCTCACGTAAGAGTACGTGTAAGGTCGGCCCGGGCCGCTTCATCCCACGATGCCGCCGAATCAAGATAAGACTAGTAACGGCAAGAAGAATTGGCAACATCAACGCCCACAACTGCTTTGTGTTCTACTCGTGCATAGTAACTACGCATAGGCCTGGCTCATGATGCCACTGTTGGGGAACGTAGCAGAAATTCAAAATTTTCTACGCATCACCAAGATCAATCTATGGAGTTTACTAGCAACGAGAGGGAAGGAGTGCATCTACATACCCTTGTAGATCGCGAGCGGAAGCGTTCCAATGAACGGGGTTGATGGAGTCGTACTCGCCGTGATCCAAATCACCGATGACCGAGTGCCGAACGGACGGCACCTCCGCGTTCAACATACGTACGAAGCAGTGATGTCTCCTCCTTCTTGATCCAGCAAGGGGGGAGGAGAGGTTGATAGAGATCCAGCAGCACGACGGCATGGTGGTGGAAGTAGCGGGGTCTCGGCAGGGCTTCGCCAAGCTTCTGCGAGAGGGAGAGGTGTTGCAGGGGGAGAGGGAGGCGCCAGGGGCTGTCATGTTGCTGCCCTCCCTCCCCCCCCCACTATATATAGGCCCCCTGGGAGGGGGGCGCCGGCCCTGGATCCCATCTACAAGGGGGGGCGGCGGCCAGGGGGGAAACTTGCCCCCCAAGTCAGGTGGGGCGCCCCCCACCCCTAGGGTTTCCAACCCTAGGCGCAGGGGGCCCATGGGGGCGCCCCAGCCCACTAGGGGCTGGTTCCCTTCCCACTTCAGCCCATGGGGCCCTCCGGGATAGGTGGCCCCACCCGGTGGACCCCCGGGACCCTTCCGGTGGTCCCGGTACAATACCGGTGACCCCCGAAACTTTCCCGGTGGCCGAAACTTGACTTCCTATATATAATTCTTCACCTCCGGACCATTCCGGAACTCCTCGTGACGTCCGGGATCTCATCCGGTACTCCGAACAACTTTCGGGTTTCCGCATACTAATATCTCTACAAACCTAGCGTCACCGAACCTTAAGTGTGTAGACCCTACGGGTTCGGGAGACATGCAGACATGACCGAGACGCCTCTCCGGTCAATAACCAACAGCGGGATCTGGATACCCATGTTGGCTCCCACATGTTCCACGATGATCTCATCGGATGAACCACGATGTCGAGGATTCAATCAATCCCGTATACAATTCCCTTTGTCAATCGGTATTTTACTTGCCCGAGATTCGATCGTCGGTATCCCAATACCTTGTTCAATCTCGTTACCGGCAAGTCACTTTACTCATACCGTAATGCATGATCCCGTGACTAACTCCTTAGTCACATTGAGCTCATTATGATGATGCATTACCGAGTGGGCCCAGAGATACCTCTCCGTCATACGGAGTGACAAATCCCAGTCTCGATCCGTGTCAACCCAACAGACACTTTCAGAGATACCCGTAGTGTACCTTTATAGTCACCCAGTTACGTTGTGACGTTTGGTACACCCAAAGCACTCCTACGGTATCCGAGAGTTACACGATCTCATGGTCTAAGGAAAAGATACTTGACATTGGAAAAGCTCTAGCAAACGAACTACACGATCTTTCATGCCATGCTTAGGATTGGGTCTTGTCCATCACATCATTCTCCTAATGATGTGATCCCGTTATCAACGACATCCAATGTCCATGGTCAGGAAACCATAACCATCTATTGATCAACGAGCTAGTCAACTAGAGGCTTACTAGGGACATTGTGTTGTCTATGTATCCACACATGTATCTGAGTTTCCTATCAATACAATTCTAGCATGGATAATAAACGATTATCATGAACAAGGAAATATAATAATAATAACCAATTTATTATTGCCTCTAGGGCATATTTCCAACACGAGGGCACCGGTGGGCTCCAGAGGCGAGGTCGGCATGAGCGAGCGAGGGACGCAAGACATACCCAGGTTCGGGGCTCTCCGGAGAGATAACACCCCTAGTCCTGCCAAGCGTGGTTTATATGAAATAGTACAGAGTCGCTCCTGGAGCTGTTTGGAGGAAGAAGGAGGGCAGGCCAACGCTTAGGCTGCTGCTTCTCCCAATGTATGTATGTGTGTTCTACTGATCTAGTCGCCCCATGCATGGAGGACTCCTAGGGGGTTTTATAGGTCAACCCCCAAGGCTACAATGGTAAAGTTACAAGGCCGTGGGGCCGGGTTGTCATTGTCCGGGAAGCCAATACTGGGACCCGCCGGGTGTCAGGGCTCGCCGGGTTCTCCGGGCGCGGGCCCCGTGTGCCAGGAGGCATTGTTCGCCATCTTGTCGGTCGTCACGGAGTGGTCGGGTCGAGTCCGCTACAGTCGCGCACCGCCCGGTCGCCGTCTACTGGCGTCAGCGGTGACGACGGGTGCATTGTAGCCACGCCGGCCTCGGTCAGCAGGGTAGGTGGGGCACTGTTGCCACGCCTCTGCCGGTCAGAGGAGTTGGTAGGGTACTATTGCCTCGATCATCCTGATATGGAGACTCGTCCCATCGTATGGCTCAGATGGGATGCGAGCTGACCCGTGGCCGGGTTGAGGATCATGCCACGGGTGGGCTGGCTTGCTGGTGTAGTCTTGGTGCGTCGTGTTCGGCCGGCTCACGCCAGCCGGCAGGGCCGGGTTGCTGTCTTGATTGGATTGAAGAGTTTGGCCGGGTTGAGCAACCTGGCCAAGTGTGAGCCGGATTGAGGGGCAATGCTGGCCCCAATGTTTTTAAAGGATCTGGGTTCCATTGCTTGCCCGGGGTTCATGCCCCCGACAATACTGCCGGCCCACCATCTCAGCGGAAAAGTAGCGCGGCTTCCATAGAGCTCGTTCAGCCCATAGATGATATCACGGCTCCTCGCTACCCCGTGGATGATATCACGCGGAGGGAACATTGTGATCTACATGCGAAATGCATGAACATATTCGTCAAGGTGGCGGTCGGCTTTGCTTTACGTACTGTACCTGATGGAACTTACCATTGCTCTCTGATTCCAGATGGCTATGCTGTTGTCGGGGTGGATGAAGTTATCAACGGATTTGAGCAGCTGGAGTTTCACTTCCCTACAGGTGAAGGGGAGACTGCACTAGGAGATGCCAGAAGGACTACCATTCTATGGATAAAGGAACACATCGTGCTTCCACATTGGACGCCGCGTCAGCAGACTCCGCCGAAGGAGGCCCCTCAGCAAACTCCTCACAGTACCAATGTAGCTCTATCTCCGCTGCCTCAGCCATCTCCACCGCTCAGTAGACTCCACTGCCTCAGCCGTCTCCACCGCGTCAGCAGACTCTGCCACCTCAGCTGTCTCCTCCACGTCAGCTGACTCCCCCAGAGGAGGCCCCTCAGCAAACTCCGCCTGCTCCACTGCCTCAGCCGTGGCGGAAAAGAACCGCCGCTGCGGTGGCTAGTAGTACAACTGCGAAGAAATCCAGAGTAGGTACAATAAGCGTCAAGGATGCTCCTGCCAAGTTACCATACCAACTGAGTGATGAGGAACTCAAGAAGGTTGTGGATGCCGAAGTGAAATGCCAGCTTGCACCGACCCGTCCAGATCCAAAGGAGAAAATAGATTCGACAAAAGCGAAGCCCTGTCTGGAAACCCTTAAGCGACCACCGCCGCCTCCGCTGCTATCTAACTATGACCGCTCTATTATCAAGTCATATAATGAATATGTGCAGCTATCAAGAAGTAGCAGTAGTGCAAGGGGAAAACAATTCGTCAGCTTAGTGAACAGAAAAACCAATCGTGCCCCGGGTCAAGGTGTTTACCGATATCGATTATGATCTGGGGGTAGCGGTAGATGATCTTGGTTTCACTCTTGGTGAATACTTAGGCGAGCATGGAGAGTACTTCCCCATGGCTAATTTAGCATACAGATATGAGCATGGGAAGCCACTCGTCATACCTGAGGAGCCCCGACATCTAACAACACAAATGCGAAGATTGCATGAGTGGTGCATGGAAGCCTGAAAGGAAGGGAGCAACATGATCATGGTGGGAATTAGAAATGAGCATTACTTCAATGGAGTCGAGGAGATGTACATTGAATTTGATGAATTATTTCAGTTATACAATCAAGACGCCCTCGACAAATCTATCCTCAGTTGCTATTGTCTGTAAGTATTATTTCTGTAATTAAATCTCTAGCTCAGCTCGTCCATTGCATGTACAATTATCCTCACTATATTATGCAGATTTAAGATTCTCGAATGCAAAAGAGGACAAATCCAAGACATTGGGTTCATTAACCAAAATACCATAAATGAATGTACGGTAGCAAATAACGCCAAGGATACAGTGAAAAACTTGCTAAAGGCGTTAATTGGACAATAAACCAGAAGGGAAATACTATTTCCTTACAACTTCAAGTGAGTGTTACTGTCTTGTGCACATTCTGTTTCGCTTACTCAAGGTTAAGTGTAATTGATGAGTTATGCGTGTGCAGGTTCCACTTTATTCTACTAGTCATTCAGCTTGACGCAGTAGTAGTAATTGTCATGGACTCGAAACCTAAAGACCTTGAGATGTGGGCGGATATGAGTGAAATACTCCAGAGGTAATTTCAATCATTATCACGCTATATCGGCAACATTCATTCATTTCCTGATATCAAGTAATTAATAACTCCTTCATTCATTTTCTTTGCCGGGCAGGGTTTGGAAAGAGTTCACCAAGCAGGCTAAGGTGAATGGAAAGAGGAGCTGCAATTTCGACACCCCAATGTAAGTAGTACTAGCTAGTTCCGCGCATCTCTCTTTGATTCTGGTTTTAATACCATTATCATGGTTGATTATTATTTTGATTGAACTCTATTCTCATAAAATGCTTGAGGCAGGAAGACGGAAATAATTTATGTGAATACTACGTACGCAAGTTCATTCGCTAGACGACCTGTGAGAAGGGCAGAATTTTTGAACAACTTGAAGTACGTAAACAATATTCACAATTTTATTTTATTACCATCATTGTGTTGAGTTTCATTCATATATTCACAATATATATATTGACCCTCTTCTTTAAATTAGATCCAACGGAAATGGGACAAACTCCTACAAAAGGATCGCATACGAGCAATTCAAGAGGAATTGGCGGGATTCTTACTTGAAGAGGTCATAGCTAAAAACAGAGAATACCATCAGGATTTGGAATGCAATTTTGGTAATAAGATATTAGGGATCGTAAGAGATGTTATATTGTATATATGCATGAACGTGCACTATATGTAGTAGCATCGAATAGATATACGAAAACATGTTGTTCGACCAAGCACGGAGAAAGAAAGTTAACTTCTCTATATTCATGATGATGTTGTGTAATGGTTCCTTCATTGCTATATGTAGTAGCTAGCGTCGAGTTGAATGGAAAACATACAATAAAAATGAAAACCCTAAATGAAAAAGAACTGAATGATAAACACAAAAAGAAAAGGGAAACACAATATGAAACCCCTAAACCATCCAAAACCCTAAACCCCGCCTTTCAAAAAAAAACCTAAACCCCGGCGCTTGCCAGGTCCTGACGCGTGGCCGACTTTTAGTCTCGGTTTGTGTTACCAACCGGGACTAAAGGGCCGCCTGCCAGAGCGCTCCGCAGCGGCCACATGGAGCCCCTTTAGTCCCAGTTCGTAACACGGCCGGGACAAAAAGGGGGGCCTTTAGTCCCGGTTGCACAACCGGAACTGAAGTCCATTACTAACCGGGACTAATGTCCCATTTTCTGCTACTGATGATTTATTGGACTAACATATTGATCCAGTGCCCAGTGTTAGTTCCTTTTTGTTGCATGTTTTTTGTTTGACAGAATATCCATATCAAACGAAGTCCAAACACGATAAAACTTTACAGATATTTATTTTTAATGTATGTGAATTTTTGGAAGAAGAATCAACGCAAGACGGTGCTCGAGGAGCCCACTAGGCACCAAGGCATGCCAAGGGGTCCAGGCGCTCCCTGATGGGTAGTGGGCACCTTGTAAGCCGGTTGTTGCCCTTCTTTCTGTACAAGAAAGATAATTTATGGATAAAAATCCCATCAAAAATTCAGCCTAATCGGAGTTACGGATCTCTGGGAATTTAAGAAATGGTGAAGGGCCTGAAAATAGGAACGCAAAACAGAAGAGAACAAAGAGAGAGATCCAATCTCGGAGGGGCTCTCACCCCTCCGCCGCCATGGCGGCCATGGACCAGAGGGGGAACTCTCCTCCCATCTAGGGGAGGGGGGCAAGGAAGAAAAATAAGGAGAGGGGCTCTCTCCCCCTCTCTCCCGATGGCACCGGAACGCCGCCGGGGCAATCATCATGACGGCGATCTACACCAACAACTTCGCTGCCGTCACCACCAACTCGCTCCCCCTCTATGCTGCTGTGTAACACCTCTTCTCCCCGCTGTAATCTCTACTTAAACATGGTGCTTAATGCTATATATATTATCCAACGATGTATGGCCATCCTATGATGTTTGAGTAGATTCGTTTTGTCCTATGGGTTGATTGATGATCGTGGTTGGTTTGAGTTGTATGTTTTGTTTGTGTGCTATCCTATGGTGCCCTCCGTGTCGCGCAAGCGTGAGAGATTCCCGCTGTAGGGTGTTGCAATATGTTCACGATTCGCTTATCGTGGGTGGCGTGAGTGACTAAAACACATACCCGAGTAGGTGGGTTATTGCGTATGGGATAAAGAGGACTTGATACTTAATGCTATGGTTTGGTTTTACCTTAATGACCTTTGGTGGTTGCAGATGCTTGCCAGAGTTCCAATCATAAGTGCATATGATCCAAGTACGGAAAGTATGTTAACTCATGCCTCTCCCTCATATAAAGTTACAATAATGATTACCGGTCTAGTTATCGATTGCCTAGGGACAAAATATTTGTGTCTTGTGTTACAAAAATCTTTCTACTAACCAACTAACTATTATTATCTCGCAAAGTACTCTTAGTTTTATTCTTGTAAAGTAGTTCTAGAATCACACCTACAAAATACTCCCTCCGTTCCTAAATATTTGTATTTCTAGAGATTTTAACAAGTGACTACATACGGAGCAAAATGAGTGAATCTGCACTCTAAAATATGTCTATATACATCCGTATGCGGTAGTCCATTTGAAATCTCTAAAAAGACAAGTATTTATGAATGGAGGGAGTAGTTTCATACTTGTTATAGGTAAAACGAATGTTTAAGTGTGCATAGAGCTGTATCGATGGTCGATAGAACTTGAAGAGAATATAAATTCTACCTTTAGCTCCTCGTTTGGTTCGACACTCTTATTTATCGAAAAAACTACAATTGATCCCCTGTACTTGTGGGTTATCATAGACCTACTCTGCAGCCTTTCAAAGAGCACACCAGGTCTTTGCCAGCGTATAGGTGCATCTGCCAATATGAATTTGTGGCCATTGGCATGCCCCACGCCCGAAGGTTGCAACCTGCAACAATTCCTTGTTGAGATCGTCGAAGAAGCTGATTACACTGCTGGAGCTTGTGCCCTGCAAGGCATCATTAAGAGGGCACCAGAGGCCGATGTTTCTGCAAGTTAATTAGATGCATAAGAAATCTTATTGTACGTTGGATTAGCATGGTTGCTTTATTTGCTTTTTGGACCTGTCATATTTGTGCGGTGGTGAAATTGCAACTATCCCTCGGTAGTTTTGGTAATTCCTAACAACATATAGCTCATTGAGCTAATGATATCTCAAGATAAATATTTCAGAAAAGTTCAATGATTGGCATGGCATGGATCAGGAATGTGGACCCCTCAAAATGCTAAGGACAAAAGATTGACTCAAGCTCTAAAGCTCAAGACTCTACATTTTTACTTTTAGTGATCCAAGATCACATTGAGTCCATAGGAAAAGCCAATACTATTGAAAGGGGATGAGATGTTGCTTAATGGGTTGCTTGCTCAAAATGCTTAGTGATATGCTCCAAAACCCTCAACCACTTTCTCATATCCACATATGTCCCAAACCAAAAAGTCAAACTCGGCCCCACCGAAATATTCTATCCGGCGCCACCGAGTTCACTTGACATAGCCAGTGCCACAAACCCTAGTCACTTCGGTCTCACCGATAGGACTTTCGGTCTCGCCGAGATGGGATTGCAAACTCTCTGTTTCCCTTCGTAACGTTTCGGTCGAAACCGAGATGAGCGATCGGTCCCACCGAGTTCGCAATGCAAACTCTCTGTTTCCCTTTCGTAACATTTCGGTCTCACCGAAATGAGCGATTCGGTCCCACCGAGTTTACGTGACCAACTCTCTGGTTAGCTTATTACGAAAATCGGTCCCACCGAGTTTGTGTAATCGGTCTCACCGAGATTACGTTATGCCCTAACCCTAATGAAATTGGTCCCACCGAGTTGACATGTCGATTCCACCGAAAATCCTAACGTTCACATTTTGAACTAAATCGGTCTAACCGAGTTTCATTATTCGGTCCCACTGAGTTTGGTTATTTGTGTGTAACGGTTAGATTTTGTGTGGAGGCTATATATACCCCTCCACCCACTCTTCATTCGTGAGGAGAGCCATCAGAACATGCCTGCACTTCCAGCATACATTTTTTGAAAGAGAACCACCTACTCATGTGTTGAGACCAAGATATTCCAATCCAACCATATGAATCTTGATCTCTAGCCTTTCCCAAGTTGCTTTCCACTCAAATCATCTTTCTACCAAATCCAAATCTGTGAGAGAGAGTTGAGTGTTGGGGAGACTATCATTTGAAGCACAAGAGCAAGGAGTTCATCATCAACACACCATCTATTACCTTTTGGAGAGTGGTGTCTCCTAGATTGGTTAGGTGTCACTTGGGAGCCTCCGTCAAGATTGTGGAGTTGAACCAAGGAGTTTGTACGGGCAAGGAGATCGCCTACTTCGTGAAGGTCTACCCTAGTGAGGCAAGTCCTTCGTGGGCGATGGCCATGGTGGGATAGACAAGGTTGCTTCTTCGTGGACCCTTCGTGGGTGGAGCCCTCCGTGGACTCGCGCAACTGTTACCCTTCGTGGGTTGAAGTCTCCATCAACGTGGATGTACGATAGCACCACCTATCGGAACCACGCCAAAAATCTACGTGTCTACATTGCGTTTGCTCCCTCCAAACTCCTCCCTTTACCTTCATATGCAATGTTTTACATTCCGCTGCTATACTCTTAGACTTACATTCCGTTGGTTTTTGGAACATGAGCCCCTTGGGAGCCTGCCGTGCTTGCCTTTGCGCGCTGGATAGACATAGCAGCAGGATCTGGGTAGATTCTCAGGATTTGTTAAGACTGTGAGGCTACTCATAGTGGGGAGTATCATATACTAGTATCATGCATAGGATACTAGTGTATGATACTACCTCTATAGTGCATAGTATCATAAAGTAGTATCATAGATGATCATATTTATTGGCATGCATGACACAAAGTAGCATAACATTTAACATGATACGATATCTACCTATGTTACTCTAACCCTCTCTCTCTTCTTTAATTGTGTGCCACATAAACATGTTTGCTAGTCCCAAGTGCATGTTACCGGTTATGTTACTCCTACTATGGCCAGCCTGAGTCACGGCGCAAACGACAAGGTCGGTCGTCAGCCTTTGACCGGTCGTCCTGATTTCTGGATGGTGTAGGTTGGTGTACCGTGAAGCAGCCGTCGGGTTTGTATTTGTAGGGTTACTGGGTACAACACCCATACTGACTACGGGAAGGTCCAAAAAATGATGCAACCCTACGATTTGGTAAATATGGAGGTCTCTTGAACCAATCCACAAATATTTCCTAGGGAGGTTTTGTAATAGATGCTTTATGTACTCCATTTAGCGATCATATATGTTGTATTGAAAACGGAATAAAGTGATTACATAACAAAGCACTTTTCAACTACTCTCTAATACATGCTTGAGCTAATATGATTATTTCATAAAGTCTTACGATTTGAACTTATCCTTAAGTAATAACAAATTAAAATTACTAAGATAGATAGGTTGTGGATGGCTCCGTGATCCTTCTTCCTTCCCAACCTCCAGGGTACTTTCGCGATGACTTGATCTACTGGTGGATGCACATTCTTTGAGTTTTTCGGTATTCTGGAGGTCTCCGCGCCCAGTCATGCCAAGGGAGCGTTTTCTCATGCGCCCGAGGATCCCCTGTGGCTGTTGCCGGTCCCATGCCTCTGTTGGCATGGGCGGCGTGGTCGTCGGTTTGCTCTAGGTTCACGGCGGCGTCTGTAGGGTTGCCGCTGACTGTGATGACTCGGTATGATCCTGGCATCTTCGACTTCATGCAGGCGTAGCAGGGGCGACATTGTTGCTGCGAGGGAGCGGCGCTGCGTGTGAAGGCAGCGTCTGGGGAATTTTTGTTTTGCTGCGAGGTATGCATGGGCATGGGCGGGCGAGAGAATATGACCGAGTATGTACAAATGCAAACTCACAAAATTTGTAACCGTACGTGGCAGACGATCTACTGTTTTCGCGTAAAACGGAATGTAAATTTTAACGCGGCAGGACGTGGTTTCGGCGGTGCATAGTTTGAGCGTTAATCTTGTCGCACAACGGAACGAGCTATAGATCCCGGGGAAAGCTGCTACGCGTGTGTCCCCGTTCCCCACGTGGGGACGGACGGTGTTTTCCCCTCTTGGCGGTGGTAGTGGAGGCTGTGGAGCACACTACTGTAGCGCGGTAAGCAGCTGGGTCGGGCCGGGGTCGGGACTGACACGTCCCTTTCCACCCTTTTTGTGGTACTCCAACTTAATTCAATTCAATTGCCCTTTTAGCTCCGACCCCGGCCACGACCACTGACGCACACACAAAAATAAACACCGGGGGTATAGGTACCCCGCCGGTCGTCGGCCACTCGGCGGGCAAGTAGAAAGAATGCCCGATATGATGCTTCCATGGGATAAGTTGCATGGCCAGTACGGCGTATTTTACGTCGACGTGCATGAATCAGGTACTAGTAGCTAGTTGCCGCCTTTTGTTGACTTGTGCATGTCTCGTGTCTGGAGTGCGTAGTTGCGTAGGCGTATCATATCGCACTGGCTCCTCTCCCCCTGGGCACTACTCTCTCCATGCATGTCCGACAAACACCCACTTGCCAGTTGCCACTCTCCCTATCTAAAGATCTCTCTCCCTCTCTCCAGAGATCTTTCTCTCTCTAGATCGACATTGGCCCTTTTTCTGTGTCCATGATGTAGCATGTTTGTTTCCATGTCCAGCTTTTATGTTGCTTGCTGTTTTCTCTCTCTAGAACGGAGATCAGCGACTCATGAGTGAGAGTAGCTAGGCAGAGGAGGTGAAGAGAGAGGGGAATTATTGGGGGACCAAAAGGGCACTACGATCGACATTGCACCACGGTACGTGCGCTGGGGACAGGCAGCGCAGCTACTACTATAGCCCGATCGATCCATCCATCGATCTATGCATCTTCTTCTTTTTTCCGACTTTAATTAAATTCATTTGCCTTTTGCTCCTGTCACGACAAGCGAGATAACGATCTGCGTCCGGCATCTCTCGCCTGCCTCCATGGTCGTCACACCCATAATGCATGGTCGATTATTTAATTAATCACCTAACTAATCAACTGCATTACTAAATCCAGTTTAAACAAATTGTATGGCAAAAAGCATGAAGCTAAATCGATAGTCTCCACCCCAATTACTACTCTATGAGAAAGTTTGGCCATCTGTCATATTTCCAGGCAACAATTTGAAGAGAAGTTACTACTTTATCCTAGGAAAAAAAATTGAATTACACACCTTGCACACACCACAACAAACTGTGTAATTACCAATTAATTTATATATCACCGGTCGATCTTAATTATTGGTAACCATATGCTAATTAATAACATAGTACTTAAAAGGGTTAATTAAACAATAAGAGACGGGTGCGATGAGCGGTGACAGTGATACTCCAACTTACTGCCCGCTTTAATCCCCTTTTCTTTCACTTAGTTTTCTCTCCACACATCAATCTAATCACCTTTGAGATCTCTGTCTCTCTCTGTTGATCTCGCTCTCCTTTATTATTATTTTCTCCTTTTTCTCGTTGTAGTCTTTTTACTGTACTAGGGCAGCTGCTGTCCTGCCTCGCCACCTTTCGTGTCTTCAGCGGCTCAGCCCTCCATTGGCCATACCAATAGCAGCTACAGTTGTTACGGTGACACATGGCTCAGCCGCTCCGACGACGCCGCAGATCGGGCGAAGCTCCACAGGTCGTCGTCGCTGCTACCGGCGGCGGCCCCTCCGAGAAGCCTTGTGGCCGCGGCGGAGTAGAAGGCAAGCCCGTTGACGGCCGTGTCGTCGAGGGCGTCGTTGCCGCCTGCATGGCCGGCGGTGCCGTCGAAGCAGAGCTGGTCTGTGGACGCGTCGTGCTGGCCATTGAGGTGGGACGCGACTAGCCGGTCCATCATGGCCCAGTCCGTGATCCCGCCGTCGCGGTGGGGTTGGTGCAGGTCCTCGGCGTGCGCCAGCTCGCGCTCGACATTTCCATCTCCGCTCGCCGCGAGCGGCGTCGTAGTCGACGTCCGCGCCGTGGCCGCCGCCGAGGGGCTCTCCAGCGGTGGCAGCTTCATGAAACCGTGGCCGCCGAGAACCGTCTCGAGGGGCCGCAGATACCGCGACGCGGCCGTTCTCGGGCGCGGCGAGGAAAGCTCGTGCTCCTGCTTGCACGAGCGGCCCATGTAGTGCAGGATCTGGTCAAGCGCATCGTCGCTGGAGTAGAGCGGCGAGGAGGAGCGTGCCGCCTTGCCCCCATCGTCTCTTCCCCCGCCGCCGCGCTTGCCACTTCCGGCCCCCGCATCCTTGTGGTGGTGCTTCTTCTTGAACACTCTGCACACCACCCAGCCGTCCTCCTGGCCGGCGTCCGACGATGTGGCGGCACTGACAACCTGAGCATGACGCACGGCGGCATCCAAAGACAAAGGCTGGCAGGTGTTAATTATTATTACCTTTTGGGGCACATGAAGCACATGGAAAAAGTTTAATCATTAGTGCAGTGAGAGACTAGGCATAGAGAGAGAAGGGAGAGGGGGGGGGGGGGGGGGGGGGGGAGGAAAGGCTGGATGGTGTCAAGGTGCTAAGCTAGGACGCTCGTACTCCTATCATTGCACCACCACACCTCCATATAATTGTTACGGCAGCAAACAATTAATGGTGATCGGTGCATTAGCTCCCCAATTGAGCTAGGTGATCGTATCCGTACCATGGTGGCGGTGGGGGCGGCGTCCGTGGTGGAAGAAGGGTCGTCGAGGCGGTACTCGTGCATGATCCAGTCGGACTTCTGGCCATGGGGAGCACGGCCCTTGTAGAAGACGAGCGTCTTGCGCATGCCGATGCGTTTGACGGCGTTGTAAATAGCCTTGTCGCGGCCGGTGGCCTTCCAGAACCCGGCCGCCGTCGCCCGGTTCGTCCGCGTTCCCGTTGGGTACTTCTTGTCCTTGTGGCTGAAGAAGTACCAGTCGTTCTGAGGACCTGAGCCGATCTTACATTTCTCTGAAACACCCAAATTGCACCAAGACAATTCTCTTAGTTTGATTTGTTCATCACGGGTACTTGTGCACAACAACCCACCCAAGAAATTATAGTTGCATTTCTTACTGAGATGGAGCTCGCTTGTTTTTTAATGGCAGAAGGTACTAGTTTGCCACTTTGCACTGTGAAACTACTATTTGCTTCATGAACCGTGCAATTAAGCCACTATATATGAATGAATGGAGGTGCAAGCTAGGCCGCCATGGCGTGAGAAGAAGCAAAGAATAGTTGTACCTTGGATATCCCATGGCTCGAGCTTGTTGAGATCAACGTCGCGGATCACGTCGAGGTCGATCTCCTCGGAGGCGACCTTCTTGCGGAGGTAATAGTTGAGGAGCTCTTCCTCCGTTGGGTGGAAACGGAACCCCGGCGGCACACACGATTGACCGTTCACCGAGATGCTCATTGCTAGATCGATTGACAAAACGACGGCCTGCGTGAAGTGGTTCTTCCAGGGACCGGTAGACTGAGTTCGTGTGTTAAAGGCTGGTAAGTGGGCAGATAGAGGGAGATAGATTGGAGCTAGCGCTTGCAGCTGAGGAGGAGAGGAGGCTAAGAGAGAATGGGTGATCCGGCGGTGTGGGAGGAAAGGTGGCCATTTATATAGAGGTTGCAAAGTAGAGAGAGAGAGATAGAGAGAGAGAGAGAGAGAGAGGTGAGGAGGAAGAGGAGGGGGAGGGAGAAACGATCGGAGGTTGATATTGATATTGCCATCATTCCATGCTGTTGGGTGCAGCCCTTTGCTTTGGTCACTCTAGTGGGGTTAGTTTTTTCCACCCACCCCTGACAGAGATGGCCAGAGAAGAAATGTTTTTAGAGAGAGAAGAGCGGCCGGTATTATGTATTGAGAGCAAAATAGAGATTATATCATGCATGAATCATGATTCCTTCATATCTATTACTAGTAGGCGGTTCATGAATGCCCTTTTTTATAAAACTTCTCTATTCATCTTCATTCATAACCATACAATTAATCATCAAAAATAATCAAAAATACATCTAAATCTATATATCACCTAGCAACGACTACAAGCACTGAAGCGAGCCAAAGGCGCACCACCGTCATCGCCCCTCCCTCGTCAAAGCCTGGCAAAACTTGCTATAGTAACAGTCAGGAAGTCGTCGTGCTAAGACCTCATAGAACCAGCATAGCAGAACAACAAGTGCCGCCGATGAAGAGTAATGTAGATCGAAAGGATCCGATCTGAAGGCACACAAACGTAGACTAATGATGACCAGATCCGTGCAAATCCACCAAAGACAGATCCACCGGAGACACACCTCCACATGCCCACCGACGATGCTAGACACACCGCAAGAACGTGGGCTAAACGGGGAAAAACTTATTTCATCTTCAGGGAGCCGCCGATGTCTCGCCTCCCTGAGCAGGACACAAACTCTAACAAATCTCGAAAAAAACATCTAAAACGAGCCCTTTCACCGTGCCCATTGCCCTAATGCCACCGAAGATGAGGTGGACCGACGGTGGCGCCCACAAGAGGCAGAGGATCCAATGGCGCAGATAATCCTAGGGCAACTATGGCAATATCCCTGTGCCTAGTACCAAGATCCCTTGTAATTCCTTTTTACTCCCTCCGTCCGAAAATACTTGTCATCAAAATGAATAAAAGGGAATGTATCTAGTCTAGATACATCTTCTTTTATTCATTTTAATGACAAATCGTTCTAAATGCATCCTCTTTTATTCATTTTAATGACAAGTATTTTTGAATGTAGGGAGTACAAAATAGTGAAAATCTCGAGAATTTGTCGTTCAAACTAGCTCAGCCCTAAGGCGTAACTCGCTGCTAGCTTCGCCACCGAGAGGATCCCTAAAATTAAGAGGAGGCGCTGGCATATACGTGCCCCGTTAGGCGGCGGTTGATCAGTGCGTTTGAATTAATATATATTGCTTGTCATCAAATTTTTATGCCAAATCTATTTGTCATGAACAATATACTAGCTAGTATCGTACTTACAGTGCTGGTTATAGCCTGTACGTACAGACCTCAATAATATGGAAGAGAGTAATATTAAAAATATTCGTCCTGTAAATTATTAGTAGCCTACGAAAATCAAGATTGGTCTGCGCATGACCAATCAAAATACCTATATATTTCTTCTTCTTTTTCATAGTAAAAGATTAAAACAATAATAAGCTTCCTACTGGTCCAATACTCAAAAGATACTAGATTTGCATACAAGGACACAGATTAAAAAGATCACGCACAAGTGTGCGTATGCCCATACAATTGTTTCCCTTTTAGTAAAACATACACCCATCATATATATACATGCATGTAGGGCTCGAGGGAACCACTTAATTTGTCGTATGTATATGTATTCCTGTAAAGACGTTGTACTAGGAAGCTGAGACAGTGCTATTGCTACTTTAATGACAAAATTGTTTGCAATTTCCCATTGATATGTCCTCTCTTAACCAGCTGGGCCATGTCAAAGATATCTCTGGTAGTTACTAATGGATGCCAAGTCTCTTTTGCCCAATAACTTTTGTCATATCAGGAGCACTGTCACGCTCTTGAGTGTGAATAGCCTCCACTCAAAACTAATCCCCTTCATGTCACAATAAAAGGAATATAATAATCATAATGTTAAATATATGTTACCTCCACTAGTCAACTAAATGGTGTTTTGGGCAAATATTAAAGTCAAAATTTGAATCTTGGACCATCGATGTTGTGTTAAACATGTAGATGGAAATATGAAGATGATACACATAGATTTGTCTCAAGAAATATTTTACAATGATATAAAATTGCTCTTCATAAATGTTTTGCTAATCAATATACGTTACTATATTCTAGTATAAACTAATTGTCAAAATTACATTCTGATGACAGAGTGTCATTTTTTGTTAACGACAAGGATTATCTAGCAACATCCATGATATGTAAATTTTACTATAGAAGTTCATGGTAGAGTTTAAAAATATTGAAGTAATACTTGTGTTTCATCAAAAATTGATGTGTTTCTTATTGGTTCCACAAATAAATCCACAACCCTAAATGTTGTCTAAGATATTTAATATCTATTAAAAAATAAGGTTGAATTTAATTTTCCTGATGGTAAACAAAAAGGAAAGACTTCTTCCATCTTAATCATAGATATGACATAATGCAAAGGAAAATGACAAATGTAAGAGCAAATAATTCTTGGCATCTCCAAGTTAAGAAATTACTGAAAAGAATGTATTGTTTATAAGACAACATAAAACGTGCAAAGTAGATTGTTATATGTATGTGCAATGAATTACATTTGATCAAAATTCAATTAATCTAGTGATGTTCCTGATGAACTGAAACAACGATTCAGTATATTCAGAAAGCTCGATTCAGTCAGAACATATCAAGATGAGTGTTATGTAGATTAGTCGAAAGCTTAGTGTGTGGTCTCATGTATCAAATTCGGCGTCAGACAGGGACATCTATTGGCGAAACTTTCCGATAAAGTGCGCAGTAAGTGCAACTCTATCAGAGTCGTCAAAATGGCAGCCGCCACAATCATTATAGAGTGCACTTCAAAAAATTATGAAGACTCAAGAGGCAACACACAAACTCATATTTGCCAAAAACACAACCGCCAAAAACTTTCTTACATGTGGTGTCCGCTTGCCATTAGCTATATGCTTCTTCCACAATTCCCAACCTCCTTGTTGCCTTCTTGCATCCTCTCTTCCTCAAGCATGCGTTCCCTGGCTGCCGCATACTGCTGGCCATTGTGCATCCCATGGTCATAGCCTTCGACCATCACTGGCCATCGCCATGACCATCACTGGTTGCCGAACATCCCCTGGTCACCTACGAGCAGCAGAAGGGTGGTGTTGGTCGCCTCCTGCGGTAACCCGCAGGTCGTCGATCAGACGAGAGAAGCATCCCTCAATGCAAGCAGCATCCCTTTTTTAACATTGTCGTGGATGCCAGCCGCATACACCACACGCACAGGGGTGGATTAATGAGCTGATCGGCTCGTTAAGCACGCGCTCATTGCGTAACAAGAAAAAAATAGTTTGGCTCTGTTCATTTAAAGCTTGCTAAGCTCGTGAGTGAAAGTTAACAGATTATGATGTGTTAGGACCTATGGGATATAAGAGTGTGAGTGTAATTCTTACGAAGGATTTATGGTGCCTACTGAAGGAGGTGCGCCTGTTTGCTGCCTCTTATGGCTTGGGATGGGTCGATTATATTGAGTAGATCGGTCAGGAGCCACGAAATGTTGTCACATAAAGATCAGAATATGTGTTGTATTGTACTAGCGAGCTTACAAGCTGCTCATAAAACTTGTTCACTCTCGTTCGCTAAATCGTTAAGTTTAACAAGCTAAAATCAGTTATTAGCTTGGTTTATTAAGAATCAAGCTACGACCTTAACGAGATGAGCTAACGAGGTTTTGGTCCAGCCAAAACATCCACCCATACCTCTCCCTTCTACGGATCGGTGTACTAAACAAAATCCTAATCAACATTAGTAGTGGAGCTAACCCTATTGGACACAAACCAGATGCACCTTCACACGTTGCAAAAACCAGAAACCACTGGATTGGGAAGACATTTGTGCTAGCGGGAGCGCCATCCCATGACCTCCTTACACTCCCCATCTATCGTTGTTGCGGCAGTGGGTGTTGGGGAACGTAGTAATAATTCAAAAAAATTCCTACGTGTCACCAAGATCAATCTAGGAGATGCTAGCAACGAGTGAGAGGGAGTGCATCTTCATACCCTTGAAGATCGCTAAGCGGAAGCGTTACAAGAACGCGGTTGATGGAGTCGTACTCGCGGCGATTCAAATCGCAGAAGATCCGATCCAAGCGCCGAACGAACGGCGCCTCCGCGTTCAACACACGTACAGCCCGGGGACGTCTCCTCATTCTTGATCCAGCAAGGGGGGAGGAGAAGTTGAGGGAGAGCTCTGGCAGCATGACGGCGTGGTGGTGGAGCTTGCGGTTCTCCCGCAGGGCTTCGCCAAGCACTACGGAGGAGGAGGAGTTGGAAGGGGGGAGGGCTGCGCCACGGGAAGGGTTCGGCTGCCCTCCCACCCCCCACTATTTATAGGGTTAAGGGGAGAGGGGGCCGGCCCCCTAGATGCATCTAGAGGGGGGAGGCGGCCAAGGGGGGAGACTTGCCCCCCAAGCATGTGGGAGGCGCCCCCACCCCCTAGGGTTTCCAACCCTAGGT